>NC_050178.1:31470385-31789552 GCF_008315115.2 Sander lucioperca
ATCTTTGAAATCACCATTGGAACAGAGAAACATGCATTTCCTCGAAGGAAGGAGGGAGCTTTTAGCAGATGAAAGGGTTCCTCATTTCAACTTGCAAAAGCAGTGTGTTTGGATAGAGACCATTTTGAGTCATAGGGGGCACTATTGCACTTCACATTGACAGAGAGACTGAGCAAGAAGCAGAGTGGGTCATGCAAAGACTGACAAAATTGTGTATTTTCAAATTGAAAGTGAAGGACACTTCCTCATTTACTTGCTCTAATATACAATTATCTGAAAAATCTTAACGCCTGCCCTGTCCTCATATCCTTTCCTTTATTTCTCTACTCTTTGTACTGTTTAATGATATTACTCAGACATTACAGGATCACAGCACTATTCAATATGAATCTGCAGTCAGTAAATTATAACTTTGACCTTTGCACAGTTCCCTGCAATGCTAGTGTTGTAGCAATTTTCTAGTTATATATAATACAGTTGGAGAAATATTGACTGAAACTGTAGTTACTTTTTTTGGCCACCAGCCACTGTGGCAGGTAGATTTTAAAATCCACTAGCCAAACAGACTTTTTACCAGACAATTTCTTTTGCCTCATAAAAGTAAAATACAGGAAATGCACAAGCATTGTTCTTGAATTTGTTGAGAATACACATTTAAGTGCTGTCAAATTATTAACAAAATCAATATAATTAATGACTCTTAAATATGTATTTTTTATCAGCCACTCACAAACCTTGCCGTTGTCGTTGTTTGTTGGTTGCTTGTTTAGCCGGACTCATCACCCTAGTAATGTGCCGCCACATTTTTGAACCAAGGAAATGGCAGACTTACCCACTAAGTACCCAGGGCCCTCATGTGAGGAGGGCCCAAAAAGAGGCTAGAATGGATAGCTGTGGATGCGGGGAGGGGCCCATAGAAAATGCCTTTCTACAGGGCCCAGAATTTTGTGCTACGCCCCTGGAAAGGTGAAAGAACAACAGTTGAGAAAAACAACGAATGAATCACTCAATTCCTATTGGATACAAGCCAACGTGGCGGGTAGATTGACAGTTTGACCCGCCAATGGCAAAATTCACCCGCATTTGGGGCTTGGTCGGGTGTTAATTTCAGGCCCTATTTACAGGGATCAGAAAAAGGGTGTATTCTGCTCAAGTCATACTTTATTTTCAACAAGGGTAAACCTTGTATACAATATAATATTTTTGTTGGTGTAAATATGTTTGGCTTGTTTTTGTCTCTACTCTCCTACTGGAAATATTCAACATCAATATTGCAAAGAGAATGGTAACAAGTGTAACATTTTCTGATGAAGTTATTAAAATATCCTCTTTTGATAGCAAAAAATGTCCTCCTTTACATACATTTTTTTCTTCAATTTCCTCTTTTAGTTTGCCTTGTATATCAAGATGTTCTTGACTTCCTGTGCAGTGCAACTTTTGCAATTTCAGAATAAATAGATGTGGGTGCAGCTTTAAACTATTAGTGAGTTTATATGAATGCTATCCTCAGGTTAAAGGAATACTTCACCCTCCAAATGACCTTTTGTGAATTACTCCCCGAGTATCTAAATCTTTGTTATTGTCGCATGACTGAACGGAGAATCAAAAAACAGTCTTACTGAATTGACACACAGTCAACAGTCTCCAACAGGTGTGACTTTTCTCCGTTTTCTTCATGAATTCAAGGCACTCGGTGAGTAATTTATATAGAAATGGTCATTTTGAGGGTGAAGTATTCTTTTAATGTAGTTCTCTACATTTGACCGTCTGTTGAAGTCATGTCCCAAATTAGGTGGATTAGCTTGTATACATATTAATCCCGTTGATCAATATTCTAGACTGTGCAGTGTCCAAATCAAACACTTTACACAGTATCTCTCATTCTGTAAGATTGACATCTGCTGTAGAAGTACCTGCTGAACACTGAACACTGTCAATCATTGTGTGTACACAGATAATGTGTTCTGCAGTGAGCTGCTGATATCTGTTTGGGTTCTGGCCCTACGACCAGGCTTGTAGCGCTCACAATGTCATTACATCTTTGACATGTTGCCTCTGGGACTTTTATACATATACAGACAGAGAAAGAAAGATATGAGTGGATGCATTATGTCAGTCAGGATTGATGCCAATATGGGTCTAAGAAAGAGGCCCGGAAAACCTGTCAGGTTCAGCAGAATATCTAAATTAGTCACAGTTATCTGTGATTTACACTTAATTTGATAGTTGACACTAGAGGCCAACAACAAAGAAATAGAAGATTGTGATAAAACCATGTTTGACTTCTTAGGCTTGTAGCAATGAGACATTAGTTAAATAATCAAACATCTAACTTCAGTTAAAGTACATGTCGAGCATGTAGTGGAGTAAGACAAGTGAGGCTTTGCGTGTGTGATACTCTGTAAAAGGAAGGGAGAAAAGATGGAAATGTTGGTAAGATAAACGTGTAAATGAACGTGGCTGGGTTGGATCAGTGGATAGAGCAGGCACACATATAATGAGAGGTTTATGCAGTGGTCCAGGGTTCGAATCTGACCTGTGACGATCTCCTGCATGTCTTCCCCCTCTCTCTCCCCTTTCTCACCTAGCTGTCCTGTCAAAAAAAAAAATCATCTTTAAAAATAAAAAAACATGTAAATGAACCAGGCTTATATAAATAAAGATGAAAAAATGTCAACTCAACATTTCAACGTTATTAAAATAGATTAAAGGTGCAGTAACTAAGTTTGAAGCCAAGTTAATTGACCTATGAGGCACATTTATAACACTATATCTAGGTTTGTTGCCCAACAAAACCAGTGATTCAACAATTTCTTTTCCAGATAATGAGATTCCTCACTTTAGCATGTTCATCCTTTATCCCCAAAATCAAATCATTGTCATTTTTACAGAATTTTGTATCAAATTTGATTTTTTTTTTTTTCAGAACATTTGGATTTTCTTACCAGGAGTGTGCATTATTTTAGTGAAGAAATGTTATTAAAGGAAAAGGGTCCAAATTCATGTGGACGTCAGCCTTCCAAGCTAAAACCTTGAAACAGTGTCTTGCTTCTACACCAACAGCGTTACTACTCCAAAGGCAGGACCTTCACTGTTGTGACACATCATTCATCTTTGCTCTTTCAGACATGCACTGTAGACCTGAAAGTGTCCGAATCATTTGGATCGGACATTAAACAGACTTTATTGTGCCAGCTCCCTAGTACAACATCTGTGTGAATAGAGCCGGTCATTGTCCGAAAAATGTACAGCGAGCGAGTGGGCATGTTGATGATGTTTCAATCATGCGGCTGGAACGAAACCGGAAGAAAACAAACATCCAAGGGTGAAGAAATAATCATTTACACAACGAAAATGTCTAACTGGATCAGACAAATTCAAGGAATCCAGCAAGAGATTTATTTAAGTTGTTCAAATGATGAACCGGCTACGTGAACGCGGTGTTATCCACGTCATGTCCTGCCTCCAGCATGCTCTTCCCAGGTGCCACCCCTTTGCCTAAACCAAACGGAGTATTCACATTAAGTGTGACAATATCCTGTTGTGTGCTATATGTGTGAAACAACTTCAGACAATGTCCGCAAATTATTTCTTCTGACATTGTCAGGAGCTCATATGAGAAAATGGCTTCAATAACCTAGTAGCACTCATCTCATCCGGTGGGCACTCCAGTTGCAAGAGTTCATCACTGAGCAGTGTTGGGAGTAACGCGTTACAAAAGTAACGCAATTACAGTAATGTATTCCTTTTTGCTGTAATGCAGTAATATAACGCATTACTAATAAAATTTCGGTAATATTATACTCGTTACAATCTCAGTAACGCGAGTTACAACGCATTTTAACGCAACATTTAGTGGTGCATTGTTTTTTTTAAGAATTCACCAACACCGCGACACATTTCTTCACAGGAAAAAAAAAAAGCCGTATTATTTTCCTGTCGCTGTATTCGATGGTTGAGATGACTGCAGAGACAGATACATTTGCGAGATGGATATTATTTTCAGGAGTTATTACGCTGCGTTGAAGTGAGCTGTCCTGTTTCTGTTCCCGTGGTCAGAACCAGAGACGGTACGGACAGCATGTATGTCCCAACAGGTGACGGTACGTCAGCGGCTGACAGATATAAACATGTCGGGAATTAATGTTGAGGCTTGCTACACGTAAATATCATTGCATTTTATCAGCCGTGGAGAGTAACTATGCCTGTAGTGTAATGGCTTTGAATGACGGCCAAAAGCGCTTGTCTTTTACTGTGACCATTTACTGTTCAATATGTTGCAGTTTTACAAACAAGAAAGTGAACAACTTGAGCCTAACGGACATGTTGCATCTCAGTAAGCTAGCAAGAGTAGGCTACACAACAGACAACTTCCGTGTAGCCTACTTCAAAATAAAAGCACTTCCTGTGACTATTCGCAGTAAAACTAAATTACTGTTAAATAAGGTTGTGTAGGCTACCTTTTCACAAATCAGCTGTAAATCAAGTACTGTAAATAATGTTAATAGTGAGTTTTAATCACACTATAATTGAACATTTCCTTTAGAGTGTTTTAACCTAAACAACATGAATTTCTTATTCAAGTGCTATAAACAAACATTTTACAACAATGCCGTACTTTTAATTGAGTATTTTCATTTTCTCCTACTTACTATTATACGTTTTACTTATCTATTTTTTATAGATTTAGTTACTTTGCATATTTATATTAATTATACAAAATATGAATAATCTATGATGTATTAAAGTGGATAAAGAGGAGACTTTATTGATCGGGTAGTGAAATTCACAAGCTAGCTGCCAAATCAAACTTCCCCTGTTATTTTGGTGAAAGTAACTCAAAAGTAATGAAACGCATTACAATTCAGAGACAGTAATATTGTAATATAACTAATTACTCTCAAATGACAGTAACTAGTAATCTATAATGTATTACATTTTGGAAGTAACTTGCCCAACACTGTCACTGAGTAACGAACAAGGAAATATAATAAAGTCCCGGATGCCATGTCTAGAGCTCCTGTTGATCCCACCAACCATCAGTTTCTCACTTGTGCCTCAGTCCAACCTGCCAAGAGAGAAAAAGTCCAAAGACCTCCACATATTGGATGAAACCATCTAGATATCTCAGGAGGATCCTGAAATTCTGGAACTGTATGCGACCCTACTACGTAATCTCCGATCCTTGGTGGTTTCCGTTTTGAATGGAGTTGACGGGGGGGTTAAACTGCCTCGACTATAACGCACAGTACCATGGTTTCACCTGAGGACGGACTGAACCTTTTGACTGCGACTGCTGGCAGGGATTGACTCGCACTCTTGAATCTTGATCATAATGTGAGAAAAGAATTGACACATTAATCCATCAGCTAGATTTTAAGAAATAATTGTATTAACTCTGTAGACACCGCTTATGTAAATTGATAGTTTGTCATGGCGGTTGGCCAAAAAGAGTTTTCAGAACTGATTATTTTAAATGAGGAAGACTAACCATACAAATACCAAAGTCTATTCTTTACCATTAAGTGAAGCTACAATAAATTACGTATCTCTCATTAGTTCAAAGTGAACAAAACTATACAAAATTACTATAGATGTTGAAGTGGGATTTGCCAAATAATTCAAACCAGGTCCTAATCAGTGTGAATGGAAGACTGGACTTTGTTCCCTAATGAGATGAAACTCAAAACATCCCTGGACTTGAAATTAGCGGATATCCACATTAAAAGCTCCCGGCTGTGTGTTCAATCATACAGTAAGTTATCTCCTCTTTTCCTAATAGCAGTGGGGACTGGGAATTAGTACAGGAGCACACAAGGAACTATTTTTTGTTAAAGCTTTTCTGCCCAGTTCTTTGTGGAATTGGTGTAAATACATGATACCATCTATGGATTTTAAGTAAATATTTCTCAAGATGTTTTTTGGAACAATGTATTTTAGTCTTTTTTTTTCATGACATCAGGATGAAAATTCTGTCTACATGGAAATAGTTGTTTAGTTATGAAAATGAAGAAATCTCACTGAAGTGATCATTAGGAAAATAAGTATTTTTCCACAATGAACACAATGTCCTTTTGTAATTTCTGTACTAGTCACATCTTGTTCTTTGTAATGTTTTGTGTGTGTGTGTGTGTGTGTGTGTGTGTGTGTGTGTGTGTGTGTGTGTGTGTGTGAGTGAGTGATATTAGTAACTTGAACCTAAAGGCACAGAGCGAGGCTTGTGTGTTTTTCTTTGTGTCTTTCATCACAGGCACTCTGTTTGAGCACATACACACACAATTGTCCGTGCCCTGAACACACACACACACACACACACACACACACACACACACACACTCACATTTCCACTGACACTCTGTAGACTGCACATTCCAACACCCATGAATATCACAAACCAGCACTCTCGCGCTCCTTGCCTCACATTTGTGACTATATTTGTGCGCTTGCTGATGACCGCAGTGAGACTTTGTGCAAATATCTGCGGCCGAGCCAGAGGAGCTGCTGGTGGAGACAGAGAGAGAGAAAGAGAGGCCATTGTTCAGCTCTGTGTGTTTGTGTCAGATATTACGACAGGATGAATAGCGGAAAGAACCTGATTGTGATTCGCTGTAATGTGACTCACTCGTCTTACAAATTGTGTGTATGTTTGTGAGAAAGGCAGAGAACTGCAATTTACCCAACTAAAGTAGTGGGAGTTTATGTTTTGTTAAAAGTGAAAGAAAGTGAGACTTTCTTCTTCACATTCGCCCTGCATTTGTGTGTCTCTTTCCTCAAAGCAGCAACAGGGGGCAGGGTGCTGTGATGCGGGGAGGGTAATTGTCTCAAGGTGTGGAGAGAGCTCAGCAGGCTGATACTGCTGCTCTGCTCCCTGCAGTGTGTCATTGTAGTGTGTGTGTGTGTGTGTGTGTGTGTGTGCCGCCCAGCAATGGTGGTGAAAGACAGGTAAAAACTCCACTCACAGACAAAGAAGGTGGGGGGAGGCAGTACTCACAAAATGAATAAAAAAAAGTTAAGGAAAAAAACTGAAATAATGTTAATGAAAATATTTTAAAGAAATGGATTCAGGGAGAAAACAAAAACATAGAGAATTGTAAAACACAAGAGTAGTATGAAGCATACGAAGCCACAGGCAAGACAATTTGGGAAGTCAGTGTGTGTGTGTGTGTGTGTGTGTGTGTGTGTGTGTGTGAAGCAGGGTGTTAGAGCCCCAGTGGGGGTTTCTTCCAGAGTTCATCCCTCTTGAACGAGGGAAGGAAGGGGAGGAGGAGAGGGAGGAGGGTGAGGCTGTCTCTTGTATACAAACTATCCAGACTCCGGGCCAGTGTGGTTTGCCTGCAGCGGAGTCCCACTTCAGTGTGACTGAACTATCCAATAAGCTCCGGGAGGGAAGATAACTGAATCCATTTTGAACCAAATTGAATTAGATATCCGCACATGCCAAGACCAAATGGAAAGAGAAGCTTTAAGAGATAAATAAAACTACAATGGAGAGACATGGAGATGGATGACTATTGAGAAAGAAAAAGAAGGAATGATGTGGGGACTGAAAATTAACAGACTTCCAGTTTAAAATTCAACTCGAATAGGCCATAATTTCCACCCCAAATTGCAACAATAATAAAACATGTAATAAATTCCTTGTCTTGTATTTCATCCATGTTCAGCACCCTTTCTATCTATCTTCTGTGACATTTTATTTTATGGGTCTGCAAATTCATAAAGATTTTTCCTGGAAAGAACTGTCATTTGGCACTAATATACAGACAGTGTTACACTTTACACAATTAATTAATCCCAATTAGGTGCCAGAACCTGCCAGAATTTGTCTACATACAAACATGCAATGTAACATTTCAAATCATAAATCAATTATGAGTGAATATTTGTTTGGCTTTTAAATGGGAAGTAATTTTAAAGCATTAGTGCGTAACCTTTTGATATCAATAAACGTCTATTACATTCAAGTTATTGCCAAATGAGTTGCTACAAAGTTAATTAAGACTATCATCTCCACACAACTCTCTCTGTATTTCTAAGTATGGCTATGTTTAGAAGATTGTGTCGCCCTGTGACTTTCCCACGTAAAAATGCAACACAATACTCTAGTAATATGCTTTTAATTTGGTGGGAAATTGCAGGAACTGAGTGTGTGTAAGCAGATGTGTTCCTGTGGTCACTTTAATCCTACTGCACTGTACAGAAACCACAGGAGAGCATCCATTTACAGTGAAAGCTGTAAAAATGATCAAATGACACTCTCACTAAATTGCCTCTCTCTCTGCACTTTTCATACTTGCTCCGAGCAAACTCTGTGAGGTGGGAGTTTTTTGCTAAAAGTGGTAGAGCTGTACTGTTTGAAAGAGAGGCAACGTTCCCTGATGTGCTGAAACAAAAAGGGAATTAATTCAGAAAAAGAAAGAAAGAATAAAGAGTCGAGGGAGGGTAGAGGGGAGGTGAGGAGTGTTTGTTTTCATTTGCAGAATATGAATTATGCAGAGGCAAGTTGGAAAAGTTGAAGGAGAAAAAGGGGAAGGAGAGAAACTTGGGTGTATGGCCAATCAGAAAGCACATACACACCCCCTCGGGCACTGCGTCCCTCCCTCTTCTTCTTCCCCGACCCCACCTCCTTTTTCTGTGCTGAGAGAGCATGCGGAGACTCCGGTGAGTCTGTGGTGGAGAGGCCCAGAGAGCCAGCGAGAGAGGAGCTGAGATCACTTAAAGCAGTGAAGTCAAAGCAGGCAGGCCAGCAAGTGATCTGGGAACAGAGAGTGTAAAAGAAGTTTGGGTTGTAGAGCAGAAATAAGAGGACTTAGTTTGGAAGAGACAGGACAGGCAGTCAGGGGGCAACAAGAGACAGACATACAGAAAGACAGGGAACACCTGGACCAAGCAGGGCATCAAGTTGCTTTCCATCACAGGAACCTTTTTCTCAGCTTTGCAGTCTCTTCGCTTGGCTGCAGAACAAAAGACTATAGTTGTGTTTGCTGTGATTTTGAGCATGTTTGACTGTATGGAGGCTCTGGGGCTGGCCCCGCGGCCCCTCTTTGATGTGTCCGGACAAGGCTCCTGCATGCTCGGAAAGGCCACCCCTTACTTCTCTGGCCTGGACCCCTTTGCCTGGGCCGGGACCGGCAGCATTCAGTGTGAGTACTCCATCCAGTCCATCAGACTGGAACAGAGCAGCTGTGTCTGTGTGTGTGTGTGTGTGTGTGTGTGTGTGTGTGTGTGTGTGTGTGTGTGTGTGTGTGTGTGTGTGTGTGTGTGTGTGTGTGTGTGTGTGTGTGTGTGTGTTATCAGAGTCCTGGTTTTGTTATCCTAGAGCTCTCTCTCCACAGGAAGAGTCAGATTCCTTTCGATTCTCTGTACCCATTCTCACCCTGCTTTTTGTTTGTTTATGTGCTTAGTGTGCTTTGTGAGAGTGAGTGAGTTGGGGAGTGCACATTTATACATCATCGTGTTTGTTTTCTTTATGAATGACTTCACATGATTGACAGTTCATTTAAACAATTTGGGACCTGACCCGGGGACGTGTCCAGAAAACAACAACGTCCAAAAAGAAACAGCACTGACAGATTGAAGGCAAATGGGCCTTGAAATCACATGGTTGTGATTTGGCCAATAGAACCACAGTTAGTTAGAAACAGATTACAAAAGAATGTAGTTATGAATGGGATGATTATAATTTCACGATACAAGCAATTTTATAGATAGTTTAGATTTGTGTTGCTGCTCATGCATTCGGAAGAAATTACTCGGAAAAGATTACTCTTAAGAAGTCAGATGTTAAAAGATAAAATATGACTCAATTGACATATAAGCTGTTTCCTAACACAGGGCTAGACATTCTTTTGACAACTCAAAAGAGAGGAGACTAGGCACAGATTGCATCAGGTATTAAGATACAGTGTTAAAACACCCCCACACAGGAGCAGTCACAGAGCCAAACACTGCAAAGATAAATGAGAAAAATACACTATCTGGCAAAATAAATAAATAAGCAGACCTATTGTTATTGCCATGGACTTTACTTTCAGACTTTTTGATTACACTTGGCTTTGTGGCTTGGAAAATCAAACATTGACACTATCTATCAATAGAAACTGACTTGCTGAAGTCTATTCATATGTGTCACCGAGCTGAGCGAAACAATTTTTATGTTCACAATATCTTCTCCCCTGTGGGAAGTCCCCACTGAGCACCTTGAGTCTATTTATCTTCAGTAATTATTTAGATACCAGGGCATCAAGCACTGTCAGGTCCTCAGTGCTCACTAATGATGACGGATGAGCAGTCAGGATGACAAACACCACAGCAGGGCCTGTTTCAACTCGCTAAGGAGCTTCTCCAGATGCCAGCCTGACAGACAAATGTCCACAAATGTTCATTAATCATTTTTTCTTTATATAAAAATCTGTTTAGTTTCTTTAGTCTAGGTTTCTGCATGTTCACTGTCTAACCACAGGGCTTTTTTTTTGGGGATTCAGCCCCTTTCTAGTTCTAGGAAACCTGCTAACATTAATGGACAGTAGCATGCAAAGAGGTGTTACTGACCTCTGACATTCATACCTTTATTTCTTTATCACGTCAGCATAGATTTGACCTCAATCTCTCTCAAACATGAGGCTGGGCTGCTGGACTGTTTATAGCTAGAGCTGAAACGATTGGTGGATTAATTGATTAGTCAATCAACCGAATAATAGCAATTATTTTGAAAAATAAAAAGTTCATAATTTTTCAAACAAAAACTCAAAATCTCCAGCTGCAGCTTCTCAACTGTGATGATTTGCTACTTTTCTCTGTTTTATATCATTGACAATTAATCATTGAAAATGAATATTTTTTAGACTGTTGGTCGAACAACACAAGATGTTTGAAGCTGACACGGCAGACACTGGAAAATAGCAACAGGCATTTTCCAATACATATATTTTTTTAATCTTACAGACCAAATGATCAATCGATGAATTTATCAATCAAATAATTGGGAGTTTAATAATTGCAGCCCTAATTATAACGTTGACACAGCTGAATACTTTTTTGGTTCACCACACTTTATTCTCTATTTTAAATGGTCATTTATTCTAAGATTTCACATTTACAAAATGTGAAATCAACAAAATTTCAGTCAGACTAAGAAACTGTAAAGATAGACAATATTATGGTTAACCTCTTGAGTCTCAGCCATTTGCCTCTGTAATATTTCAAGCAAATAAAACCTACTAGTAATTTATTTAATTTCCACTGACCCTTTGCTATATACCCTTACATAACTAACTATTAAATAACTAACTAACATAATAATATAACTTTGCTAATATCAACATTGGACAGTGAATTCAAGTTTCCTTTTTCAGTGTTGCTTTCAGTGAACATGCACTGTTGGACACTGTGACTCCTGAGAGCAGAGTATTCCTGAGAGCATTTTGGCCTCTGTGACTTTTTGACACAAGTTTTCTCTTGTGTGTGTGTGTGTGTGTGTGTGTGGGGGGGGGTCATCTTTTCCTGTGGTTTTTTTTTTTATGTGAGGCAGTTCAGCACCTCTCTGCCTTCCTTTGTTTCAACGTCAGGAGGCATTAAAGGCAGCAGGGACATGCCAAAGTCTGTCCGCGCTCTCTGTCACTGCGTCTTGCAGTGGTGGGGGGGTTCTCCTCTACGTGACATTTGTTTTTCTCCTCTTTTGAAGATTCCCCCCCCTTTCTACACTTGATATTCCTCTTCCAATAGTGTGTATAAGTGTGTTTGTGTGTGTGTGTGTGTGTGTGTGTGTGTGTGTGTGTGTGTGCGTGTGTGTGCGTGTGTGCATGCGCGTGCGCGTGTGTGTGTGTGTGTGTGTGTGTGTGTGTTCCTCCCAGCAATAATGTGGGTGTATTCTTTGCTCACACTTGGCTCGGTTTACACGCCTTGTGTTGTGTAACCAAGATCTTTTAATGATTCAATTACAATTACAAAGGGTTAATTAAGAGATTAGGCAGTGTGGGGCATTGGCAGTTAAAAGAGATGAGGGCTGAAAGAAGAGTAGAGGGATGAAGTTGGATTTAGGATTAAACTCCCCTCAGTAACTCTTTGTATTTTGGTGTTTTAGGCCTTGAGGGGAAACACTCTCCACAGATTATCACATTCAGTGATAATCTCCTTTTTCCCTGGCACCTTATTCTCTTTAAATGGGTTCTTCAAAGCTCGTTTAACAATGCTTCTAGACCATCATATCATCACATAGGAGGAGAGCGGCTAACTATGATACAATGGGGATGCTGTTACAGTAGCTGAAAAAGACCGAAGATATTTGTCTAATTTATAAGATAAAAAATTATAGTTTTAGGGGTTGCCTACATGTTTTATTTCTTGGACTTATTATGTTGGCTGGACATGCAATAGTATCACTAGTCTGTAACAAAATGAGGTAATCTGTGTCACTGGGTCATGAAATAAAAATCAGTCAGTGTGATATGCTCAAAGAAAGCCAACATTCTTGTAGCTGTAAGACTAGACAATAACAAAGGATCCTAAACTGTAACTTTTCATTTTTCACACTAAACCTTTAAATGTTGTTACCAGTTTCTGAAAATGTATTTTGCATCAAACACATTGCTTTTACACAGACTTTAAGTTTAAGACTTTAAATATAACAATGGTACATCTTGAAAAACAGAAAAGGGCAGTAACACGGATTACAACCCTAACCAGGTTATTTTACTTAAAAACACTAGATTAACAGATTTAGATAAATTGTCAAGATTTGAAATTACATATTTGGAATGTGTGTTTACACATTAGTGTGATTTAATTTGGTATTTTTGACACTGAGGGTGTGCCAGAGAAGTCACAGAGTGAACAAAGGCCAAAGCAAAGTAGATTTTCAATACACAAACAGTGGAGTGGCTAGGTGGTCAGGGAAAAAAGGTTTCAAGTTACAAGCTACCCTGCAAGTAATTTGCATGTAAGTGCTGTGTGAATTCATCCACACAGAGAAAACACATACAGTCTCATTTTCTTTCTTTCTTTCTTTCTTTCTTTCTTTCTTTCTTTCTTTCTTTCTTTCTTTCTTTTGTGGCATAAGACTTTTCCCATCAACAGCCACACATCTCTCTCTCTGGTCATAAACAAGATTAACAAACGAGTCATGTCAGATTATTTAGTTACTGTGAATCATGCAAACACTTAATCACATTATTACTCTAATCTGATTATTCACCGTAATCAGGTTACAGTTTGTGTGTTACAGGCATTTACCTTTGACTCTGAACGCCTTCAGACTCATCTGTTGGGAATGCACACACAACAAATACTGACGGTTATGGATAGTTGATGAGTAGATCTGATCTAAACCCTTGCATGATAATAACAATGTTTAGAATAGCATAATTTTGCAATTGCAGTACTCTTATACAGTAAATGCTACAGGAACAATCACAGGCTGCTCAATGGTGTCATCAGTGAGTTGTGTTCCACCTTGTCTCTGATAGTGGCGTCAAAGCTTCCAGCCATGTCTTCACTTTGGCCTAATGACTCTGAATTATTAGTCCAACCAAAATACGTTTAAACAATTTCAAATCCACATCCCTGATTTGTAGCAGAAGATGTGTTTGAGAAACCATGTTGGCTCCCAGTGTCGTATTCAGGGTGCCCAGTATGGAGGTGGGGGACTCTGTAATATCAAATAAGGGCAAAAATAGAGAGCTGGGTTTATTGGGTGTTATAAAAAAGAAAGGATGTATTGTATGTATGATGATGAATGGGAGGGACAAACCCAGATTTAACAACCTGTCCCGTAAACGCACCCCCCACCCCACACACAAAAAACAAAGCTTAACTCTGTCACCATGAACAAAACAAAATATTACATGAATGTTGTTGTCCAGGTTTTGTCTTAAACCTCGCCTTGAATTATACAATGTCAAGCTCAAGTGAGTGTAAATTGTGACTTCCTGAAGATTTGTTTTATACTCTTTAGGCCCAAATGTCTACCTCTGAAACTGTTTAAGAGTCTGCAGGTTTCAGGAGATTGTCCAGAATTTCTGTTTTTGTAAGTGAGCTTGTGCGAATGTGTGTCTTTGTGCTCCGTTGTTTGTGTGTGTGTGTGTGTGTGTGTGTGTGTGTGTGTGTCTGCCTCCTTTTTAAGTTGTTGGTGCTGTGATTTTTATGGAGCCATCTCCTGGACATTAGCCTGGTTTTCACAGCCTTTCCTTCAAAAGGCGCTGCTTATGACAGGAAGGACTCCTCCTTCTGCCAGGACAGGAAGGCAGGAGAGTACAGAGGGGGGAAGAGGGTTATTACTGAGGGTTGAGCTAAGGGGGTGGGGGGCAGGGGAGGGAACACTGATATTGAACTTAGAACAGCTGATGAAAGGGATTGTCACTCAGATCTCCCCAATCTCCTCCCTGCTGTTGTGGTAATTACTAGCTCAGCATATTTGAGGTTGTGGCTCTCCTCCACTCTTTATCTGTTCATGAATTACAACAAAGTACAATTCACACATGCATTTAATAATGATAAGAATAGACCATGTCATGTAATCAGAATTTAATTTACAAGTTGCATTAACTCTGCCGTTTGAAATCGACCTCACACTGTTTCTGTAAGTGTTGTCGCACTCAAAGTCACACTGAAACACCCTTACACACACAGTCCAACTGCCCTGTGGTCCCATGCAGCAGCCCACACACACACATATTCACATGTGCACACACATTCCACAGTATGCTGCTGAGCATTTTGTGAGCCGAGAGGTTATGTAAAAACTGAATTTGCCATCCAAATTCGTCTCTTGAGGACTCAGGGTGAAAGAAATATGAGTGAAAATTGCTCTTTCGCTGATCTTTGAATTTTACTGTGTTTTTACGATGAGCTGCGTCACAAAGGTATTTTTCAAATTTCTGGTTTGGCTCAAAAATTAAACAAGTGAAAAATCTGAAAAATTTTTTTTAATAATGCCTTTAGCATTATCCTCTACTCCTTTGCGGTGCGAGGCTCTTTGGAGCCCCCAGGCCAATGTCTAGTTCAATGAGATGTATGATGTTGGCAGGTTGAGCCAGGCTGCAGGCCCTACAGGCCATATGCCACACTGTGTCGACCACACAGCCACTCCAAGAGGAATGAAAAAACACCTTCAATATCAGTGTAAAACAAACCACATGTTCACTCTGTTCATGTGTTTGTGTACTGCAGAATTCAAACAACTGCAGCTGGATGACACGTGGTGTCAGTCACTGCGTTTTGCTTCTCATGCACTCATTAATACAGAATGATAGATCAGTTCTGACATCTGATGGCACAAGTAACATACCATATCTGTGAGTATAAAATGGTTAACTATGTTGATTTCTAGTATACTAACAGTATACTATTAATTTTTTTTTTCCTAATTCTATTTTAATTTTTGTATTTTCCTAACACAAGTAAACTACTAAGGCCTGAAATTGTCATTCCTGTACTTTAAAACCTTTAGGCATCAGAGAAGATAAAGAAGTTGTCTGCTTTCAGAGGGGCTTCAGTTGTCTAAACAGGTGTAAACATGTGTTGATCTGACAACAAACAATGGAGAGGAAGAAGGTGGGAAACACGAGTAGATCAAGTTAAGTACATGTTAAGGAATTGTACGCTGAAAAACACTCTATTCGTCCAATGACAGGTTATATTTATAGTTTGGGTTGCATGTGAAGCTCTGCAAAGGAGATTTATCCAGCTAGCTGATGAGGCTGATTCATATGAGTAATCTTGTCTGTTCTGCGTCCAATAGAGGTGTGCTGATTGATGTTGTGACATGCTAAGGGGTTAGTTGTAGGTTAAGAAGAAAGAGGTATTTTTTTCAGGCCAAGGCTCTGAGGCTGAGCTCAGTTCAGGGTGTGATGACAGCAGCTTGACAGTTTTTGGCTCCTCTCCTTCTTTCTCCACGCCAGGTAAAGCCCCCCCCCCTCGCTCTCACCGCCTTCAGCACAGTGTCTCTCACCCTGTCTCCCTGCGTCATGTTTCTGGGAGTCACGTCCCTCCTCACCCGCTCTCACCACTCTCAGACAGCGTCAGTCACTACCTCTCTCCTGGCGCCAGATGCAGCTTCTCCGTTTCAATGGGAGCTATTTTTCCACTTGTTCTCTCAGGGCCACTCTTACATTGTCAGTGTTACTATATAAACAGAAAATAGTGATCAAGTTACAGTGCCACTCATTCAGCTCCACCTCCCACACCTGGGCTCCCCACACTGAATACTACTAATACTAATTTGTAGGCGTGGGGGGGGGAATCGATACAGCATAGTATCGCGATATTTTCCGTGGCAATACTGTATCGATACACAGACGCCAAGTATCAATCTTTCATTATATATGTGTTGGTCAGTTTGTCTGCTTGACAATCCCATTTTGCAGCAATAATATTGAAGTGAGATGAACAAACAGAGAAATGTATCTTTTTAGACAAAACAGATGTTGACAAAGTTTTCTTTTTGTGGACATAATTTAAAAATTGGAAAAAATTTGAAGTTGGAAAAAAGGTGGTAAATTGCAATATATCGCAGAATATTGCAATATGTTTAAAAACGCAATAATATTGTATCGTGACATACAGTAAGTATCGTGATGATATCGTATCGTGAGGCCACTGGTGATTCCCACCCCTACTAATTTGGTCTATTTGGACTAATCAGAAAATCGTAAAAAGTGCCTGTCACGCTTTCCTGAAGCCCAAGGTGCTGTCTTCATATTGTTAATTTAGTCCGACTAGTAGTCGTTAAAACGAGTAATCATTTAAGTCATTGTTGATTCATTTTTTGGTTAACAGCTAATTGGTTAATTTGGTTCATTTTTCAGCTCTGATTAACACAATGTTTCAAACCGCATTTATCTCAGATCAAAACTCAAATGGTAACCTTAATTGTGAAATTGAAACAATTGGGAAAAATACATGTAGCATAAAGTATAAATAGTATAAAGCAAAATAAAGACGTAAGCATCACAAAGGGGTTTAGTTTTAACAACATTACAGCCAGCTGAACACAGGCTGCACAGCCAAACTGCCAGTTGTTTGCTCTCATTTGAATGTCGAAATAGAAGGAACTATTTAATGTCATATTGCTGAAACACGTCAATGTTTTTAATTACAATGTGTTAAGAATATTTTAGATAGGATACATTACATTGTTTTAGTCCACTCTGGGACTTTAAAACAACAGAAATGTTCAAATCAATGCACATGTGTCATCAAAAAATGAATGGCCAGTGGTGTGTAGTGATCCTAGTTGGTGTGTTTTTGAGAAACAGTCTGCCCAGAGATTAATATACACACCTCCATTAAAGACTTACACACTTACATACCACTGTGTAACCAGTTGAACTAGATACGGTCAAGTTAAAATATATAATTATCCAGTTAAAAATAAGGTTTTATTTCTCACTTTCTTCAAACATTTAGTTTATATGATTAAAGCTGCAGGACAACAGCTGTTAGTACTGCTCAGAAACAGGATGAAGTCAGTCATGATTAATTGAATGTCATATTTGAACACATTTTTGAACTTTAAAGCAAGCTGCTGGTCATGTAGTTAGCAATGGCCTTCTTCAGTCAAGGTCAAAGTTAAATGGTCAGGATTTTATTTAACCTCTCGGCCACTGGGAAGTTTCTGTCCTCGGGCTCACCTCCTTCTTTCCCCTTTCTTTCTCTTTTCATTTTCCCCTCTCTGTTTTTAGTTTATTATTCCTTTGTGCTTTTGCCTCTCTGTTTTTTGAAACCTTACCACTCTTGTTAATGACAGGCTGTGGGTTCAGGTTAGGGTTGCTGCGATGGGGTGGGGGCACATTTGGTTCAGTCCTGTGCTATCCATTGAAGGTGACAGGAGGGGCTGTGACTTTGGGGTTTTTGACCCCAGATTCTTTATTTTTACTAGGAAGGGATCCAAGGATGGAGCTGTTGATGTGAATAGCTGCCCAAGGTGACTGGATCCCAATAAAGAGGCCGTCAGCCTGGCCGGGGGGCCTCCTTCCCATCCTAGACACAACCTTTATAGGGCCGCTTATGAGCCTGGGCAACTATTAAACCCTGTCCAGCCTGCACTGAGGAATTTAGGGCCAGGAAACAAGGGAGTGGGGGTGGGAATGGGCAGAGGGAGGTGAAGTTGGGGTGACTGAAGGTGAAAGTTGAAAGGCATGTTCGAAGGAATCTGGTTGTTCTTTAGTCATCACCTTCAAATGTGTACCAGGCGTGTTTCATTCTTTTTATGTGTTTGGAGTAACGAACCACAGTCTTAATCAGCTGGACGTACTTGTCTCTGCATCTGCTTTACATTGTTTGTTTTGAATGTTTTCATTAGCAGCAGTTGAATGACTTTTGTCTGTGGCCAGCAAATGGTGTTATACAGTGTGCCATTTTCTTTAGCGAGACAGCGAGAAAGAACAGAGGGAGACAGCCGAGTCTCATAAACATCCCGCCTCTATTTGTTCACATGGGGCTGGAGGTATATAGGCAGGTCTGGTTGGATAGCCTTTCAAATAAAAATGTGAGCTTGTGCATGTGTGGCGCACACACAAACACACACACAGATGCAAAAATTCAGATGTCAGTCAAAAAGTCAACAGAGGTATGCTGCTCCCCCACTCACCAGTAAATGGAGAAGCCAATCAAATCTCAGCTGCCAATCAACATTTTATCAGGAGGGCCATCTGGCCATCAGCTAATTGTGTCTCTTTTAAGTCCCTGTCAATCAGCACAACCCCCCCACCCTCTCTTTTCTCTTAAAAATGTCTGCCTTTGAGCTTGCCTTCTGGCTCCAAGGGGTGGCCTGCATCTGGTTGGGGGTTGTTTGTTGACTATTCTCTCTTAATCAGTTGGCACATTAGCTTTCATCAAATTTCAAAGAACTTATGTAAACAAGATGTTCTGATATAATAACAGTTTCTTTTTTCTCTTTCTGCAGCGGTGGAGACCCAGAGCACCAGCTCAGAGGAGATGGTGCCCAGCTCTCCTTCTCCTCCTCCTCCTCCTCGCATCTACAAGCCATGCTTTGTGTGCCAGGACAAGTCATCTGGTTATCACTATGGAGTAAGCTCCTGTGAGGGCTGCAAGGTGAATGAAGCCAGAGACACATGAAGACTTTACAGGACATGTATGAAGTGAACAGCTGATATCTGCTGAAAAGCCTGATGTTCAACTAGAGCCTGACAGATGTCAGCACTGCATAGCTGTACTGTTTTTGTTCAGCTGCCCTCTAGTGTATCTGTACTAATATTGCACATTATTGATGTAACAGAGCTAAACACTGTGCTGTGACCATGTGACCAGCAAATGGTTATGACATCTAAATTGAATAAAGCTGTTGTTAAAGTGGTGATTTAGAGCTTAAAAATAAATAAATAAATAAATAAATAAGCATTGAACCAAGAATATCTGTAAATAAATTCATGGCAATCAATTTAATATTTGTTGAGATATTTCAGTCTGGACCAAAGCAGTGGGCCACCCGATTGAGAGACTGACATTGCCATCCCTGAGATTTTCTGAGATCTTATTTAGAACATATTTCCTGTCATAAAGCACTGTACAAGATAGCTTCTTTTATCGGTTTTTCAGGGTTTCTTTCGGCGCAGTATCCAAAAGAACATGGTGTATACCTGCCACCGAGACAAGAACTGTCAGATCAACAAAGTGACCCGCAACCGATGCCAGTACTGTCGGCTGCAGAAGTGCTTTGAGGTTGGCATGTCCAAAGAAGGTGAAAATAAAATATTGTCCTCAATCATTTTGTTAAAAAATAATACTTTACTATCTATCAAGCTAATGGGGAGAATGGGCTTTTAATGTGTGTCACCTTGTGCCTATGTTTCCCTGTAGCGGTGCGTAATGACAGGAACAAAAAGAAGAAGGATGTAAAGGAGGAGGTGGTGCTGCCAGAGAACTATGAGCTGAGTGGAGAACTGGAGGAGCTGGTCAACAAAGTCAGCAAAGCTCACAAAGAGACCTTTCCATCTCTGTGCCAACTAGGAAAATACACCACAGTGAGTTTTCTTTACTGCATAATCACACCCAAGCCTAAACACTCACACTCCACTCAAGCATTAGCTCACCGCTTTGCCAGAAGGACAAACACTGTATGGATTCTGCACAGCCACACACACAAAAAGTGTCCCTTTTTCTCTCTCTCAGAATTCAAGCGCTGACCACAGAGTACAGCTGGACTTGGGCCTATGGGATAAGTTCAGTGAGCTGTCCACTAAGTGCATTATAAAGATTGTGGAGTTTGCCAAGCGGCTACCAGGCTTCACTACGCTCACCATCGCTGACCAGATCACCCTCCTCAAATCTGCATGTCTGGACATCCTGGTACCAACAACATGCTTCTATTACTCCACCTTTTTAACCAACTCCCCTTCCACCCCTTCCACCTTCCTTAAGCTTTCATTTGTCACGCTGCCTAACTTGTCGATGATTCTGAACACCTGCCATGAGTTGTTTTTTGTACTGACTTTCTTCCTCATTTTACTAACTGCCAATATTTGTTTTTTTCATCTCTGTCTTGGGATTTTCTTCCCCCTCTTAGATGCTGAGGATATGCACTCGCTACACCCCAGAACAGGACACAATGACCTTTTCAGATGGCCTGACTCTCAACAGGACCCAGATGCATAATGCTGGCTTTGGCCCGCTCACAGACCTGGTGTTTAGCTTTGCTGGTCAGCTGCTGCCTTTGGAGATGGACGACACAGAGACGGGACTACTCAGTGCCATCTGCCTCATCTGCGGAGGTAAGGTTGTGCCTACTAGCGTGCTATTATTAACTTACAGCCTTTAAAGATGTTACTTTGTTTCATTGTTTTACAATTCCATCGCTACCATTTCTTAACCTCTTCAAATTGGTCTCTTTCTCTCATTGTTTCAGACCGTATGGATCTGGAGGAGCCACAGAAGGTAGACAAGCTACAGGAGCCGCTGCTAGAGGCTCTGAAGATCTACACCCGCCGCAGACGCCCAAACAAGCCTCACATGTTTCCCCGCATGCTGATGAAAGTCACAGACCTCCGAGGAATCAGCACCAAAGGTCAGCTGAGGTTTTACATACCAATACCACAGATTAGAAGTAGAGCTGGGTAACAAATACCTACCAAAATGTGTCCACAGTACTGAGGATCAACAACTGTAAAGTACTGAATATTGGCAGTGAATATCTGCTCAGATTTGTATTTTTGTTTATGTTTTCCCTCGATCAGATTAAAATAAAACGTGGCATTTTTAGACAAAGTTCTGGTATGTCAATTTGTGTCAAGACAACATTTAACATTGTTTTAGGACCAGTATCCACACCTAGGTATTGTATTGGCACTAGTGTCAAAATAGTTCAAACAATGCCCAGCCTTATTTAGGAGATGACTATTCAAGAATATTAGCAAATCAAGAGTTCCATTCTAAAATAGAACATAGTGTTTTTTTGAAAGAGTGGATTTGTGAGAAATTAAAATGTATTTAATATAAATGTATCCTAAGAATCATTAATGCAAAATAGTTTTGTCAGAGAGAATATACCATCATCTCCGTATGAGAGCACTAAAAAGTGAAAACATGGGCATTTTGTGAGAGGCTACCTCCTGTTACAGCTTTCACAGATTTCATACACATATTTCAACAATACCTCTAGAAGTTATTTACTGACTGATTATTGTGGATTCTGCACCAAAGAGCAGATCTATTGTATAAAGATAAAAGTGTATCTACTTTATGATTAAGAATGTGTTTTATATGGCTGACATATGAGACTTACAGAGAGGCTTCTTGTTCCTTTCCCTCACTGTGGTCAGGTTCAGAGTTCATTTCCTTTCTTTGGAAAGAAAAATGAACACTTTTTAATTTGACAGGACAGCTAGGTGAGAAAGGGGGAAGACATGCAGGAACTCGTCATAGGTCAGATTCGAACCCTAGACCTCTGTATCGAATCATAAACCTCTCAGTATATGTGCGCCTGCTCTACCACTGAGCCAACTCAGCCACAAAATTTACTAATAAAACTGGCTTGAATGAACTTGGGATATTTAACGAAAAACTGTCCCCAGGATGTCCTTGCAGCTCTGAGTAAAATGAGCAAAACATTGAAATGGCAATAAATGCTGTCCTGAATAAATATGTGTTTGTGTGTGCCTTTAGGTGCAGAAAGAGCAGTCACACTAAAGACGGAGATCCCAGGCCCTATGCCTCCACTGATCAGGGAGATGCTGGAGAACCCTGAGGCCTTCGAGGACAGCAGTGATTCAGGGGACAGCACTGCAGCCGCTCCCCCTGCCATCAAACAAGAGGAGAAGGCTACGGATGAGTTGACCGTTGAGGAGGGAGAGGAGGAGGAAGAAGAGGAGGAAGAGGACGACTACTGGGATGAGGAGAAGGAGCAAGGGGCGGACAGTGACGGGGAGCCGGCAGGGGAGCCGGCAGCGGGCACGCATAAGAAAGGTGTGACTGGGAAAACACAGTGAGAGAGACACAATGATGCTGCTTCCTCCTTCAGATCACTGAGCCTTCACCCAGCAATATCTCCTCCCAGAAACCTCACAGAATTAGGCTCTTATACAACAATGGTGTTGCATAAAGCACATATTTAAATATACTGTATATGTTGACTGAAATGAAAATGTGTTAAATTCAGTATAGGAAGCAATGAGTGGGAGAACCAAAAGCACTAAATGTCAGTGAAGAGAGCTCCGTGAAAAATCACTGTGCCAAAATGAGACTGTCTAAAAGATATTTCAAAAGTGTTTCATCTACCAAAAAAGGAACGAGAGGCGGTGGACAGAAGAAAATGCACTCCTCTGCTATCTATAAGGGCTATGCTTTGTATAAAATTGATGGTAAAAATACATTGCAACAATAGAACTCAATGTGGTGTCCATTTGCCGCAAATGTCTTTTTATTACTATTCAGAGATATGCGACTTATTTTTTTATCGTATGGTTTTTCTAAGCATGTACACATTTCTGTTCTGTCTTTATGCCTGTTTGTGGGACTCTGTATTGTTTTTGTCCTGCTCACATTTTACTGGACATGTATGTTTTTTTAAGCTTGTCTTTAATTTGATGTTTTCTGCGTTATTGGACACAGTGAAAAGCAATAGGAAAGTTAGAAAAGAGAGCAATAGCAAAGAGAGAGCAGGACTCACAATATGACAAGCATGTGGTATGAAAATCTCTGATGGGTAAAACATCTGAAAGAGAATAAGAAGAAGACTGTAATTTCAGCTCTGGTTCTTGTGATACAAATAATGCTAAACAAATTCAGCAGCATTTCTCCACCTCTTGACAAAAATACACACTTACAATTAAAAAAAAAAAAATATATATATATATATATATATATATAGACTACAAATCTGCAGGGTAGATTTAATGTCATCACACAATCTCAGGTTGATAACATAAGGGGCACATTTCACCTGTCAATACAGTATTTTAAGAAAACCGTTGGTGTGAATGCTCCGACATAACATGCCCATCTTCAACAACAAAATCTTCTTACACCAGGTAAAAGGGATATTCAAAAATTAAGTTGTTGACTATGCTGTACATGCCCTTGGTACAGTGTACACAGATACACGTAAGCCATAGTAGTTTAATTTTGTAAGAGTGAGCAAAGAATTATCCAAACAGACATAACCCTGAAAAGCAGTTTACTTCACAGAAAACCTCAGGTGTGTATGTGTGTGTGCATGAGTGTGTAACTGAGAGAATTTACCAATACACAGAGCGAAGTTGTAGACATGTGATGTTCCTGTCATTACTAGTAACGTTGAGTCAGCATGTATGCAGAAGCCCAATTATTAAAAAAGGCACATTATAAAGGATTTGTAGCAACAAAAAAACATACCCAAAGACTTCTGTTGGATAATAGGACGTTGATGCCGATGCAAGCTGACCAAGAATCACACGACCAATCAACTGAGGTTGCAACCGTCCGACATAATGAACAACAAAACAAAAGCTTTACATTGGGTGACCTGTCCGCTGAAGCACAGGATAATAGTTTAAAATAATGTGTGTTCATGTGTGCTCGTATCTAATAAGTGATGCAATACATGGATTTTGTAAAATAAATACTTATACTTAGTTTTTCATTGAGACTATACAGCTTTTTTTTACGCAAGATGTATAATAATTGTCATTATCTGTGTAATGAAAGACAGTTTGAGTCTTACTGAGCTCCTTAATAGTTGTAAGGGAAAGATTCTCCATCAGCATGTTGTCCTTCATGGCATGAAACATTGTAGTACGGATGCAACATATTGTTTTATGGTTTGTTGACATGAGGGATAAAAAGATGAAGCTAGTGTGATGATATCTTAAAAAACAGGACTGCATGTTTTCGATAAATCATATATGGAGACATTTACTCCCTGAATGAAGCAGAAAACAGATCCTACTTGACCATAGTGGCAACACCAGCAGCTTTGAAGCAGTGACCATGTATACGAGTTAGATACATCTTTAGCACCAGATGTAAAGCCATCACGTACACTTAAAGTTGGTTTAAGTAGTAAATAATCGACACTGATGGCATAATGATGTTTTTAGACTGTTAAATTGTCATTTCTGATATTATAGGATGGAAACATCACAATCATATGACTGAGGTAAAAGAAAAGAGTTATCTTCAGTGTTTTCCTTCACTCTGTTTCTCTTTATGTCACACATACACACACACACACACACACACACACACACACGGGTGAATGTAACTAAGTACATGTACTTAAGTACTGTACAAATGTAAGGTACTTTTTTGCTTTACTTGAGTCTTTTCTTTTCATACCACTTTCTACTTCTACTTCACTACATTTCAGAGAGAAATATTCTACTTTTTACTCCACTACATTAATCTGACAGCTTTAGTTACTAGTTACTTTACAAATTAAGATTTTTGCACACAAAAACAGCTGAAATGATTAACCAATTAAACACTGGTGCAATAGATAGTCCATGGAAGAGGTCATAAAGGCCTGAGCATGTGAGTTTTAAAAATAAAATAAAAAAAGACCAAAGATATTACATTACATTACATTTGGACAAAAACAAACAAAACATTAGTTCATAGAAACTTTATTAAGGTCATTGATGTAAAATATATTCACTTTGTGTTGTGTGATAGAGGTCATTTCATGTTCTGAAATGACTTTTGAAGATGGAACCATCTGATCTCTGATACATTTTGTTGTTGTTTTTTAACTGTTTAACTTGTTAGTCTTTTTATAAACACAATCTTTATCTTCATGTTCAGGGATTCAGACACCTCATCAGTTTTATTTCAATTGGACTTAGACCAAAATAGCTCTGACACACGCACACACACACACACACACACACACACACACACACACACATCTGTTCATGTTTTTACATTTAGATTTGTTCTTATTTGTTGCTTGTCATTGTCTTTCTTGTATTTTCATAAAGGGCGCTTTTTGTTCTTAGACCTTTCAGCGTCCAGTTGTCGTCTTCTTTGCCATCACTCTACAAACTTTTACACAGAAAGTATTAGGATGAAACTTAAAAAATACAGACTTCAACATGTATTTATCATCATATTTTATTGAAAAGCCCCATCTCTTCAACAGAAGCTCAGATTAACAAACAAAAATTTCATAAATTAACTTTCATGTTCTTCCAACCTGACGCTGTGCTCAACAAGCTGCAGCACTACATTTCTTCACTTGTCTGTAAACACACACACCCACACTTTTGACACGGTTTCAAGATTCACACTCACATGCAGAGGTTACGGGCTGATATGCCACCAAAACAAAATGTATTAAATCAAAGCTAATTAAGGCATCAACGACACTTTTCTCAAAACAGTTGTAATCAGCTAAAAAAGCTAGAAAATCTAGGGATTACAAATGGAGTCTAAAATAAACTGAAATATATTTTTAAGTCTAAAGGATTAATAAATAATAAATAATAAAGATTAATCCTTAATCAGTAATAACACCATTAGCCATACTTATAAAATAATTCTGGACACTTAAGACTTATAGCCTACATTGTGCTGTTGTCTTTGAATATGGACACCCATGAGGTAAAAGCTATGCACTATAAATTTGACCTTTGTGAAGGCCGTTTTATACATGAAAAGCTACAAAACAAGAACAGAATAATTCCAAAGGTTTCTTATGACCCACATGAACCTGCTACAGTGGTAAACAATCAACTTTCCATCCATCTTTCATTTGTTACCACATGGGGGAGTCGGCCAGCTCACTGCAGAGAGAAAGAGGATTCAAAGTTTTACAGAAGGTGCTGAGCATATAAAAACACTACTAGTAACAAAGTTTTTAAAAATTGTGTCAACTCCTGCTGATCTACTGTGTGCATAACATACACTTATTTGATCATATCTGCTATTTTTACTCTTATTACACTATTATTTGTACTCTCTAGTGCTTAATCTTCCTACAAGAAAAGAAAGTGCCCGGTAAGTGGAACGACAGCTTTTCTAAAACAGCAACCGGTCGGCCAGGGAGGAGTGTGAATGAAGTCATCACATACTATTTTATGAGAGGTGGAGGAGGGAAACAGGGTGTGTACTGTGTGGCTGGTAGAAAGCCAGAATTGTCACCTCAGGATGGGGTCGATGAGTTCTAATAGGACCAGTTGCTTCCCTTCGCCACACTCCACACAGTGCTGCCTTGTCAAATCCTGAGTGAAAAGGCAGAAGCAGGGATGGCTGTAAACTGCAGCTCTATCTGTCATTTAATAATATACACACCCAAAATATTTGTGTGAAAACCAATGACATGGATCAGTGTTTTTATTTTTTTAAATCTACAATTGAATTAAATTTATTAGCATCTAAACACCTAATAAAAAAAATAAAGTGTTTTGCATTAAGTGCATTTTACTGCTGTGGATTTGTAACATAAAGCATAATTCCACACAGATAAAGAGCTCATAACTGATGTCATTTGAGTGAAAGCATTTACATATAAACTTGTTGATCTTGTAACAAGACTGTTGGTTACAAGGTAGCAAAATGGAGTCTGTAACCCTGATCTATAGTCTAAAACCCTAATCTTTGACCTCCAAGTCAAGTTAATAATAGATTACTTGAGCAATAAGAAAACATTGTTTTTGTTCTCACAGACATGAAAAATATGTGATTGCCATAAGATGTTCTTAATCGAGATGCTAATTTGTTAATTTTAATTAAGATGCTACCAGTGTGCTGAGCATCAAGGAATAATTTTGTTTGACCACCTTTTAAAACGGTCTGTGCTTCTCTGTGAATTTACAACTTTAGTGTTCGGGTTTGCAAGTCTTTGTTCCATGTTTCCTCTTCTAAACCTAACCCAGTTAGAATGAATACATTCTCATCACTTCTTTCTACCAGTCAGCAATGACAACAATGGAACTGGAGCAAAAAACTCGCAGGACGAAGGAAACTAGTCAAATATTTGCCCACTTAGGTCTGTTAGCTCCGACGCAGGTGGTGTTAAACTTTGTTTGGTTTATGTGTGAATAGGATGACACACCTGTGTGTCAGACGCTGATGTGTCTTTTTTGCTGTGGACGTGTGTCTCAGCAGCAACGAGCTCAGCTCTGTTGGGCTGTTCCAGGTGAGTGGACAGGAAAAGAGGCGAACAGCTTGATCTGGGAGAAGCTGAGGAAGCATCCTCGTCATCCTCAGAGGAAGA
Organism: Sander lucioperca; assembly: GCF_008315115.2. Taxonomy (NCBI): domain Eukaryota; kingdom Metazoa; phylum Chordata; class Actinopteri; order Perciformes; family Percidae; genus Sander; species Sander lucioperca. The sequence goes on from NC_050178.1 coordinate 31,498,029, forward strand.
GCCAGGAGCTATTTAAAATTAGTATTAAGTCTGACTTACATGACTTACTTACAGTGCAGTGAAATAGTGCTGTGTACAAAGAGACTTCATTACTTACATGTGCATGTTGGAATTATCCCATTTGATTTAGTTTCTGTCACCATCCTCAATCTCTGCTCTAACTGAAGGATGTAGTTCACCAGTTCCTGCGAGTGTCCAATTTTAAACCCACAGATTTGAGGAAGATTCGAAGAAGAAGAGGAAGAAGACAAAGAATAAGAACTAAATTGATGTGTTCATAACTGTAATGTTGCAGCTTTAAAGTCTTATTGTACCTTAAAGGTCCAATGTGTAGGAATTTCTCCCATCTAGCGCTGAGATCATATATCGCAATCAACTCTCTCGCGCCACGCAGTTCAAGGTACGTATTACAGCTACGGTAGCCTTCACGCTTCAAAAAGCCGGTCACTTGCTCTTTTCAATATCCTTTTTCTTTTTCTGGATGAAGAAGAAGATTCCTGTTCCTGAAATTTGGATTTTAAATACGTGTGGTCCTCCATGTTTCCTTCTTTTAACTTGCCGGGGTCGGGAAACTACAATACCCATTAGCAGCATTAGCAGCACCTGTGAGTTTATCATGTGACAGCGAAAACGCGAAAAGCGGAGCAGTATGTCCCTTACTGGCTAATGTACCTTACTGGCTAACGTATTTCAAGATGGCGCATGAATATGGAGCGTCTACCCCAGTTCATGCGAATGCAAATGTAAAATTTCAAGCCAAAAGGAATACTTGGAATTGATGGTTGTGGTAAATATTCATGAAAATGGATAAGTTTGTGAACGGGCAACACAGATTTTGATAATGAACAACTAAATACGTTACACACTGGACCTTTAACCTATAATACATCATCATCTATTTGTCTATTATGTTTTGTATTATTAATCTAAATCTGCAAAATAACTAGTAACGAATGCTTTCCATATACTTAGTTACTTTATCACCACTATTATCAACTTGAAAACTGAAAACTTATTTATTTTACAAAGCCGCCCTGAGTCAGTGCACCTTTGGTTCCAAATTGCATTGGGTGCTTGAACAAAAGAAAAATGTAGGTGGAATGAATACTCTTGGCTAAAAGACCCATCTTATTAAGATATATCATATAAAGTAATATACAATGAATGTGTGGTCTGGTGTGGAATCCTTGCCTGTTTTTCCACCTTCTGCTCCTCTCTCTCTTTCTGGGCTTTCCTCACACTGGCCTTCAACTCCTGCAGCTCTCGCTTAGCATCACTCAGCAGCACCTACAGGGGGCAGCAGCATTACACTCACACCATCTCAACACCCACACATCTGACTTGGCTTGCCCTGTTTTTCCTGCCGTTGTCGATCACATGACAGTGAGGGGAAATGTTTACTTGCTGTTCATGGAAGCTTTTCTATTTGTGCCCGCATGTGAGTAACGAAAGAACCACGCCGAACTCTGGCATCGTTCTCCAGTTTTCAAAATGTAATCTGAGCAACTGATGATGCAGATTTGCGGCACACAAACAGTTATATATAGAGCAGAATGTGTTTGTGTGTTGAATAATAGTGACTGTGATGTACTTTGATTTACTTACTCGATTGGAATCTCTCTCTCGCCCAAGCTCTACTTCTAGTTTCTCCCTCTCCACCCTCTCCTCCTGTAGCCACTCCTCCTTCCTCTGCACCTCACAGCTCAGTTCTTGTAATTTCTTTGTATCCGTCTGCATAAAAAAAGCAAGTTTAACAACAAAGTCAGGTGGACTTATAGGTGTATATGCAAGGGCGTAACTTTAGATTCAACATTGGGGGGGTGGGGGGTTTGAGATCTCCACTTTTGAGCAAAATTGAAATTTTAACACTTCATTTTCTGCATTCTGGTGATTTCTTTCTGCAACAATTTGGGCCTTTTCTGCATCAAATTATGGTGCAAATGTCTTTATTTATGTAAAGGAAATTATAATAGGTTTTTTGGGGTGGGTTGCACTGGCCAGTTTTGATTATTGAGGGGATTGTAACCCCCATCCCCCCTGTAAACGACGCCTATGTGTATATGTGCTTTGCTGTATTCTCACTTCTGCTGCATGTTTGTAAGCTTCTCTCTCTAGAGCCCAGTTGGCACGCTCCTCCCTGAGGACCAAGTTCTCTTCAGACAGCAGCAGGGTGAGTTGGGCTACTTGCAGCCGGGCTTGATGCAGCTCGGTGTGGGTTTGGCCCTGACGGGTGCCCAGCTCTCTCAGCTCCCTACGCAGGCTCTCGGCTACATGCTCACTAGCCTCCAGACGCTCCTGCAGCCCTCGTACCTCCGCCAGAGCAGCCTCGTTCTCCACCTGCACAGAGACAAGAGGCCAAGAGGGAACAGCAAAGTGAAAGCGTTTTGAGTTCTACTTGGCAAGATGACATATATAACCATTTAAATCTGGCCTGATCCAGTAAATTGTTAGTCTTGTGTGAGAGTTCCTGTTCCACTCTCTGACCAAGCTATCTGTGTTTTACAAAAGAGGAAGCACCAACCAATTACCTGCAGACACTTTCTCTTTTCCTCATCGTGTTTCATTTGATTGGACGTTTTCTTCACTCTCTCCTTCAGCCTGTCGGACAAAAAGTTAGTTTTAGGAAATAAATATACCAAGACAAATGTTTAAGCTAGCATTATGTCTCAAACACTTGCCTTTCCAGTTCCCCGTTTTCCTCTTTCTCCCTGTCATTCAGGCCCTTGATTTCCTCCTCCAGGTCTTTGATTCGCTGCTGACTCTCAGCATTTTCAGCCATTAGTTTACTCAGTTCAGATGTCAGGTTTTCCTGACTATATTTCACATTCTTTTAATATCGTGGAGAGAAGAAAAAAATTATTATAGATTATCCATGTGTGTGTAATATTAATTCATGAAATTCTGAACTTTTTCAAGGTAAAAATGAGATGGCTACCCCAAGACATCTGGTGGCTTGTCTGTACCTTGTGTTTTCCATCGATCTTCTTCAACATGTCACAGTTGTGTCTCAAGTTGTCTCTAAGCTCTGAGATCTCCTCCTTCATTGCTTCACTTTCACGCTCCCACTTCTCCCTTGCTTTCCTGCTGTTCTCTTTCTCATTCTCTGCCTCCTTTATAGCCATGTCCAGAGCCTGCTGTATATCCGCTTGTTTTTTGGAGCATTCCTCCAGCCGACTCTGTTCACAACATGAGGATAGAGGAAAAGGATATTCAAACATGTTAGCATGAAATGGATACATTGTCATGTTAGTGGTTCTACTCAATTGATTTACAGTAGTTGCACTGAAGGGCCTTGTTCTTATTATGACTATAAAGGGAAGAGTATATCAGAAATGGCTGAATGCAGTACTGAAGTTTTTTATTTTTTACCTGCAGCAGCTGAGACCTGGGGATGACTAGGAGCAGCTCCTCCTCTCCGTCGTCTTCATCTCGTTCCTCTTTCAGAGTCTCCAACTCCTCCAGCGGCTTGGGAGTACAGAAAGTGAAGGAGCGACTACGAGCACACACCTTTCCCATCTTATCTACATATATAAACTGATACTCCACAGCACTGGGGCGGGGCAGGTAGTGTGCTGTATCAAGACAGACAATATGAGAGGTATATTATTATATAATAAGACATTATATTTCAGTTATTTTTTAGAAAAAAAATAAATTCATGAATTACATTTGATGTTTAAAGCTTTAGTGCGTAACTTTTTAATAATAATGAACGTCCGTTACATTCAAGCGATTGCCAAGTCAGTTGATACCAAGCTAATTAAGATTAGCAGCTTCACACAACTCTCTCTGTATTTCTCAGTATGGCTATGTTCAGAAATTGGTGTCGTCCGCAGAAACTCGAGAAAAGATAATTACCTCTTCTGAAGAGTTCATCATGTTTGTTTGTTTGTTTTTTAATCCTCCGTGTCCTCCTTGGCTACTAGCAACTGCGTGGAGGAGGGGTGGGGGTGAAGCGCGTTCACGGAAGGCTTGTCATGTGGATGCACCGACAGAATTGTTGTCATTACTTAGAATTCCTCATGGGGGAGACAGAAACTACGCACTATAGCTTTAACCATGGTATTGCAGAATACAAAATGTGAACAGTGGAGCACAAGCTCTTAATTAGCCCTCAATGACCCACACGAATAAGCTTGAATTTGACATCAATTATTGGGTGTGGTCACAGGTACGACAGAGCAGAATACACGTCTACCACACCCAACCATCAGTGATGCTAGGTGTGGTCAGAGGCGCAACAGACTTGAAACTTTCAACCAGACAGATTTCAGCCTGGTGTTACTTTTTAATGTAAGAATATCGAGAAGATCTATTGAATTATCAACTGTGTCATATTTTTACCTCCGCCAAGTGGGCTGTGTTTTCGGTTCGGTTTGTCTAGGGTTTTTTTTCGGTTTGTTTGTCTGTCAGTAGGATTATGGCAACAAATTATGAAACCTGGTGGAAGGGTTTATCGTGGGTCATAGAAGAATCCATTACATTTTGGCGCAGATTTAGAATCACAGGGCAGAGATACACAAATTAGTTTTCACTTTCATTAACAAGGTGAAATAGAGCGTTTGTTCTGCATACATATGGTGTCAGAATAATTGGAAATATTTGTTCCACACTGGGAAAATTCATTTCACACTGCATTTACAATGTAAAATAGGGCATGCCTTGGCGGAGGTCTGCGCTCTCCAAGTGCCCTATTAGTTTTTAAATGTTTGAATGAATTCTTACCCGGGAAAAGTACCCAGCAGCTCACACTGGTACCCTCAGTGTAGCCTTCAGGAACAAGAGCCCATGTATATGTGTAAAACTTTTTCAGTGAAGAACAGCCCATCTGTGACATGAAAAAAAACAAAAACATTTTAAACCACAAAATGTACAAATGTGCATGCCCATCACAGCTCCACAACACAGAACTTTTTTTGCTAAGATGGTTTCTGTTTCAGTGTGGAGGAATGGTGCTAAAGTGGGCAAATCTACCTCAAAAATCCCTATCCAGTCACTGCTGCTCCACTGATGGTCGGAGGTCAGACTGTAGTGGCACTCCACTCTGGTTTGGGGGAAGTACCATTGCCCCACATTACGAAACACCACTGTGGACTGTTTATCCATGGTAATAGGAAGCTGTGCTGTTTAGGAAGAAAACATACATGGATCCAGTGAAATGGGCTCCAGTTTCAGTATGGAGGAGAACAGCTGATGAAAGGTGATAGCAGAGTTAGATCAGGAATGCAGCCTAGGTCATAACAGCAGCCGCCTATGGCCATACAATATGTTTATAAACAACAAGCTCATATTCCCACTGAGGTTATACCATGTAATCTGCGAAATATAGAACAACGGTGCATTGTATAAGTGTATCCATGAGGATAAATATATAAATATTAATAAAAGCTTATTGAAAGTTTTTAGCATTAGTTATTGACCATAAAAGACCGTCCTTAGTCAACTAATAGCTCCGCTTTATATTCCCACACAATGACACAATAAATGTTTCCCATGCTTTGTATTTCATTCCTAGAAACCAACAACCTAAGCTAAATTTGCAATTAAGTAATCAATCAAGTAATACGTGCTCTGAAATGGGTGCTGTTAATTAAAAACAAAACGAAATTTAAACAAAATACATGTTCATTTCTTCCTTGTTCTTATTCCAAGTTAACACATTTTTGTTCTTAGTCTTATTACGTGCAGTTCTATATGTCAATAACATCCTCATGGGTTTCTAGAACATTTGATTTGCTTGGATTTACAAATTAATACATCTGTGGTGTTGTTTTCTTACCTTATTCTGCTGAGAAATGAATGTGATGTCTTTTCTGCCACCTCATGAATGATAGAGCTGTGGATCAATCTGAAGATAGTAATGAGCAATCCTGTCAGGTGCAAGAGTTTCACAACATCTCCTGAACCATGTGGACCCCCCAAGTAAAATTAGTGATGCTGGGAGACTCATGGGAGATGCAGTTCATGACTACACAGCACATCACAAGGCAAAGCAGTGCTGTGGACTTCAACTCCCATTATAGGATATAGTTATAGGATACAGGATCTGCTGCTGGTAGTTATTGCTCATTGCAATTCTCAGTAATGGCAGTGGAGGGGGTGACGAAAGGGACTATGCTAAAGGCTAAACATTTCTCTTAATAACAACTTCAGTGAACCCACTGGCCTGGAATCAGTGAAAGGCATAACAACAGTAGAATCCCCAGTCTAACAACAGACATCCACAATATGATATAAACTCTTGATTGATTCATTTATAATGTTGGCATTTCCTGCATTTTTGTGCAAACTGCTCTAAAAAAAATACTGAAGCAAAGAAAAGCTCCACAGGTTTTCAACAGTGTTTTGTGTAAAACTCATCAGCCATTTCCATGTTTTAGTGATTTCGATATACCGCCTACACATAAAATATTCTGTAAGTCTTTTATTCTCAAACTGTCTGTGATTGCGTAAGAATCGTGGTCCCAGTTGTGAACACTTGATGGCAGTGTAGTTTAATAAGCACAAATCCATTATTATGGCAGACAGTTTGAAAACTAGAGATTTACAGTACATTAGTGTATTAAAACCGTAGTGCATGGTATGTTGGGTGCTGAATACTGTGATATGTTGCTCTGATGTTAACACAGATCCAGCTCATTGTGTTATGCCATGACTGGTGGTGAAGTTTTCATTTTTTCTTTATTTAACCAGGAGAGTCTCATCCTGATTAAAAATCTCTTTTCATGAGCGTCTTGGCCAAGACAGGCAGCATCACAATTAACAATGCTGCAGACACAAAAACAAAACGCATAACAATTTAAAATTTAAAAACAAAGAACAAATTACAGAATCATAAAATACCAAAATCCTTCATCAACATTCTTCACAAGTCATTAACATAAGGGATCAATCAATCAAAACATCTACAGCCAGATGTACCTCTGAGTCATTTAGAATTCATTTAACTGCATCCAGAGAGACCAGCTCCTGATAATTCAGGTCATTTTGCAACTGCTTCCAAGTAGAGATGGTCCGAAACCATTTTTTGCTTCCCGATACCGATTCTGATACCTGAACTTGCGTATCGGCCGATACCGAGTACCGATCCGATACCAGTGTGTCATATATTTTATTATGTTTTAACAACTGTATACTACTATCCCTGTATGGATGTGATATGATTTCTATCTTTGTTGTCGGTCTGGCTCAGGTTAAACTCTTTGTGAAACATGAATGCCACAGAACTTTCTTTTATTATGCAGTTTGACAGTCAGTTATAACGGAAAAAGAACATAAATAAACTACTTTAACGTAGATTTTCTTTAGGGCTTTATTACGTGGTATCGGATCGGTGCATAAACTCCAGTACTTCCCGATACCGATACTAGCGTTTTAGGCAGTATCGGAGCCGGTATCGGAACATCTCTACTTCCAAGCAGAGGGAGCAGCAGACTTAAACACCATTTTCCCCAATTAAATCCTGGTCCTAAAATAAGTCCTGGGAGTGAATACAATAACCCATGTTTTTTTTGAAGGATGTAGATATGTAGGTAAGATGGAAGCAGACCAAGGATAGCCTTAAATAAATAATTATGGTTAAGTCTACGGGGGGACGAAGCAGACCATCCAACCGAAGCATACAAAGAACAATGGTAAGGGCTTTAAAATTTATAATAAATATCAGTGCTCCATGGTAGAAGGTATGCAGCAAGTGTAGACATTGCGAAGATGCATGCATGTATACAACATCACCATAGTCCAGCACAGACATAAAGATGGCAGCAACAAGCCTCCTTTAGGGCTTCGAAGGAAAAGCGAGACTTGTTTCTAAAATAAAAACCCAATTTCAAATTAATTTTTTTTCACTAGTTGCTGGATGTGAGGCTCAAATAAGAGAGAATCATCAACTACAATTACCAGATACTTGTTTGAGTTACAGACTTCATCTCAGAGCACTGAAGAGATGTTATTTTAGAATTTCCACTAATTCTTACAAAGTTCTTGCCTTTAGTTGTAGGCAGACAATAGCTGCTGAGAGAAGCAACTTTCAAAGGTCTCCACCCATTAATTTTTCTTAGCCTTTTCAGAGAAACCATGTTTTGACTTATCATAGTAGGAAAAGCACTTGTCAATAATACCATTAACATTGGCTCTGTTCTATTCCAGTGTCCCAGGAAGCCGTGACAGTGAGCCAGCATGCACAATGCTAGGACCCTGACACTGTAGCAGCTAAATGGAATTCAGACATTATTAATGTATTATTCACACTTGCTTGCTTTTTTCTACCACGACAAGACAATTTTTTGTTTCACCTGTGTTTCACCTGGCTCCACTTCATTCATGACAGGATACCACTGAAACTAATTAATTTCCCATCAACTTAAGCCTTACTTAGCATATTGCCATGCTAACATGCTAAATATCAGCCTTAGCTGTCAGTAAGCCTTCATCGTTCAATTACCAGAGGGAGATAATGATTTTTATATTTCATTACTCTATATTTATTAAAATAGCAAAAGTGCTGAGCCCAGAAATACACCGAATTGGATAAAATCTGTGTGTAAAGAAATAAAATGCATTATCCAAAAAAAAGACAATTTAAAAAGACATTTTTAAAAAGAAAACAAAAGAATAATCTTGCACAGTGGTCCAGCATGAACAATACAACTGTATATTTACAAAATAGTTTTGTCATATCAGAATATTTATGAACTGCAAAAGCTACAGTAGGACGGTAAAGTATGGACTGCACCTTTATGGATTTATTTCTGGAAACATAGGTAGGTAGGTAAAATGCCTTGTTTTTAAAATGTATGAAGAAAAGTAAAAATGACAATTGTTCAATTTGGTAAATTAATACCTTTTGAAGATAAATAAAAAAGTCTAGTATGTGCATTCGCAGTACTGCATTTTGTAATCTATTTTCATTGTCATGTTAAGTGTTCATTGGGTGTCCCAATATGCATCATCATTCGCTAATACATATTGGGACAGGCGGTAATGCCTGCGGTTAGGCTGAATTTAAAGTTGAAACACCCTGAGCTATAAACATACAAGTATATCCAGAGCACCTTATAGTAACATTAGTGTTTAGTTTTTTTTTGTTTTTTTTGTTTGTTTTTTTTACAATGAATGGTGCACAGCCTAGTGCCGTGCTCCACATGCACTGATCTGTAAAGAAAAGCCATCTTGAAATGAACAGACAGACAGATCTTTACAGAAGAAGAAAATGTGCAGTTGCTGAACAGATGTGTTTACAAATACTAAAGCTGAATTCCAAATTGCATACTTTTTTTACTTTAGTATGTACTGCAGCTGCCCTTACAAAGTATGTAGTGTTACATGCTGTTAGCATTCAATTGGAACATAGCACTTCTTCATAACATTAATCGTTGACCCTCTTGCTCATATATGCTGCACAAAGGACTGTGGGTCAGAATAGCCAGAAAAGCATGCTGGTTTGCATATTGCAAAATCCGACCGGATGCAGTATGACATCCTGGTATTTTTAGCATACTGCATTTGACATACTATTTGGGACATACTAAATCTTTTCCTGGCTTACTAAATAGTATGCAAGTATGGGTATTGGAATGCTACGTAGTCTCTTACTCAAACTCCTCACACCATGGTCCATTGTCAGAGTGAGCGCAATCCATGCTGCTACTGATAACTTAAGGCACGTGTCAGAGAAGGTTGAATAGCTCACATGTTGTTCAGCAATGACAAGACACCAAGTTCTGCCAGCTTGGCATTGGCTACTACCTCCCAGCCCTTATTGGCTAGTGGGTTTCTGGGTGACGGATGCATGATGCCCTCGACACGCACGTTGACACCTGCTGCTGATAGAGCTCGCCGCGCCCGCTGCTCTGCCACCCTTCCAACTCCGATCACCATGGAGATGCCCAATGCTTCCACCGCCTGGCACAGTGCAACGTCACACAGGGCCAAGAGGGCCTCCCGTTCACCTGCAGGCAGCTCAGGGGGGGTTAAATTCTTCCCACTGGCACCTATGAAAATGAGCGGGCATAGATTGTGCACAAAGCAGTGCTGGAAGAACAGTTCTGGTTCACCACACAACTTCCTGAAGAAGCCCCAGAAACGTGCGCCACTCACTTCCTTCTGAGTGCAGGCAAGTCCTGTGATCCGCCGCTTAGGATGCTCGTCCTGAGGATGACCGACCTCCCCTGTGATCTTCAGCCAATCAACAACAGACCTTACTTCACCAAAGGGGACCTGTGCCAAACAAAGTACATCATTTTTTCAACACATTGCAGACACAACAGTTACTGGAGTAAATGACATTGATTGAAAGAAGTCAAAAATGTTTGTTATAGGTAACTAGCACACCAAAATCTGGTTAAGGAAAACTGGGAAAATATAGCTCAAACTAGGTGTATAAGTGATGGCACGCAAATTAATGTAAGGACATGAGGTATTTTAATTTAAATGCACAATCCCTCCACAGGATAGGTAGTCAAAACATAGAATACAGGATCCATCTGAATTAAGGCACTTACTTTCAGTCAAAAGGGAATATTTCCAAACAAAGTTGAAATAAATCAGATCGCAAACCAACTGACACACATTGAATATGGGGCTTACGGGCCCCTAGTGGTCTGGGGTCCCAGAGAAGCTGCCTGCTTTGCCTAGGTGGTACTACACCCTTACATTGCAAATGCCTAATTCAGAGTAGGCTAATATCACTGTTGTTTGGCTGCTCCAGTTGAAAAAAAGCTTGTTGTTGTTGTTGTTGTTGTTGTTGTTGTTTTGGTTAGCTTCCGCAATCAGACCATCGTGCATTACTACAGTATATTATCCATGCCCTGTGCTGATCTGACATGCTGAATAACAGAATGAAAATGTATCTATATGCTGTGCTCACCCCGGTCTGTGCCATGCCGAAAGGTCCCGGATTCATCCCTAAAAACAGGATCCTTTGTCCGCTCTGACAGTACTTCTCTACGTAGCAGCGGTGGGTGTCCCAGGCGTACTCCAGCGGGTTGTAAATGTACCTGACAGGCTCGCTGAAGGTGAGCCGACGGAGGTGTGCGTTCAGCTCCAGTTCAACCTGCAGAAACCTGGAGGAGGGGGTCATGTTGACCTCCGGTACCAGTTTAAAACCCTGCTCCTTTGATTCACACAAAGGCAGTTCCTTCTCCCCATCTCCACAAGCGAGCGTATCCGTGTCATTTGCAGATGCATTGGCATCTAACATTTTTGAATTTAAGCGTATTAAACGAGTGCCGGTTTGTCAGATAAAAACGTAGCATCAACGATACGTTATAACAGGTTCCCTAAAGTTTAGACATTGCCAACTGTGCTGGAAGCTTTGCTTATAGATAGGAGGACTAGGACGAGGACTAGACCCACAGACAGGTCATTTCTTCCTCTGCGCCTTCCTGCGAATTCGTCATCTGACTGCATTCAAAGCGGTTGCCGCCCTCTACAGCAACACTTGTGTCATTACAGCGACTCAAAAGGATATCTTTTTTTTTTTGCCCAGACACACCTGAGCCAAGAACATGGCACTAAATTGCGCTGACCGGAGCAGATGCAGACTCACTCATGGACCCCTCTGGTGTGACATTAGCGCAAGAAATGCACAAATGTAATGTATGTACAGCAGCACCTTCCACAGATAAAGGAAACCCTTCTAGATCTGTGCACTTTCCTTAGATGACTTGCCTCTTTGCCAATCTACAAGCTTGGGATGCCCATGGTCCAAGATGCCATTTCATTTCACCAATTCCTGTACCAACTCGTTTTTTGTTTTTTTTTCTGTTACTTTCTGTCAGCCTTTGTTTTTTCATATTATTTCAGACCCCCAAAAAGAAAGCAAAGTGGATTTTCCTTTACTATCAAGGGCCCATCTTGTGGCGATCGCTCGCTCCTCTTCATGCATTCTCTGCATGATCTTATATTTGAATCTCTTTCTCATCTTGAGGCGCTTTAATTGTTTCAAGCTAAGGTTAGGTTAGCTAAGCTAACCTAAGTGTTTTTCTTCTCCACTTCAGCCCTCAAAGTTCTATTAAAGTATTTGCTACTACCACAAATGTCTGCACCCATGGCAGTTCCACCCAAGGCTCTGGTGCTCACGTATATGGGCCTGATCAGTGGTGTAGTGGTCCCTGGAGAAGTGGGTATACTCTCAGTTTTCACCTTTTTTTTTTTTTTTTTTTTTTTAAAGTAGTCCAGAAAAAAGCCCTGTTTTAGAAACAGTGACATGTAAGACTATGATTTAGTTTACCCAAAAATCTGTCATTTCTACTTGCTCACTATTATAAAATGATCATGACTTGATTAGGAGCAGTTTGTAGTTACTACTGGTCACACAAGCAGCCTGGATGAATGTAAAATGTATTTATCATGAGGCAAACATGGTGTTATCTCTTCTCCTCTAAATGTGCAGTCATATTGCCACTGGCAATTTGCCAGTAGTTTAAAATAATGATTCATTTGGAAACCACCTTAAAACTTACCTCAGAATTATGTCTTCCATCAACTGGGGTGGCACACCGCCGCTTGTGTTATTTCTTCAGCTGTTGTTTGGTCTGCTGCCGTTATCGTAGTCAAGTGGCACCGGCACCTGAGTTTTTTTTTGTTTTTTTTCACTGGCACCTGAGGTATTAGCGATATTTTCCTCGGCATGACCCGCCCTACTCTGCCTCTGATTGGCTCATCAGTCCTCATGCCTAAAGTTAACCAATCTAATCAGTGAAAGCAGCGAGTACCAGCCAATTAGAGGCAGAGGAGGGTGGGTCATGGCTTCACTATCCTTGAGGAAAAAATGGGCAATCTGGCTCACAGATATTACTGAATGGTGCGCATCAGGGGGGATTTAGAAGTGGGTATACGCAATGCTGACTGAAAAATAAGTAGGTATACGCCGTATACCAGCGTATACCCTGGACTACACCACTGGGCCTGATGCTTCAGCACCATCAGTGCTGTTAGGTTCAGCAGGTGAGATGTAACAGTGACACTGATAGGTGTTTCCAAGGTCAAGCATGAACCTCTCTCTCCCCTTTCATGTCTTCAGCTGTCCTATCAAAATAAAGGCACAAAATGCCCCCCCAAAAATAAATAAAGCATGAACCTTTATGTCAAATCCTGTTTCCAACGTATAAGTCAATCAACAAGCTCACTCTCTTCCTAAAACTAATTTAAAAAAAAAAAAAACAATTACACATGTAATGAACAAAAGAAAGACAAAAAATGTTTAAATACTCTCCTCAGTATTCATCGGCAGCAGCCTCGAAATATACTGCCTCTGGGCCATTAGTGCAACACACAAAAACAGGGAATTGAAACAAAAAAAAAACAATAAAAACAAGCATAAGACAATGTACCATAAAACCAGCGATAAAAAAAAGCAGAGAACCATAGGAGCAGGCAAGGCAGCAGGTCAAATAGACATGGAAAGGGTTGAGAGGAGTCCTTCATGATGCTGCAGGCTTTTCTTTTACACCTTTCTGTGTAAATGTTCTTTATGGCAGGAAACTTGTCCCAGTGATGATGTGCTGGGTTGTCTGCACAACCCGCTGCAGGGCCTTCCTGTCTGCAGCTGAACAGTTTCCATCCCAAACAGTGATGCTGCAGGTCAGTATGGACTTAATGGTAGGCCTACATCTGTAGAGGATGGATGTGCACAGACCAACTCTCTTTAGCCTTCTTATGAAGTGCAGGCGTTCTTCACTAAGGAAGTGGTGTTCTGGCTGTGATGTTGACCCCCAAGAACTTAAAATACTGTCTTGCCAGTCTTACCATCGACCTGTAAGGGGGAGAGAGATGCTCCAGCCCTACTGAAGTCGACAATCATCTCCTTTGTCTTGTCAACATTCAGAGAGGTTGTTGTCTCTGCACTAAATCTCACCATATCTTGTTGGTGGTGAGCCCCACGACTGTGGTGTCATCACCAAATTTGATGATACGGTTGCTCTGCTCTGGTGAATGGCAACGCAGTCATGGGTCAGCAGTGTGTACACGAATGATACTTAATTTGTTTGTTGGTGGTTATCTTATTAAATACAAATTATCTTAATATGTGACCAAACTTAAGACGCAGGGCACCTCAAACTTGTATAACTCAAATAACCAATTCACATGCTGGCTTATGGGGCTCCGCAGGCTCTGGGTTATTTTCCCTCTTAGGTAATCCAGCCTTGGTATCTTCTAACAATCACTGAGCATCACGGCTTGTCCTAACATCCTTAAATATGGATGGGGCCCATTCATCCATCCTTACCCCTCTCTGCGTTGCAGGAGTCCAAAAATATCCTAATGTGAAAGGAAATTATACTTTTCATCCATCAAATGGGTAATCATGGGAATTCTGGGTAAGGACTGATGTGTAAAGTCAAAGTGAAAGGGATGCGTTTGTACTACTTAAAAAAATAAATCAGAACATGAGCCTAGCTGGTTGCATGATTACTCAATGTAAAACATAATTTCACACAAACAAATCTTTTTATCATGTTCGGGCTGTCTCTACGTTTTTACTTAACGCAAAATGAAGTCAACACAGCCAGTAAGCATACAAAAGTCCTTTACAAATTATTTTATTTCAGCATAATAGTAAGAAGCCTCTCCTCTGATTTTCATATAGTTGAAACTAATTGGATCACAAGGGTACATATTAGTTAGCCCATTTTACAATAATCATTGTAACATTTTTTTTTAGGAAGTTATTCTTATGCACTCATTTTCCTACACAAAATAATCAATATCAAGATCCTATCTTAACTGAGGACCATAACTCTGCATGCAAGACTAATAAAGAAAACAACTAATCTGTGATAGCTACTGTTATGCTGTTGTTCATCTAATACCATTATCAATATAATTTACTACAAATACCAGGGACTTCGTATAAGAAAGAAAACATTTTCTTGTGGTACTACTGCCTCTAAATTACCGAACATACTGGGCTCTCAACTGTACTGATCCAAATTGTTCTGTCCACCTTCTGTGTCAAGTTGAGGAGAAATAGGCTTGGTCTAAAACCTAAAATCTAGCACAGTCTGAAGGAAAAAATATCCATCTGTCTTTTTTTTTTTCCTTTCACTCCAGTGTTTACAATTTCATCAGAATAAAAAAGGTCCTCGAAACAATCAAAATGTTATGAGAAATTCTCAGACAAATAAATCCTCGGATCTGCCTGAAAAATTAAACCTCAATCTTATAAACAAATGATCTGCGACTCAAGGACTCTATTGCATTTTAACAATGAGATTGATAATACTAAAAACAATAAAAGACAAAAAAGGTATTAACAAGTGATGTCAACTATATAATGTATTGCCCATCAGCCATTTTAGTACGTGCTCGCACCAGCAGTGTCCCTTCCACATTTGGAATAGTCTTTCCAGAGCAAATGAATGTATTTCTCAAACTTGCTGCCTTTGCTGCCACTGGATTTACTTTATCTTATCAAAACACACAAACCGAATCCCATCTCTGTACACAATTAAACACCGCCGCACAACTTTTCCTTGATATCAATGGACCTTTCCTTTCCTAATTTTCCCCAATAATACTTTTGGTAAAATATTACTGAACTCAGTAATCTGCTCCTTACTTGTATTGAACACAAACATCTGTTCATCCTAGAAATCAGACACCAGATAATGCACTCTGGGATTCCATCTCCACATTAACTAAAGCTTACCTGGGCCTTTTACATTAAACAAATTAAAAAACAAACAGGGGGGAAAAAAAAAAAAAAAAACATTTTCTCGTCCCCTGAAATCAACCATGATGGGTTTTGTTACTTGCTCTGACATCAAAGAGCAGTTGTAATGTCTAGATATGTACATGTATGTTCAGCCAAATCCTCTCACCTAGCACTTACATTTCTGGCTTCAACAGAACAGTTAGGACAACGCAATCACTAGCTCACCAGTCACCGAAAGGATCAAGTTTGAGAAACTTTCTCAGCGGGAAGTGGTCAACCCGTTCTCTGCTGTCTGACCTTCAAAGACTTTCACACAGTACGATCAAAGTTCATACGTAAAAGAAATGGTTTGTTACAGTATCATTTAGTACTACAATGATTATTTGTGTATCCGCACTTACTTAAGGCTAAACCCAAGGACATGACAGACACTCATTATTACACACCAACCACATAATATTTGGATAAAAAAAAGGCAATTGTTAGTGTGTAGTAGAGTCAAGCAAGTGTTGATTCTGCTATGGCGTGCGACCAGCCATAGCACTGCAGTGGGAAACAATTTAGCACTAGACTTCTCACAAGGACTGTCAAACTGCCGGGGGCTTCACATACTGCGTTACACTGTAATCAGTAACAATGACCCAAAATATTCATTATCATCATGAAAAGACAACCTCTCTCGACAGGAGAACACATTTGTCTGTTTTAGCGCCACTGAAGCCATCAACATTCTGTAACCATGACAGCTTTAGGAAAAAAGAGAAAACAAAAAAACCATGATGATGAAAGGCTGTCTCGTCTTAAATACGTCTGATCCACAATAATAAACTGTTGAGAAAAAAGGCAAATGGAAAAAAAATAAAAATAAAGATACACACTAAGGCCACAAGATTTTGTATACCCCCGATAATCTCACAATGAGAGTATCTGTACAAACAACATAATGGGAATTCAAGTGGCCAACCTGTGCCATTTTAGATCAGAATCTATGGACAGAGCAAGGAGAGACACTTTTCTGTTACGTACTGGGGATCTCTGCGTATATATACTGTATACATACACAGCTGAACTTGCAGTAACTCTCGGTAAGTGTGGGAGGACGACTTGCCAAGGTTGCCATCCTGTGCCATTTCCTGAGTCATCAGCACATCACAGAACATGAGATCCACAGGTGATACTCCTGTGACCCAGCCTTCATGTCGTACACAGAGCCAGTCAACTGCAGGCTGCCCCTCTCATCAGCCACTTCTTGGAAGTCCTGGTTTACAGTTATGAAGCGCGGTCTGATATTACTTTTTTTTTTTTTTTTTTTTTTTTTTTTAAATAAACACAAGTTACTCAGGTTTCCTTATGATTTCACTGAAACGATGGAAGACCGTATTTGAACCCATTTCTAATGAGTTTTTTTTTTTTTGGCCCATTTTGTGCACAAAAAACAATCACCACTTAAGTCCCATAGTAAAACAATAAACATTTTCAATTATGTATACAAAGTAATCAATAAAATTGTACCTCCTAAGTTGATAAAGTCAGGGAAATCCTGTAGTTTGAATTATATTTAGATCAGATACTGCTTTAATTGAAATGTCGTAATGCTTAGCACTAAGTTAGTGACAATGGCAAGCAGGATCTGGCCTCCATGAGATGTCAGAGTGGTTTCCTTGCTTCACCTGGAAGGAAAGTTCAGTTTTATAAATTCTGACCTAAGTGAGAATCTTTTTGAGTCAAAATGGGCCACATGAGGAACAATTAGAAAGAAGCTCAAATACTTTTCTCTCACCACTTCATCCCATTTTGTTGCTAACACATCAGGATAAACAATACCCATAGCCGTTCCCGAGTACCACCAAATGCAGATATATTTGAACAATAAAAACCTTTTTTTTTTTTGTTTCAAAAATCAAATAGATTAAGTACAAAACAGGACCACTGTTCATCACAGAAAAGTCTCGTCTTTAAAAAAACAGGAAGGTAAAAGAAACAGTAAAAAGTCAACAAAACAAAAAACACAAATGTCCCTCTGTCGTTAGTAATCCCAAGACTAGAGCTGCAAGATCAGTCTGTGCTAGAGCGTGGTGTCACTCAGTACAGAGCTGAGAAGAAGAAACCCTGTGGCTTGTCCCGTCTCGGCGGTGTTGTGGATGTACGGAAGGTGGAATGTCAAACCGCCAGTCGGCCTGGAGGGGGGTGCAGGGGACTCCAGGTTTGGGGTGCGGGTGGGGGTTCTTGGGGGTATGGGCGTGGTTCGCAGCATGGCTGGTTCTCTACTTTGGCTACGCCGCGACCCTGACACAACCGCCGATGCCGCAGTAGCCGGTCTGTCCGTGAAAAGTTCTTCAAAGCACACAAATTGGACATTAGTTAGTAATTTTAAGTAATTAGTGATTCAAGTAAGTGTGTGTGTGTGTGTGTGTGTGTGTGTGTGTGTGTCTTCATATTGCACATTTAATACTTCCAAATGTGACACAAAGAATGAATTAAAACAAAACATGAATACCATAAGTTTAACATCTGGATAACTTTGCTTTAACATTTGTGCATACCTGCTGGCACCGTTCACACTGGTAAGGCTTCTCCCCACTATGGACACGCTTGTGTCTCTCAAGGTGGTAGCGCTGGATAAACCTCATATCACACATGTCACAAGCAAATGGCTTCTCTCCTGAAAGAGCACACAAATACACAGTCAATGAATCAATTTTAGCGTCTCGTACAAACAAACTGTGTTCACGTACTAATCTTTATTTGCAAACTCTATTTCCAACACTTACAAAAAGTTAGGGGGGGAAATTGCCCTATCAGTAAATTTCAACAGTGTGGTTTCAGCACCTGAAAATTGGATATTCTAAAAGGCCTTGTCATCAACTCATTATGTGTAGATCAGAGTGGAATTTTGTGTTTTCATGGCCCAGATCTACGCAACATAGTGGCCCCAAAAACTGGGGCTAGTATTTTGAGGCTGGTTCAACATCCCATCAAATGACTTGACAATCCAAACTCGAGTTTGTTGTGACCCCGTTCTGTTGGAAGCGCCAGAGCCTTTCTCAGTAATAAGGGTACGGTAAAGGAACGCATACCCGTATGAGTGAGGCTGTGTCTCTCCAGGTGGTTACGCTGAATAAACCTCATGTCACACATGGAACAAGCATACGGCTTCACCCCTACACACACAGAGCAATACATTAGCCCTACCACCCACAAGTGCAAGAAATACAACTTTCAAGCTCAAGCTAGCACTAACACTAAAATATTAACAGAGATAATAGCTCATTTCTTTGTATGTAATGTGCAATTCATTTTTTTTTTTAGAAAATATGTTGAAATATTCAGACATGCAACTAAAACCATTAGTTAAACTGTGAATAGAGTTAAGTCAGATTTTAACATAACGTGGAGTTAGACATGTCTGGTTTCAAAGCAAAAACACCAAAATCTTGTCACATTTATTCAATGTATGCTTTGTCTGAATAAACATCAGTAGCATCCTCCCTTGACACTGCAACAACTATTTCAGCATCCTCTCACCTTAAAGCTATTAAGCCTTTATTTACACCACAAAAATATTAACAAATATTAAGCAGTAATTATTTAACATTTTGAGTTTGAACCTGGATGTTATGTTTCCTAAAGCCATCATCTACTTTTAAGGATAAACAAAGATTTATTTTTTCGCAATACATTTATTATGACGCAATCAAACGCTAACATAAATACAAAATGAGTAGTATTTGGGAGTTCTGTGTTAATCTGCCGAAAAACAATTGGCTAATTCTTTCAGATTGATTTCTAGGTGACACAGCAGTACAGTATGTTTTTGTAAGGTTAGGTTCCAAGAACCCATTCGGATTTAAAAGAACTGTGGATTTGTTAAGTGTTGTGCTTTTCAGTTATGCATATTGACTTCTGAGAGCAAAGCTTTAAGCTATTGCATTTCTGTATTTATGAGTGAAAGAATCACAAATACATTGACAATATCAGCCCAAATGTGCTAGGATGGTGTTTTTTCCTTTCAACATATTTTCTGATTCCTTACTTAATTTCTTGCTAAAAATGATGCTAAGAATTGCAACTAGAACTTAATAAGATCCAGAATTCACAACTGGAATTGTAGTCTGAATCATTTAAAAATGTAACCCTAGCTAAAAGACAACATACTCAATCCTTTGCATCCACATTATAGTTCTTGAATTGCCCTCCAGTATTACTGGTATACGTAGTACAAATTAATTCAAAAGGCGGACAAACAAAAACAGCTTTTAGGAATGAACTGAATCTAACCTAACACACTGTGTAAAAATCAAACACGTGGGCCCATTTAAACCTGGTATTAACATGTGATCTTGTCTCAATTGTGCCCGAATTGTGATCAGATCTCAATATGCAAATTAGTTAGGCGGGCCTGTCAGTAGACTTACTAGCTTTTACTACTATTTGTAGCTTTTGCCTGGTTTGCTTAAGCTAGCAGAAAGACGGCAAGTAAAGTGACCTTTTTAACTTGCTAGGTGGATTTCTTTCTCAAGAATGTTGTCATGGTGTACAGATTGCATTTATCCCTGCGCCTAATGCATTAACATGCGTTTTTTCTTACAAAGATAATGAATCTAGCTCAACCGAGCTTTTAACACACAAGAGATTTACCCTATCCGCCAGCAATTCTGGAGGGCAATGTTCAATTTTTAAGTATAGGTAATGTAAGATAAAGAGTAAATACTAGTAATTGAAATGTCCTACTAACAGCAACTAACCTGAGCACCTACAGTGAGGAAAATAAGTATTTGAACACCCTGCTATTTTGCAAGTTCTCCCACTTAGAAATCATGGATGGGTCTGAAATTGTCATCGTAGGTGCATGTCCACTGTGAGAGACATAATCTAAAAAAAAAAAAATCCAGAAATCACAATATATGATTTTTTAACTATTTATTTGTATGATACAGCTGCAAATAAGTATTTGAACACCTGTCTATCAGCTAGAATTCTGACCCTCAAAGACCTGTTAGTCTGCCTTTCAAATGTCCACCTCCACTCCATTTATTATCCAAAATTCGATGCACCTGTTTGAGGTCGTTAGCTGCATAAAGACACCTGTCCACCCCATACAATCAGTAAGAATCCAACTACTAACATGGCCAAGACCAAAGAGCTGTCCAAAGACACTAGAGACAAAATTGTACACCTCCACAAGGCTGGAAAGGGCTACGGGGAAATTGCCAAGCAGCTTGGTGAAAAAAGGTCCACTGTTGGAGCAATCATTAGAAAATGGAAGAAGCTAAACATGTCAATCTCCCTCGGACTGGGGCTCCATGCAAGATCTCACCTCGTGGGGTCTCAGTGATCCTAAGAAAGGTGAGAAATCAGCCCAGAACTACACGGGAGGAGCTGGTCAATGACCTGAAAAGAGCTGGGACCACCGTTTCCAAGGTTACTGTTGGTAATACACTAAGACGTCATGGTTTGAAATCATGCATGGCACGGAAGGTTCCCCTGCTTAAACCAGCACATGTCAAGGCCCGTCTTAAGTTTGCCAATGACCATTTGGATGATCCAGAGGAGTCATGGGAGAAAGTCATGTGGTCAGATGAGACCAAAATAGAACTTTTTGGTCATAATTCCACTAACCGTGTTTGGAGGAAGAAGAATGATGAGTACCATCCCAAGAACACTACCCCTACTGTGAAGCATGGGGGTGGTAGCATCATGCTTTGGGGGTGTTTTTCTGCACATGGGACAGGGCGACTGCACTGTATTAAGGAGAGGATGACCGGGGCCATGTATTGCGAGATTTTGGGGAACAACCTCCTTCCCTCAGTTAGAGCATTGAAGATGGGTCGAGGCTGGGTCTTCCAACATGACAATGACCCGAAGCACACAGCCAGGATAACCAAGGAGTGGCTCTGTAAGAAGCATATCAAGGTTCTGGCGTGGCCTAGCCAGTCTCCAGACCTAAACCCAATAGAGAATCTTTGGAGGGAGCTCAAACTCCGTGTTTCTCAGCGACAGCCCAGAAACCTGACTGATCTAGAGAAGATCTGTGTGGAGGAGTGGGCCAAAATCCCTCCTGCAGTGTGTGCAAACCTGGTGAAAAACTACAGGAAACATTTGACCTCTGTAATTGCAAACAAAGGCTACTGTACCAAATATTAACATTGATTTTCTCAGGTGTTCAAATACTTATTTGCAGCTGTATCATACAAATAAATAGTTAAAAAAATCATACACTGATTTCTGGATTTATTTTTTAGATTATGTCTCTCACAGTGGACATGCACCTACGATGACAATTTCAGACCCCTCCATGATTTCTAAGTGGGAGAACTTGCAAAATAGCAGGGTGTTCAAATACTTATTTTCCTCACTGTACATACCAAACACATGTTCTGACTATTTGTGTAACCACACAAAGGTAACCCTCATTAGCACTATAAAGAGTAACTGGTGATCTATATAATGTGAGAAGGGCAGGTGCACGGACCCATACCCGTATGAGTGAGGCTGTGTCTCGCCAGGTGGTAGCGCTGAACAAACCTCATGTCACACATGGTGCAAGCAAAAGGTTTCACACCTAAATGCAGAGCATCAATATATTATTTTCACACAATCTATCAATCAGTGCTGTATTTTAAACATCCATTTACAATTGATGGGTTGTTAACCACTTTTCACTTGCTATGTGAAATTTTCCTAAAAAGAATGCATGTTGAGTTTTTGTTTTTTTCTCCAAATCCAATAAAGAATACATCAAACTGTCAATCAAATTTCAAATCCACAACTAAACACATCACATGAGCTGATGATGTCACAGTCCTCTATTTATTTACATGTGGAGACTTGCTTTAATGTTGCATTTACACACATAATGCAAGATAGACTTGATCAAGACAAATGTACAACTAGTTACTTTTACAGAATAATAGTAATTGCCTGAGACAGCTGACCCTCTAACATAATGTAGTTACAGTCTGATCTCAGTGACATGGGTAAGGTGGGCGGACGCATACCCATATGAGTGAGGCTGTGTCTCGCCAGGTGGTAGCGCTGAAAAAACCTCTTGTCACACATGGTGCAAGCATAAGGTTTCACACCTAAATGCAAAGTAGCAATATTATATTACTTTACCTCAAATTCCATTATTTATGAATAAATACCTAAGCTATTGGTTATTAACCACACGTGCCAATTCATGCAACAACAAAAATGTGTGTTTCCTTCAAGTAACACTTATAGTTTCCAACAAACAATAGGGCAACAATACAACTAACCATTTTAGCTAGATCAGCAATCAAAATGATTTTTATTCTGCCAATTGTATTCTGAAGAATTACAATTACAATCAGTGAGCACTGCAAGCAATGCCTTTACCTTTGTGTGCCTCATGTTAACAGCTTTTTTATTAAAGTAGGATGTAAATCATGCTAACGATTAACAGAGTATTTTGTTTTATCTGTGTCTTTAAAAGCACATTTCAATGTGAAAACATAACACCAGCATACATTTTAAGCAATTGGGCATTTCACCACTAGTGATTGTCTATTACTGAAGAGCTGATGAATTAAGATCATTTTCTGAAAAAAAAACTGTGGTAAGCAAAAAGGCAAACAGTTTTAAAAGCACAGGATGGGGCCAAATGTGTCAGTATTGCTGGCTTTTACAGCCTTTCTAGCTCATTTTCCTTAAAATAGTACTAAATGTTCTAGAGGGCATCAATTATTGTCATTCTAAGTTTTACACACAGCTACTAAAATGAGACATCTGTTGAAACTGTTAACGCTGCTATTAACACAATAAAGATTATGTAATAATGGCCTACAAAATGTGAGAAGGGCAGGTGCACTGACGCATACCCGTATGAGTGAGGCTGTGTCTCGCCAGGTGGTAACGCTGAACAAACCTCATGTCACACATGGTGCAAGCAAAAGGTTTCACACCTAAACGCAGAGCATTATGGTATTATTTTCAGACTTTGTATTTTTTTGTGTTCACAAGCCATCAATAAGCAATATACTTGAAATATCTATTCAGAATTGATGGGTTGTTAACCACTGTTTTTTCAATCGTTTTGTAATGTCCTTTTTAGGATATTAAATCTGGCTTTTCTTCCAAATCCAATAAAGAATATATCAAACTGTATGAACCAATTCTCAAATCCACAACTTAACACATCACATGAGCTGATGATGTTGCAGTCCTGTATTTCTTTACACATTAAGAGTTGCTTTAATGTTGTATAACACATAATGTAGGGTAGGCTTGATAAAGAAATTGTTTAAAAAGAGTACTGATAACTACCTTAGATGGCTGACTCTGTATCTAACATAATTACAGCCTAATCTCAGTGACATGGGTAAGGTGGGCGGACGCATACCCATATGAGTGAGGCTGTGTCTCGCCAGGTGGTAGCGCTGAAAAAACCTCTTGTCACACATGGTGCAAGCATAAGGTTTCACACCTAAATGCAAAGTAGCAATATTATATTACTTTGCCTCACTTTTCATTTTTTAAATCCAGGAATTAATATATACACTATTGGTTATTAACCACACAATTGCCAATTCATGCAAAAACACAAATATTTTCTTTAAAATGCTTTTATCCATTTCATAGTTTTGTAGTTACTAACACACATTCAAAAAAACTAATGATTTGCAGTTATCCTGCTTAACTGATAATGTCTAACATCAACAGACTAGGAAACCTCGTTAAAACTTCATACTCAATACTGACATTTCCCTTAAATGCAACAGGCGTATGTCTGAAGTGAGGTAACAAAATTGAATGTCCACGCTGATTTCTAACAGTAAATGTCATGGGCACGGTGCACGGACCCATACCCGTATGAGTGAGGCTGTGTCTCGCCAGGTGGTAACGCTGAAAAAACTTCATGTCACACATGGTGCAAGCATAAGGTTTCACACCTAAACGCAGAGCATCAAGAGAATTATTTTTGTGTCTCTGCCACCAGGATAAATAATATAAATCTGTAACCCTATTTTATAAACTTCTGGACTAAATTGATATCGGTGGTTAATAACCAATGTCATTTCTCTGAAATTACTCACAAAAAAAGGAACATTAGGCTTTAATAAGATGCTTGTTTCAAATTACAAAATACCCAGAGAGGATCTAAAATCCAATACAACACATGAGATGATGTCATCTGCAATTACATTTGAATAATTTGTGTATAAATACAGATATATGAGACTAGATCAAGCATACAGGTTTGAAACATCCTAATCTTGTGACTGGATTAAGATTGGCTGACGCATACCCATATGAGTGAGGCTGTGTCTTGCCAGGTGGTAGCGCTGAAAAAACCTCTTGTCACACATGGTGCAAGCGTACGGCTTCACCCCTATACACACAAAGTACCAACTTTAGCATAAAACACTCAACTGCCAAAAATAATCGACGTTAAACTTTACTAATTGCTTAGTAAAGTTTGGTCGCACTTATCAGCGCTTTGTTTACACTGGAAATTCCAGTATGCTTCAAATATCGGCTATTCCAATTGGAAATGACATTTTTACATCTGTTTAAGTTGTAACAACTGTAACTGCTAAAGGTCTAATGTGAAAATTTGAATTAAATAAATTGGGGGAAATTAAAGTATCCTGTGTAGAAAGCTAAATAAGATAAACTTATTTTGAAACCTAAAAACCTACAAAATGACGATTAAATGTATTGAGGCGAAACCAAAGTCCCTAGTGGGCACATTCAAACTAACACAATAGCAGGTTTTTCCACACGATGCCAATAGGTGCTTGAGTTTATATAATTTCAACAGACCGCATACAGATTTCTGGAATTGGATTGGTAACGTAAATACTTGAATTTTTGTCACGCTGATCACAGAGGTTAGACAATTTTAGGCAGTTGGTAAACAACTATGCATAACACATTAAGATTGGACATTTGTTTGCAAAGCAGGTCTTACTTTAACAAAAAAACTGTTTTATATTAACGGAAAACTGCTCTGACAACCATCATACAAAACTTAGCTTGTGATTTAAGCAAAAATAAACCATTAACTCTGCTCTATCTTCAAATTTAAAAACTGTACTGTAAAAGCAGACTGACAGACAACGAAACTTAAATATTCATAACAGAGGATTATATGCCATTTCCTCCCCGTCACTTTGAATGTGAAATGACATAATGATTAACCTGGGTGAGCGGTCCGCTCTAAATTTGCACATTTTGATTTTTTACAAGAAAAAAAATTAATAAGAATTTTAGCCTAAATATAAAGTCCTAGTTACATCAACTGAGACCCCACTAGGCCACATTACCACATACTCATTCAGAATGTGATAGCAATTTCGATTAACTGTTCCGAAATGAATTGAGCCGTTTATACTAGGAGCCACAGCCACCAATCTGGTTCTTGCACAAATGCAGAATTGATCAGCTGTATGTTTTCCTGCAGGCGCCTGCAGCTGCTTCACGGTAGGCGCCTTCCTTGACCCAGTTTTTACAGGTCTTGCAATTTTTTGTATTTTAGATGATACACTTTTTTGGCACAGTTTGGCACAGTTTGACATTTCCTCGCACAGCTTTAATGTGTATTAATAATGTGAATATCACCTTTTTTAGACGAGGGAATGGACTGTTAAAACTTTTCTATTCGACTTCACAATAGTTTTTTTTTTATATAAATATATTAAAATTGAATAAAGAGATCTTAATGTGCAAGCCTAAGTCTGCAAGCCACAGACACTAGAAGTCTCGGAATTAAAGTGCCTATGAAATATTTTCAAATGCCCCTTCTTAGCCATTAGGCGTTACATGCATTTGTGAGAATCTGGTTGTTTATATAAAAAAAAAAAAAAAAAAAAAAAAAAAAAAAAAAAGTCAATCAATATTTTAACCTGTTATGGAATGTCTCTATATTTTCACAAGACAGATCCAGCTTTTGGACCGATTGTGAAGTCCATGCTGCATCGAGTCAAAGTAGAATACAAATGTTTAAAAGGAATCCTCTCAGTAATGTAATTTTATTTTGGCTTGCACACATCTAGGATTTAAACACAATTCAGTTTTAAGCAAAATAGCTGAATAAAACTACAAACCAAACAGTGTTGGCATTTTTGCTTCAGGGTCATCATGTCATTTCATATACAAAGTATGGGAAGAGGTTTTGTAATGCAGGTGCTTATAAAAGCTCCTTGTAGATGCTGTATGAAACATTAGCACTTGTCAATGCAGTGACAGAAAGCAATACAAACTCGAGTTTGAAGCAGCCATGTAAACATTAATGTGGGGTGCATGCATGACTAAAGTCAGAAAAAGAGACGGTCAAGATTTAAAAAAATGAGAACATACCCGTATGAGTAAGACTGTGTCTCTCCAGTTGGTAACGTTGTATAAACCTCATGTCACACATGGTACAAGCATACGGCTTCACCCCTAAACAGAGCACAAGAATGTTAGATGCATTACAAAGCACTGATGAAGTTCATGAACACCAATATTTAAAAAGGACATAATAAAATGCTTTCAGCTTCTATTGCATGCTTAATTACAGAAAAAACGCCATCAGAGACATTACACGAAAAAGAGTTTAAGAACCTGCAGACATCAAGAGCTAAGGTGCATCACCAATTAAGGAGAAACAGGCCTTACATGTTGCAGTTTGGACCAGCTTGAGTAATTTTCAGTCATCCTGCAAACAAACTGTTGATGGTGGTGAAAAAGCCATTTTACATTTCACGTTGAAGCTTTTTTAAGTTAGCCTATGTTTAAGATGCACCATTTCACTATTCCATCAGGGCAAACATTCTTGTATTTGCCTAATAAAAAAAATAGGAAATGTAGCCTTTCTCTTGACATTTTAGGTTGATGCTGCATTTAAAATACTTTTTAGTGTAATGTGCCTTTAATTGGATATGCAACATTGTACTCAAGACACATGCAATAGTACCATTACAGTGTTAATCAGAATACAAGATAACTGACAGAGTCACTTTTTCAGTGGACAGTTTTCCAACAAAGCCTACAAATTCTATTAAACATTTTTTAGAAGGGGAAATTAATTTATCAACAATGGCATAATTATGGTATTGTATATAGAGGGACTTATCAATAAAAAAAAGTGTAGGTTGTTTATATGAAAGGTTTCAAAGTGAAAGGGGAACAAATAATTCAAGCATACCAGTATGAGTGAGGCTGTGTCTTGCCAAATGGTAACGCTGGAAGAACCTCATGTCACACATGGAGCAAGCGTATGGCTTCACCCCTAAACGCATACAGTACCAAACTTTAGAAAAGTGTTCTCATGAACCATGTAAACAAAATATGTCATCTTACATACACTACTCAATGTTATGTCATTACAAGGTCTCATTTATTTTCTTGGCCAACTAGTCTCTATACATACCAGACATAAAATGTGTTATGACAATTCGAAAAGCAATTAGCAAATACAATGAGTACACCAGAAAAGAAAAGATCTACTAGTGCTTAAACTTTAACCTTTCATAATCAAGAATTATAATTTGCTTTCACAGGTAGGTGATGCCTACACACAAGGGCAAATATCTACAAATCCTGATACTGTCAAGTGAGAGGGATAAATTAAACCAATACCCGTATGGGTGAGAGTGTGTCTTGCCAGGTGGTATCTCTGGAAAAATCTCATATCACACATGGAGCAAGCATATGGCTTCACCCCTGCACACACAAAGCAAATATTTTGTAAAAACAACAGAAGAAACTGAAAAGGACACACTCACTTAAATTAGCTATCCAGACATGTCAAAAGCAGTAGCACCAGTATGATGCAACACTAAATGCATTCGCCTAACATTTTCTAATCTGTCAACATGCAAGTCATAGGGACCTCAAAGAAAATGTGTTATTGCTTAACTCAGTGTAGTTTTTCAATGCCGACATGCATTGCAAATTCAAAAAAAAGACTTGACGCAAGTCAAGGTGTAATTTACAGGCACTGCAGTTAAGTACCAATAGAGTTAACTTGGGAAAGGCTGTCCAAAAAAAGAGCCCTAAAGGGGTAAGGCAAAAACTGAAATGCACTCCTCCAGCATGCCCCAAAAGTTAAAATGGCTGGATGCTTGTTATTATAAAAACTAAACTAAAAACCAGACTAAAGTCATTCTATAAACAAAGGACAGACAAGCTTCAGTAAACTGGGTATTTGGGCTGTAATGTAGCAAAGAAGGGCGAACCCATACCCGTGTGAGTGAGGCTGTGCCTTGCCAAGTGGTAGCGTTGGAAAAATCTCATGTCACACATGGAGCAAGCGTATGGCTTCACCCCTATACAGATAAAAAGTATGTAATTATAAGCTAGAAACAGAAAAAAAATAAGTTTCAACACATAACCATCAACTCTTCCCTTAGAATGACTCTTCTATTGCTTCTACACATTATACCATCAGCCTGAGAAACAAATGCTTGTTTTGCAGTACATGGTTATGTGTATTGTGACCATGGGTGGGTAATTTCAATCAAACAAACACTCTTTAAAAATTAGGAGTAATGAAGACATTATTGCACAGAACAAAGTAGAGCATTCAGCAGGGGAAAAGCTGAAGTTGTGTACATTTAGGTGCCCAACTGTATGCATGTATTTACATCAAGAGCTAAAAATGGTAGGTTTTATATTTTACCATACATGTCTGGATACATCTTCATGTTATTGAATATTTGAAAACTGGTAGTCATTTTAGACCCTTAATCTCTGTTTACACTGCTATGAATTGAAAAGTTAAGGCACTTCTAAAACACCACTACCTAATTAGCTACGGTAAGCGGATGCATACCAGTATGAGTGAGGCTGTGTCTTGCCAGATGGTAACGTTGGAAGAACCTCATGTCACACATGGAGCAAGCGTACGGCTTCACCCCTACATACACAAAGTATCAACATATTAGCTAAGACGTTCCTTAAGCATCAAAGGGAAGCATCATTCACAGGCATTAAATCTCTAGGACCTGGCAGACATTACAAATTCCAATCAAGTTTCATGCCAATGGATGATTTGTTTTACTTCTAATTAGTAAAAGTGTCATCTGTTATGAGGAGAATCTATACATAATCTGGAGTACAATATAAAACAAAAGCTGCAACAGTATATAATCCAAGCAAATTTAAAACAAGACACACGAGTCAGCAGCAAGATAGCTAAGAAACGTCTAAGACGGTGATCACACTGGCCAGCTGAAGCAGAACCGTCAGCACACTTCTCCACCATTCACTATTACGCGTGTCGACATGTTTTAGCATTGTGGTAAGCATGTTTGTTGCAATTTATTGCAAGTTGAAATCGGATTAGCATCTATATAGGCACATTAATTCAATGTATGGTGGCGTGACAGTGTTTGTTGCTTTGAAGTGTTACAAGCGTGCTTCTTTTCTAGCACTCATGAGCTGCCTCAACTTTCAAAAGCTTCCAATCTGACCTCCGCCACAAAATTTACAGCAGAAGCACCTGTATAAGCCACTGTGCTACTATACAATACAAATATTAATTTAAAAAGACAGGCAATTACAGCTAAAACACATGAGTTGCGCAGCCATTAATCTGCATGTAAAATAAGTGTGGACATCAAAGGACTATTCCCATAATATACCATGGCCTAAGTTAACCAGCTACTTTAATATGGCTCAGGCAGGAAGGCCTTAACTCAAACCGTTAACACACTGCAAAACATTAACTGAAAATAATCAATAATTTATTTCCAAATTGTAACTTTCTAGTAAAGCCATGAACAACCAGATTTCCCAAACGACTGAGTAAGACAGTCTCCTGAAAAACTGTGTGCGTCTGCAAAATTACACTTTTGTCCTAAATACGTTGTGACAAATCAGCCCCATATCTTATACTGTGGCTATGACACCATGTCAGTTCCCAAACATCCTACCCATGATGGATATATATAGCATCTCAATTAATAGTTGACTAACTAATGTATACTACTATGTACACAGTGTATAAACATATAGATGTATCTCTTCAGCTCTGATAGCACAATAAGCACCAGTCATCAAATAATAAAAAATAAGAAAAATATAATTATTTTAATTTTGTTGAGCAGCAATGGTACAAGAGGGATAATACACTTTGAGGGGTCCACAGGAGCTATTTTAGTTCATGTTAGGTGTTCACTTACATCTATTCATACAGCACATTACAATTAATGCCAATTAAATGGCCAATTTTGGACATTATCAACAGCAAGCCATTCTGTGTGAGGGAGGTGTTGATTCAACCCTGCAGTAATTCAACTGTTGATGGACTGCAAAAAGAGTTTTTTTAATATTTTGTCCACCCAATTCAACAAAATATGTATACCATTCTTAACAGTAGGATTTATTGCAGGGCTTTTTATATTAGATTGGATTATACTGATGCATTATACTGTATATGTATTATTATTTCTATGGGTTGCTGTTACTATTTTGCTTATAGTTCAGTGTACTATAGATATTTTATTACTCTGAACAGATCAGGATCGCCTAATATTGGGTAAGGAATAACCTTTTTATAATATGCCAAATGTAATACTACAGGACTGTTTAAACATTCTGTTGCATTTAAAAAGGTCAACAGTATATATAAAGGTCACTGTTGGATTTTTACAAGATTTTTTTCTGATCAACTCCTAAAAGGTTGTTTTGGGCCTGCATGTTTGCTTATATGTTGTTTGTGAGGTTGTAGGGTTGTTCAGACTGTATGTTTTTGTTCTCATGCTTCTCTTGAATGAGAAATATTTAACTCAATGAGACTACCTGATTAAATAAAGTTTCTTAACTTGAACTGGGTACGGTAAATGGACGCATACCCGTATGAGTGAGTCTGTGTCTCTCCAGGTGGTAACGCTGGAAAAACCTCATGTCACACATGGAACAAGCGTACGGCTTCACCCCTACACACACAGAGCATAAAATTATTAGCTATTCAGTCTATTAAATAAGCGAAAATGTGCAAAAGAAAATCAGAAAATGTATTACGTGGAAAACAGAAAGAACAGATGCAGTATTGCCACAAAGAGCAACTGCTTACTCAAGCTACTGGGTCAATATTAGTTTACCATTGATGCATTTCTTTTGGTGAATACTGTGGCAGTGGTCACCGACTTTGAAAAACGATTAGGTTGGAAGTTGACTTACCCACAGTGCATACTTCTTTAACAATGAAAAACAAAGAATTGTGTGAAAGGGTGCAACGCAAATATTCACACTATGCAAATGTTTTAAACTAAAGTCCTCAATTTTCAGTTTATATAAACAATTAAGAACATAGTCCTTTGATGTCCATGCAGTTACTTTCACTAACAAAGTAATAATTACATACAGAAATTTCTAAAACTAAATCTTGCATGTGCAATCTTTTTTGCGGCCTGTTCTTTGAGGCTTTCACACTGGGGTCCACAAGTTTGAGTCCACTTTAAAGTCCACTATCAAAAAGTCTTGTTTACAGTTTGTTGTAATCATTGTGCAATATAATTGATTTGATTGATTTTATCAGTTGTTTCAATAATATCTTATTTAGTAGTGATGCAAGACATGCACATAGAAAAGTCACAAACATCTGAACATCCAAACAGTAGCACAATTATTATTGTATAGTGAGAATTACTTTGGTTTTTCAACAGAGAATACCATATGTTGACAAAATTAATATGGTTGCCTTTGAGTCGCTACTACTAGGGCTTTAATGTTGAGTTTTAACTATGACATACTTTCATTTAATTTTCATTCAACATTGTTTGAATGTTGTTTTGTTTTAAAACTAGTGGTTCTCGGTTAGTAAAACTGTGGAACTGGGAATGACCGTGTTCCAGTACAAGTCGAAAAACCAAGATGGACGCCTCCACGAACCCTTTTGTTGTGCTTCCTCTACCAGCAATATTAGTTCTAGCCAGGTTAACCATTGTTCGCAATATTAGTTGATAACAATGCATTACGCTGTATTTTTGCGCATACAAACACCGCAGCAACACGTTCACAGAAAGAAGTAGGACAGTACTGTGTACGACGATTTAATGAGACACAAATTAGACCGAAATAGAATTGGTCCGCTCCTGAACTGAAAGGGACTGCACACTGGAAAGATTTTCTAAAGTCAAATCATCCCAACCAAGATGTGGCAGACTTTAATAATAAAGCTACCACCAGTAGGCTTCAACACAAGTGCTTGTTGGTCGAACAGCATGGGGAGTCAGATGTGATCTGTTGTACTTGTGACCACAACCAGCTGTAATCTAGCACTGCCCAAAAGTGCATTGTGGAATGTTGATCTGCACAAGATGTTTACAGAGCATGCAGCAGACTGGCAGGATTATTAGCCTGGGTGGAGTAGTTACTCTTTAAAGTGACTACACCATGTGAAGACCAGTGTATCAAGCTGACATGTCTGCAGGACCCAACAGCATTTGTATGAACACCACAAATTCAAATGAACAAAAGAAACTCCTATTTGACTCGTTAAAAACAATTTAACGACAACAAAACAGGTCAAGCCAAACAAAGTCAAAGCATCACAGTTGAAAAGCGGATTTTTTTTTTTTTTTTTTTACAGACAAATCAAAGTTTGAATTTGCAAAAAGAGTTTATGATGGTCACAAGAGAGGCTTTCTCCCTCCACAGACACCAGAGCTCAACTGCACTTAGAATTCTGGAGAAAAATCTAAAATAATATGGATTCTCAAATCCTGCAAACATTTCTACTGATGCCAGTCAAAATTTATGGTATAATGGACATCCGAAAAGGAACATTTTGAAACAACAGTTTTTAATAGTGGACTCAGGACTATTGGACCGTACTGTTATTACATTACCTTATGTACATTTTCCCTGGTGTTGGGGGAGGGGGGAAAGGGGTGGCTTTGTTGGAAATTACTGTCCACAGACAAAATTAACCCTGAGCATCTGTCCATTGATTCAAGTGACAGACTACAGATGTAGTCTGATTTATGTAATATGGGTACGGTTAAAGGACGCATACCCGTGTGAATGAGGCTGTGTCTCTCCAGGTGGTAACGCTGAATAAACCTCATGTCACATACGGCACAAGCATACGGCTTCTCCCCTAAACCGAAGAGCACCAATTTTAGTCAAAGTCCTCACAGATACCACCAGTTAGCTGTGAGGCAAAAGCTAGTACCAAACAAGGTTTTTAAGCAGGCCATTGCAAAACCTTACAGTTGCTGCACACTCCTAGATTCATTGCAACTCAAACTTTCAGGGCCTCTTTCAACAAATGATTCATCTAATCAGGCATTAAAAGCTGTTTTGGCTTAACTGTAAACCCGAGTTGTTCTAAGCGTGACCCTACCTGTATGAATGAGGATGTGTCTCTTCAGGTGGTATCCACTTCTAAATGCTCCGTAACAGTGATCACAAATAAAGTTTTTCTGCACTTTGGATGATGGACCATTCTCATCTCCACCTGTGCCCTAATGAGGACAGTAAGAATAATGGTTCAACATTTGTTTCAAATGCCAGTTGAACAGTGCACTAATAATACAAACAGATACAGTGCATTTTACCACAAACACAATGGTATAGTTAAACTGTCAAACATACCCACCCACAACTGGTCAGAACTTGATGAAAACCTAAAATTCCTGTGAAATTTCAAAATATGTAAGGCCTAAGATTTATATTAACTCTAAAGACTTTGCACAAATTCCTATTTTTTCATGTAAACTTTTTTAATGGCTTATGATTTCTAAAACTCCAATTATCTTTAGTATGCAAGTACGTTTTTTTTTCTTAACTACATGTGATTAACATTTGAATTGACAACCCTTCTAATGGCCTAATGCCCTCATGTTACTGCTCCCCCTGTTATGCACACAACTGCAGTTATTGTGCTCTGCTCCACTCTGCTCCCCTCCCCCTCTTTCCTCTCTAGAGATCCTCCACCCCCTCCACATCTTCCCTGAACTCCTCCCCCCACCCCCACCCAAACAAAATGTGCTCACATGAACGCTCCAACTGAGGCACACTTGAATAAAGTTAAAGGCTTTTACAAAAACGTGTGCACACACCTAACGTTGCATTTTTTGTAATGAGGAAAAATGAAAATGGAGAGACCCTTCCCTATTTAGCCACTACAGCCACTGACCTTCCCTCCCCTTCCTTCTTGTTCTCTCACTTTGCAGGGCGTAACTGATTTCCTGTTCTTTTTTTTCTGCTGCATGTCCTCGTTGGCCCTCATCTCTTTCTCATCCAGCAGGCGGGGAGCTTGGAATTCACCTTCCTTCCGGATAAGCTACAGAGCAAGAAAAAGTCAATTATTTCCTGATTTCAGATCTCAAACCTTTAAAAACTATAAACAGAACATCTGAACGTGACTAAAATGAAGTGATACATGTAAAGCTCTATTATATGCATTTTATTTCCAGTGGCCAGCTGAAGAAGCCAGTGTTAAATAGTGTAAGAAACTGTCATTTGTGGAGGCATGAATCCAACAGGATTGTGGAGCTTCTAAAGATGTAACTATTTGCCCCTACGGGCCGGCAACATTGCATGCACAACGTATGCGGAGCGGATGCTCAAACACTACTCTTCCACTATAATCAACGAAACTGGCGACACCGGGCTCGAGAGTAGCACGTAGGTGGCGCGCATGTGCCACAGAGATCGGCTCTACAAGTGTAAAAATAGGACAGTCTTCTATTTATATTTTTTACGTGAGATGTGTGAAGCCCTTTTACACAGAAATTGATCATAAAGTTCCTATATTTTTTAAATTAAACTACCAATATACAGGAAATGACTTAATGACTGTCTCTGTCACAGCGTATTGGGAGTTTTGTTTTGAAAGTTTCTGTTTTTATTTCTTCTTTCCATCACCTGCGTCCTTGGATAACAGCTGAAAGTAGATTGACATTTCACAGCGCTGTGCCGGCTCCAAAGACTGAAGAAATAACAATCTCAGAGCAAAAGCTCACTGCCTCACCTGTGACTCACACAATCCTACCGTACTAGCCGTGTGTGCACTGCAGGTGTAGCCAGTTACGATACATTCCACGGCACATGCGCTCTACGAACGGTCCGCATACGTTACGCATGCAGTGTAGCCAAAGCGTTATGTATAACCTTTTAACTTTTTTCCTTGCCACACTGAAATTTTCAATTTCATAAAGACTGTAAGTTTACACGCTTCACAATATTAAAAGCATAATAAAGAACCCCAATTTCCACTCTACATTTCCGAAGTGGGTCCTAACCAGGGGTGGACAGCTCATTCCGGATGGGAGGATCATATGGCTCTGGGGCGCACGATCAGGTCCCTCTCTCTGCGGTGGTCCATGGCCAAGTGGAGCCATCATTTTTTTGGGCGGAGCGGCCATGGAGCTGGCCTGCATTAGGGCCATGCTGGAGAGGACAGCCTCGCAGCCAAGCAGCCCCGCCTGCAAAAGAAAAGTAATGACGATTAACAGTTTACCAACTATGTCAAACATTTTAAAACAGTCTGCAAAAAACATTTGCCAAGCTAGTCATCAACGACAACATCCTGAGTGACACAAAACTGCAAGGAAAGTTATTTGTAACCACTTTGGTGTTCTCAAAACAAACCCATTTCATATGGTCGCGGACTGAGCTGCTGGGCAGATGTGACATTGCTGTGGTGTATGTGAGCGCAGGGACAGGGGTGGGGACAAGGTCATCCAGAGATCCGTCAGTCAGGATGGTCGGGCTGGTGGGAAGCCACACCCACCTCACTCATCTAGCATTAAAACTGAGGAAGAGGAGGATGTGGATGAAACAGACAAGCATTAAATGACAACAGCATCACTCGCTGTCTTTATCGTTACATATTCCATTTACTCCAGTTAGGATGCTTATTTACCACAATGGCATTTAAACATCACAAAATATTCTTCATTTGTACAAATAACTGTCAGCAGCTTGGTTTTTGTTGGTAGAAATTGGTCAGTATACTGAAAACAGTGGTTGTGGCCAATTTTTATGTGATTAATCATACTGTATATTTACCTAGTAGCTATAGGGTTAGGGTTAGGGGTTACGCAGATTGGCGTACGAGTCACACTATGGCGAGCGCAAAGAAAATGAGGGGGCTGAAAGACCCACCTGCGGGTTCTTGGTCAGCTACAACATCAACGGAGAGATAGGTGTGTATAGATGAGGACGGTGTGTCTACATTGCTCCACAGTTGTAGGGTAGGCCATTTGATGTAGATACATCAAACATACCAACGCACATTCAACGCATCACCCAGATGTGCCAATCACCGGGACGAGGGAAAAAACCAACAGGAGCCCCACTCCTTATCCCCACTGCTTTCAAGCAGCCTTTAGACGCAAGAGCAGAAAGGGATAAAACAATTACTGAAGCAATTGGAATTTATATTGGCAGATAGCCAAGTTGGAATTGTAACACTCCTCCTACTGCACAAGTTTTTACAATTTTAATTATTTTTTTTTACTAAATAAAATTTTAGTATTTTCAATTTCATAGATGCTTTTCAGGTTTATAGCGTGACCTGTTGCCTTTTGGGACAGTGTTTGTACAGTGTAGTACAGAAATGTTTATTTTTTTTACGAAAAATAGTATACCAACGTTGCCGCTGGACAAAATGTCCTGTACCCAGCAAGAGAGTTTTGTGTGTCTTTGACACTTGCACCGTCTGTGATGTATCCTTGTGCATTTGGGTTTTTTCCGCTGTACTGAACTCGCCCCCAAATCAGGGTATAAACCAAACCATGACTTCTGTGTACCGTTACACCACTACTGATAACATTTTGCTGTATCACTAATGTGTTTTGTGGAGCTCACCAATATTTGTAAGGGGTAGCTTTGATCCACTGTTGTAAAAACTATACACATCCCATTCTGAATACATGACCATGGAAGCAGATAAAAGCACAAGCAAACGTTGCTTTCAGTAAATCAATAAGTGAAACCAAAAAGCACATTTCTTCTTACAAATCTGGCGTCAGTTCGGATTCAGAACCTGTTATAGATACCAAACACTAACCATTAAAAGGCAATTTTACAATACATAATTACTTATTTTATATCCCACTAGTTACCTAGCTACCACTAGTCCTAATTCAAATGTCTCCACTTGCTTGCACAGCAGTAAACTGCATGCTGACAATCCAACCACAAAGCACACCTGAATGTTCTGGGTATAAATGAAGTAGTATAGTAGGTTAGTTTGTACTTGTTGAAATATAATGACAAGAGGGGACTACACAGAAATGTAAGAAAAGGGAAGAATCTGGAGAAAATCTCTACACCATGCTAGACAAGCTATAGAATAATGTATTTTTTAGTATAATAAAATATTCTTAAATGTAAGATCTTTTCACACGTTAAAATATTAAACTTATGCATTAAAAATTATATATAAAGCCATAATAATAATAATAATAATAATAAAAAAGGGTTAGCTTTGAAAGAATACAGCATATGGCAAAGAGTAGTTAACTAAAAAAAAGTAAATAATGCAAGGGGAGGAGTTATAATTTGCTAAATGCTGTACGTCTGTTTCGGTTGTTTTCATGAAAGCTGGAGAAGAGCACTCATTCCATAAAAAATGATTACATCTTTTACCTTGTTACGTACAGTAAGACTTTGGAAACAACACTTAAATCGCCAATTATTCTGTTTAGCTTAATGGGAACACATATTGGGAGTATAAGCCTAGTACCTACGTAAAATATCTATGAGAAGTGGTTGTAATTTTACATTTACTGTGGAAGGGGAATGCAAAAGCTAACATGTATTAACTGGCCTGTAAAATATAACCGTAACGTTACAGCTATATATATATATATATATATATATATATATATATATATAGCTGTAACGTTACGGCAGAATGGTCTGCACCCATGCTAATGTAACGGTAAAGCGTACATTTTGGTTGGGTTTTAACAAGTATGATAAGAGGAGACCATCAGTTTAACACGTTACTCAAACAAACACTGCTCTGTCTTGTGAAGGCTATTCAATGTTAAACGTTACGTTTTGGCTCCGTTTGTTCTTTTCTCCAACGGTGGCACAAGTTAACGGGAACGCTTGTGTTCCATTATATAGCTAGCTAGGTTAACGATAGGCAGGGATATGCTTAACGCTACGGTGCGATTAGCTAGCTAGATAGACAGCTAACGCTGCTAAGAAAATAGACAGCTAGCTAGCGTAGCGCTAACATTGGCTAACGCTAATTAAAAGACTTCAAGGCCACGTCGTATAGTTAGCTAGATTGGCTGTTGTTGTGTTGGTTGCCAGCAAATGAAATGCCTAGCTATAACATAATGTTGCTTTCAACATAAAAATGTATTTTTTTAGCACCGACTGAGCTGGCCTTCGCACTGCCACCCTAACCTTACGTTAGTTTTGCTGATGTTGAACAAGCTGGCTAATATCAGCTAACGTTAGCTGCTCGCTGGCGCCCTCGCCCACTGAAATGTTAGTAACGTTAATCCAACATTTGTTTTAGCCCGCCTGGTCATCGGTTTGATACCGTAGCATGAGTGTATATATCGTGCATATTGGATCAATACATCTTTTCACTATGATAATACAATAAGACACAAGCTCAACTGGTTCAAGACAAGATTGAGCGATAAAGACATTCGTGATGGCCGTCGTTGCAGTGACTCCCCCTCCCGATGATTAAGCTAACGTTTGTTAGCCTGCTAGCAATGGCCAACATTGACGCTGTAATATTAGGTTAATCCTTTTGCTGCCATCTCCGAGCATGAATGTTCACAAATGAAAGAGCAGACCAATGAATGCACAGTCAAAATACACCGAGCACCGAAGAAAAAATGAGAAATATGTAACTACCTTTCAGGTTCACTCGCCCGACGTTTTCAAGACCGTCTAGTTTACAAACACAGGAAACGCCACAGGATGTAACCCTCTCTCTCCCCCACACAGCAGCAAAGCTTTCTCAAGCGAAGAGAAAAGGGTCATCTTCTTCGACCAGCTCCCAGTGAAAAGAGCGCGTTGGTTTAAGTGCGGACAAAATCTGTTTGTTAATGCATTTTTATATTGTTGTGAAGATTGTACGCCTTTAAATGTTGTTGTGGGGTAGCTGGCGTGTCTGTAGCAGATTCAGACGACGACTGAAAAGACGCAGATAATAAGGAAGGAGTGGACACTAAAATGACAGAAAATAGGGATATGCAGACATATTGTGGTAGTTTTAGTGGCTCAATCCGCGGCCCCTTTGCCCTGGTTGTCTAAATTAAAAATAATTATTAATACAATATGACTGCTGTTGCTGAATCTTTTAATCTTAGACGCTCATTAATATTATGATAGCTCCTCCCAAACTGCCTTTAAACGGAGGGTTACGTCATCGTCAGACATAGGCCTAATTTATAATATTGATAAATATCTATGGTCATAGATATAATCTATGGTGTCAGTAGGCTATTGGTTTATTTTATGCGAGTTAGCTGCACTGTGCTCTTTTCCTTTTTGTGCTTATAGGGTTGCACCTGAAACTAATGTATTGGGTTAGGGTTAGGCTGTCTAATTGCTTAGTCTACTCTATAGTCGGTTCTTCATACCCATACTAGTATGGAAACATCATGCGCTCATATCCTCAACGCTGTAATAGGCTCCTTGACTGTATATTTTATGCGGCAAGTAACATTAAAGGTCCAATATATTTACTGTAATAAATCCCCAAATTATCCCATTGCGTCATCAGATATTAAGGAAACATGCTAAGTTGAAATACTGTATTTTCTGACAACAATACTAATGCCAGTATTTTCTCCTTTTGAAATTTCGGTTCCATGATGGAATTTCTGTTTGTGTTTTGGCCTGTGTGTTGTTATCAACTGCCCAGTTTGATAGCCAGGCCGGGTTGCCAGATATACTTGTAAAAATGTAAACCAGCGCGCTACAGTTGTAACGTCAGTACAGTCATGAAAGCAGCAAACAAACGAACAGGATCAACGATATAGATTCTACCCGACCATAAAAAAAAAAAAGCCATGTTTCTAACAGTTGCGTGACCAGAGATGTTACAAACCCCGGGTAAATATTGTGTATTTGAAAGATGGAGACAGCTTAGAGCCCAAAAGGACGCTCAAGTTGGCTAATTTCCTCCTGAACAGGCTAATTTATTACGGCTACAAGGGATGGGCATTTTATGTCAACATTTGTGTACTCACTGAATTATATAGCTAGAGAACCCGAGTTGGTTAATCGCAAAAACAATTGAGACACAGCCAGTAAAGTGATCCCGACTGGTCCTGGATAACGCTGCCATGCTAACCATGCTAACTGCTTTTAGCGGTTCCTATGTAATTCTAAGCCGAAAAAGTATGCCTGTCAGTTGGGTACAGAGCTCCGCGTGAGAATGGGCATTTATGACTGTCAATATAGCCAGCTACTCCGCTGTGCTGTGAAGTAATGTCTGGCTATGTGAGACAAGCGTCTAGCAACATTGTTGTGGATGCTGCGGTCTCAGCCTGGCAACCTCTGTGAACTTCGAGTCTGGGAAAGAGGGGGCAGGGGAGACGACTCTCTTCAGTATTTTGAATTTGTACTGCAGTAACTATTTTAAACACTAGCTGTCAGTATTACATATTGCACCTTTAAAATGTGGCCATGTTAGAAGTAAATTATGATTTTGTCCTCATAAATCTTCCACGAGATGTTATAGGTAAGCATTTCAACAATCCATTGGTTTATGTAAATAGTCAGAACACTGTAGCTATAGGCGACTGAAAAATAATATGAGTGATTTTGTGTTCTTTGCATTTCAACATCATTTTTAGGAACAAGAAAAGAAAAACTGATTGATTGCTGGCCAATAATTGAAGTCTAATAATAATGTACAATTATTAAAAAATATCAGTCTATTAATTTATGTGCAAAAATATGTAAAAATAGGTTAATAGCTCTACCATCTAATATAACAAGCCTTATTAGTCATGTGGACACATTATAATACTATTTCCAGTTTAAAAATAACATCACTGTTTTTTTTGAGTAAAATTAAATGTTTTGTCATATGTTGTGTATGAATCTCTATGTTTAGGTATGAAACTAAAGGTATTGTTGCATTAGGTTACGTAGAAAACTGGACATATGTGTTTTCCTTTGGTTGGCTGTGAGATAGTGAAACCTTGATTCTCACTGAGTTCTTCAAATTAAAGCCATGATCTCCCTTCTTATGACACCACCCCACTGGCCTTATTTATATTAGACAAATATAATGCAAACATCTTATGCACCATGCACAGTGACAACCCATTTTTATTCCCATTTACAATGAATAATGCAAGCTCTCACAAAGGTACTGTTTGACATGCTATTGTTCTGCAGGCACTGAGCTACATTGTCACCTTTGCTTTCAGGACATTAAAATGTCTGAATCAGAGTTCTTTTTTGTAAAACACTTGAGCTCCATTTTGGAATGAAAGGTGCTATATAAATCCAGTTTATATTGTTGCCATTATTAGTAGCCTAGTAGTTATAGTAGGCCTATAGTAGTGTATTATAACATTTCCTTTAATTTAACCTAAATAAATGAGAGCGATGCTCAACCAAACCCTGTCTCAATCCACATCGCTGCATTGTCACTCCCCTGGGGAATCAACTGCCGCTCTGTGAAGAAACCTGAGTTGTTCAGTAGGTCTGCTTACTTTCTCTTCGCTTGAAAAATGGAAGAGTTTTGCCTGCCTGTTCTCAAAATTTGGGACAGGCATGTACCATGTAGGGGTAATGCAATACCTAAGGTCATTGGTGCATAAAAACACATGACCCAGCTCTTCCACTCCTGTGACACCTTTCTGTTCACTCCACCTCTGTCCACACCGGGCGGTGACGCAGAGGCGGCAGCGAGTTTCAGGTGTCTCAAGGTTTCACCAGAATCAACGGAAGTTCGCACAGGTAAGACTCAAAGCAAGGACGTGAAAATATATGTAAATAACTCGAGCTAGGGGTGTTATAAAAAATACTAGATGTAGGCTGTTTCGAAAATTCGAACGAGTCTGTTGGTTTTTAGATTTAGGCGTTGATTTTTATAGAAACGCACGTGCACATACTCTGCCTTGTTCTCTAAGACTCACTGTCTTTCGAGAATAGTTTATATGCCAAACCAGTCCAACTGCTAAGTCTGTATTGTAGTCTTAGGTTGTCACTTT
This sequence comes from Sander lucioperca, assembly GCF_008315115.2. Classification (NCBI taxonomy): domain Eukaryota; kingdom Metazoa; phylum Chordata; class Actinopteri; order Perciformes; family Percidae; genus Sander; species Sander lucioperca. Next base: position 31,540,803 of record NC_050178.1, read on the forward strand.
AAAATTCCTTAGTCTAAATACAACTTAGGCTAGGCTACATGTAAACAAAATTATATATGAAAATGTATAACGATATTTACTGTATATACCTCATATACTTAACTAGATATAGGCTATTACAGTTCGGCTTTTTACGTCACAAACGTTCTCTACCAAGCGCTTACAGTGTTGCACACCTGAAATTAAAGTTCTTCAAATAACATGTTGGCCTTTGAGCAGGGCTGCTAATCTTTAACACACGTCTATTTATTGTATCCTCAGTGCTGATTCTTCAGGTCAAACTCAATTATTTCCTTACAAATTGTGTCGTACGTCAATCACGCGTTAAGCAATGCGGACACCTCCTTACTCATGAGTCATACTGTATCTGATCTGTGGTGGTTATGTTAAGGAGAACATGGCTTAAAGCAAGGGTTAAAGGTCAGTATCTACATTTCACTGATAACAAGTGATGGAGATGAAGCTAAATGCTGGTGTTTAGATTTCAAAAAGCTCGTATATCAGATAGCATGTGTGCTCCACTTGCAGTGTAGCCTACCTGAAACAAGGCCACCTTTGTGTACATTTGCGTACCTCAGATTAATAACGATTTAGTCAATGTTCTCTCTCCCAAAGCTTGAATTCAGATAAGTAGGCTACATAAAATAAATGGCATCATGCCAGAAGGCGTGGAGGTAAAGCAAAGTAACAATGTGAAGCTGATAGTTTGGCAATTTATAAAAGATTACATTGACCTGTTGTCATACAAAAAATTGTCAAATTAATAAAGCTGCAAACTGTACCTCTAAAGTCTATATCTGACCTATGAGGAAGAATTTCCTTATACAAAAAAACAACTAAACCAATAATAGGTAAATGCAAATCTAACTGGTTTGTGCAGTTTTCATTTGGATTTGAATAGTGACCTACATTATATCACTAGTGAGGGTGTTCTGCAGATTTAAAATGGTAATATTGGCTTCTTATACAATACTGTGAAGACAACTTAGTGTCTGTACACTTCAGCTTCCAAACCAGGCAATGCAAAATAAAGTCAACATTAAGATTGTTTTGTACATGAAGAGCATGCTTTAATCCCACCCTACTCCTTATTTAAAACATTCCTGCTGTGTATTGATTTTCTGCTCTGTTTAGCTCAGCTATTCCCATTGTACACTTATGAATGAGTGAGAAGAACTTGATTTAGTTTCTTAACCGCTGCCATTTTTGCAGGAAGTTTGTGTGTTCTCCCTGTTTTCTTCAGTTGCTCGGGCTTCCTTCAACCAGTTTGAGGATATGTAAAAGGGGTGGATGGGCGACTCTAAACTCAGTCTGCGTTATCCCTGTGACAGACTGGTGACCTGTTCAGGGTGTGTCCCTGCCTGCCTGTTATCCAGTGCTGGCTTGATATCCTGCAAAATGCCTAACAGGGTAGAAAAAGAAAGTTAACTAATGATTTCAACATTGCCATCATGTTAAAAAAAGTGTGCCTGCTCGTGGTTGCAGGGTAAACAACACATTAACACATAAACAACAATTGTCTTTGTCAAGTTGTCATACATCAATACTAGAGTAGCCTACTTCCTTGTTTAGGACTGCTGCACCTGCAATAATGAAACGCAATGTCTGTATCTACAAAATCATCTGTTGAGTGTTTGATGGTTATTTATTTGTGCTTTAGATCGCAGTAAGTTTTATTTCTCTCAGCATTGCCGTGCTCTCTCTCTCTCGCCAAGAATTATATTTCTATTTCTCTGATTTACAGCTCCGTTCCTCCGCTCTCTCACTCTCTCGACTCATCCAAGCTTACAACCGCAGTCAGTGTAGTTCAGTGTGGGTGCTGGCTTGCATGAACTCTCTCTCCTTTTCTCTCTGTCTTTTTGTAAAATGAGTTGGTCATCCATCGATATTCCTGTACTTTTAGAAAGAACTACCCCCCTGGCTTTTTGGGGGAGAAAAAAGCCCCAAGAACTTAATTGAGGCCCTGGTCCCTGCGGTTGAAACGCAACAAGTTCCTCAGAAGGTTCCTAGTTCCTTCACACTAATTAAACCTATTCCCACTTTTTCAACCATTCCTACTACTTCACCTACTTCTTACACATTCAAGCCAGCGATCCAGTGTAGCATTAGCCTTTCAACATACAGCATTCACCCCTCTGGCCATCTAGAAACAAACACTAACCTGACAGTAAATTAAATTAATTGCATTTAATTATATATAATTACACATTATTAATAATATACAATTACATATGTATCTAAATGGGTTAGTGCATAGTTGCATTTGACTGTTTATTTATTAGGGCTATGTTGAAATTCAGTTCAGTCCAAAGTCTTCACACTACTTGTCACTAGTATCGCTTTGCATCTGATGTAATAAGGGCCCCTGAGTGAAAAGGCCTAGATAGTAAGAGAAATTATTATGGAGTATATCAGCTGTGCACAGTAGTGATTTAAACTCATAGTTATAATATACTGTCTGAGTACTAGAATAGAGTCATGGTCTGACATAAGGATGTCTCTCCAGACACAGAAACTGAATCGGAGGCTCATCATCCATCTGCAGCACTTATTTAAGTGTGGGGTTGTTCAAGTGAAGTTAAAGGGATACTTTGCCAGTGTTGAACCAAAACTCAGATAAAACTGTAAAACTATGCAGCGCTGATTAAATATGAACCAAGGTTCTGTTACTGTATTGCCTATTTCTCGCCCTCAAATGTTTTCAGAAATTTATTTCAGCTTACCGTTTAACTGTTAAACGAGATTGTTTGTTACCAGCCGGCCGCCATATTAATCTGTGACGTGCTTGCATTACATCACCCACCAGTGTGAGTATCTATTGTTCCGTTGTGGCGCAGTGCATTTTGGTCATGTAACACCAATTTCAAAAATGCCGTTCTACTGCATAGACAGCCCAGTTTTATAAAAAAATAAAAAGAACCTCTTTCCAGTGGTAAAATACGTCTTTTAAGAAAAGGTTTTGGGATGTGCTTTTCTCTGGTCTTTTGCAAATGTTGCCCATTGCGAGTTATCCTCTCATAATGATATTGTGCTCACAGTCTTTTGTTGCCATCTTGCAATCATGCGGAACGAGCCGGAGTGCAAGTTTTAACATGTCAACTTGTTTGTTTGCATGCATTACTGTACGATCACATGTACTCTTTGGTATGTATGTCATGTTGTGGGGGGTGACAAATAGCTAAACTGATGGAGAGCATGTTACAAACTTGCAAATCAGTGATCTCAGACAGCAGATAGTTCCTCTACATGCACAAACCTAGACTTTGGCACCAACCCTCTGAAGAAACTGTACAGATCAAGAGTTTTTTTGTAGTACTGTCAGTATGGTGGTCTCAATCACCTAAAACACACAACTTGTAGATGTCAGATTATTCTATTGTGAGAAAAGTAGACTGGTGGATAAGTGCAGATGATGATGGAGAGAAGCGTTTTATTTTCTGGCTATAAGAAGCAAGAATGTTTCAGGCTGGTTTTAATGCAAATCTAGGATGTGGCTCAGCATATGGGGTTAATGGTATAACTGAAGTTTAGTTTTCCCCAGTAAAGGTTTGGGAAATAATTTAGAAGCGAAGAGTTACAATTAGTGTGTTAATGAACGTGGCTTATGGCGGTTGTGTTTGTATTTCAGGTATTCAAATAGCTGCCAGAGATGGAAAGTGGTCCATTCAATCGACGGTGCTGGGCAGCACAGTCCTTGCGTGTCACTGCGAAGGAGCTGTCACTCAGCGGCCGAGGGAGAAACAATGCCATTGCTGAACGCTTCTCCAAGTGAGTAACATCTGGTTTTCAGTAATGTTTGTTGTTAATGTACACTTAACGTAAATCTATCTGTAATTCAAGAAATGAATGCTAAATACATTTCTAAAAGACTTTTTGAAAATTCCTTTTTTAAATTTTTACATTTTGAAAAGACAAAATGTGCGATTTCTACTTAGGGCTACATTACGTTATTTCAGACTGTGGTTACCCTTTTGACTAAGCTGATGATATTTTGAAAATGGTCTCTCAATATTTTCATGATTTATAATTGGTAACACATGTGAACGGGTGTGCATAAGACTGACATGACACCATCATGATTATGACATACTGTCAGCTGTCATGAACATGGAGTCTTTTTGAAAGGTCATGCCTGTCATTAAGTGTCATTCGGTAAAGTATGACACTTTTAATGCAAAGTTAGCATTGTTCGTGATTACATTACATGTCCTTTAGCTAATGCTTATATCCAAAGCGACTTACAATTATGGGTTTAGTGTCTTGCTCAGGGACACATTGATGTATTGCAGTGGGAATTGAACCCAGATCTCCCACACCAAAGGCATGTGTCATATCCGCTGTGCCATCACCACCCAGATGAGAGATGTTTGTGTTATGACAACTTGACATTAAGCAAGACAACATAACCTGTCCTAAATATGTCATACCAGGAAACTGTTTAGATGTTTTATGTGTTAAAATAAAATTAAACTGTCATTAAGTGGTTGTTTTTTACATTGGCTGTCAAGAGACCATTATAATTGTGTCATGAATATTTTCGTTGACCTCAAGTAAAGTGGAACCATTTGGATCTTGTCATTAGGATGTCATAAAAGTTATAGGACCAGTTTGACGACAGTGGATGCTGTACCGAGGTGATTTAATGAGTTTTGGTCCAAATTGTTTCACTTTACTTGAGATCAAGGAAACATATTCATGACCTAATTCTAATGTTCTCATGACAGCCAATGTAAATGTACCAACCACTTAATGACAGTTTATGTTAACACATAAACAGGTTCTTAAAGTTTGATTAGGCGTGCCATGACATATTTATGACAGATTATGGTGTCTTACCTTAGGTCAAGTTGCCACAACACAGAGATTGTTGTCTTTGTTAATGTCAAGTTGTCATAACACAAACGTCTCAAAAAATGCAAACTTTGCACTAAAAGTGTCATAATTTACCGAATGACACAACGGTCATGAACATTCAAAAAGACTCCATGTTCATAACAGGTGTTATGTCAGACTTATGCACACCCTTTCAAATAAAGTGTTAACAAATACATTTGTAGGTATTACTCCTTAAAAATGTAAGAATTATAACTGAAACTACATTGAAACCATACCTTAACAAGCTGCAAGCTAAAATAAAGTCTAACAAACTAAAATCTAAAAATTATAAATGAATCTTTTTTTTTTGAGTCACCAGAGGTCAGTGTTTCTTCTGTCTCTCTCAGGTACCAGAGAGCTGCTGAGGAGTCAAGTGCCGAGAAGAAAAAGGGAGTAAGTATCTCTGTAAAGGGGGCTAGAGACATTTTATTTCAGACATTTCCCAGGGTTTATGAAAAAGTAGTGTACAGCTGTTCCTGTATTTGATACACGAAAGACAAATGTCAGTTAAAGTTTTTCACATGAAAATCTACATCTATGATACATCTTGTTTACAGCATTTTGATAAGCCTCTCCTAGCAAACTAAACAATTAAATGAAGTGTGTGTATGGTGCATGTCTTGCTTAATTTGCTCAGTAGCTGCTGGTGGTGCTAAACTAATTATTGCACACACACACACTCACCATGCCAACACACTGTCTGGCTGACCTCTCATTGGCCACTTGTTGCGATGGGCAGGCTATCAAACCCATAATCCTACTTCAGTGTAATCCCCTTTAAAAGCTCTTTGTGGCTCCAACTGTGGCAGTGTGAAAGACTCATAAACAAAGCAGTACTGAGATTAAATGAGTAACTGATCATCGAATATCATGAAGAAATATAAGGTAATGTTGCTGTAAATGTACTGTATGAAATTTGCCAATGTTTGCCTGTGTGTGTGTGTGTGTGTGTGTGTGTGTGTGTGTGTCTGTGTGTGTGTAAGCAGCTGCTTTGAAAGCTTAATTAGCTTTTATAGTCTTAGTTTAACGATCTGGCTGGTAATGACAATGACATTTTTTTTTTTTTTTTTTACTCCGTACGGAGTAATACGGTATGAATATGCTATATTTGAGAGAAACCTTCCTGCGTTACTTACTTACATGCAGTGTTTAACTTTGAAGATGAAGGAAATTTCTCTCAGCATGTTCAGGTTGTCAGGTTAATGTTTTATACTTGATTTCCATTTTTATGTGATTCAACATAGTTTGTAATCATTTTCAGGAACCAATGGTATTTGTGGATATATATTTAAGGATAACACAAGTTTGAATGAGGAGCGTGTGTGTGTGTGTGTGTGTGTGTGTGTGTGTGTGTGTGTGTGTGTGTGTGTGTGTGTGTGTGTGTGTGTGTGTGTGTGCGGAAGTTGGGGCAAGGGGGGACTTTTCGAACATGACAAAATGTTTGACCACAGCTTCTTAAATGTGAAGATTTGCTGGTTTTATGTTTTTATTGATTATTATGGAGTTTTTGGACATCACTTTGAACTCTGATAACTTTTGAGGGACATCTGTGATTCATTTTTAGAGTAAATTACTGATCAAAATATAATCAACAGATTGAGGGATAACACTTCCATCAAGCAAGTCAGTTTAATCTCCAACTTGTACAGGATGCAGTTACATGAATTTTAAATTGTGTTAAACAACGAACAAGTTTAGAGTTACGTAACATTTTTAGCAAATACTTTTCAAACTGAGAAATCAATGGCCCTCAAGATTAATTGCCAATGTTTTGCTTGTAATTGTGTGGTGTGTCTTTTCTGACACTTCCGTGATCTGGACTCAGAACTGACTGAGCGTCTGTCATTAGCTCTTTTTTTGAGTATCTGAGCTCTGAGGAGTGTTTAAAATTCTCTATAAAACTCTGTTACGAGACTACTCATTCCAGCTTTCACGTGGTGATTTTTTTTTTTTTAAATGGCTTTTGTTCTTTCATTGTGCCAGTATTTTTCCATCCATCTTGTCTTGTATTCCATTTTGTCACTTTTTTGCCTCACCTAAAACTTTTGTTCAGTCTGTGAAAATAAGTGCTATGTAGACACATTTTTAGTGCTATTATCGTCAGAAATAATTTGCAAGTGGAAAAATGTCAAAGCCAACATAGCGAACAAAGAGTTAACTTTTCCCTGAATGTATCATTTCCTGCTCTGGTTTCCTGGGTATTCTCTCTCTCTCTCTCTCTCTCTCTCTCTCTCTCTCTCTCTCTCTCTCTCTCTCTCTCTCTCTCTCTCTCTCTCTCTCTCCCATTTACTTTCCTGGTGTTAAAGGGGCCTGGCTAGCTCTTACTAGTGGATTTTGTCTAGCTGCTAACATCTGGGAGAGCTCTGTCTCGCTGTCTTTCAGCACACTGACCTATAGAGAAGGACCAACCAAAGGACTCTCACTTTCCTTGCTGTCAAGTTGTGGTTCCACTTCGTTTGGGTACTCATACGGTTTCTTTTTTGTCTGTTTGCTTAAATAACGGGAAGAATCTTGTGACTGTCCAGTTCTCTCCACTCACTCTCGACTTCCCTCACAAAGACAGTAATTGTGTGTCAGTAATTTTTGTGCACTTTGGGTGTTTTTGTTTTGTTCAGTTCTTTATTTTTATGTTCTTATGTCTTTCTTCTTCCATTTCTCTCTTTTTCGTCTGTCTGTCTGTATTTGTGCATGTTCCAACTTATTTGTAAATGTACCAGATTTAGTTTGATGTACTGATACACTGCACTGTGCACTATGCTGATGCACTATGGTAGTTAAGTCTTTTCATTGTGTGTTTTTGATTGTCATCTCTAATCATCTTTAAATTAGGTTAAACATTCATTTGTAGTCATTTTTTTCAAGCATTATGTTTATATAATATATAATAGTGTTAACATGTTTCCTACTGACCTGACCTCAGCTGAGAGGCTTGCCTACAAAAGCTCACAATGTTTTCTAAGATTTACTACGTTTAAGTTTACTTATACGAGAGTGATTTATTCACATGTCCACGTCCTCTTTCTTCAACGTGTCATTCCTCTTTTACAATGAAGGAAGTTCCCGGCGGTCACACGGCAGTAGTGTGCCTCCTGTTGTTCTGCTGTGCTGTTTGCTGCTCAACATGTTTAATTGTCACGAATGGCTGCGTAGTGAACAGACCCCTCCTTAGTGTTTTTTTTTGGGAAAGGTGAAGTTGTCGTGAGGAAAGGAATGCAGCTGGAAAAAATCTGCCTGCCTGCTATATCCATCTTGAGCCAAGCGTTGCCTTTAGTGGCCACAGCAAAACATCTACTTCCTGGACCAGCTTTGAACAGCTGTTCACCTAATCTGTCAGTGAAGCCAAACTCAGATTTTGGCATTTCCTTTTTTCCATCCTGCTGCATTGGGCTTTAAGCTGTATGTTTAGTACTGCACATTTGTTGCCAAATGGAATACTTCTATAATTCAGCATGTACACAGAATGAATGAAGAACAGACTATACTGTTGCTTTTGATTGGCAGTGTTTTTCAATTTTTAATCTCTTCTTTTCTTCCTCACAGTCTTTTGAGAGGGCGTCCCCCTCCATGCGGTCAGTCAACCTCGGTGCTCTAAAGAAGCGCTGGGAGCCGGCACAGGGCAAGCCTTCTTCCATCCCTCATCCTCCGAGCCCGTCCAGCCATCACAGCAGGCCTCCTGCTCTGGCCAAGTCTGCTTCTATCACTGAGCACTGTCCTCCAGTGAAGAGTCCCGGCCTGCCGACCGCTCAGGGAGGTCAACTCACAGCCAGTCCTGTCGAGCAGCCCGCAGTTACTCCAGAAGCATCCAAAGGTGAAGAGCAGAGAGGCATGGACAGGTATGAGCTGACACACCGTGAAAGACCGGAAAAGCTTGAAGAGCAAGTTCCAACCAGCCCCTGTGCCTCTTATGAAAAACCCAGAGTGCCACTGAACAACCTGAAGATGAAGTTTGAGAGGGGAGAGGACACCATGGGCAAGGTAGTTACAGACAGATCAGATCTTTTTCTGCTTTGCAGCCTCTTCTTCTGAACACTTCATCAAGCACTAGGACACCCCCTCAATACATTAATAATTACATTATTTATGGACCTACACAAAAGTCCTCAGTTTTTGCAAACATTTGACATTAATTGAGATCATATTTGTTTGCATTATTGTTTTGTGTATGAGGCTACTCTTAGTCTCTTCTTTTTTGCCAGCTGTGTATGTATTGGCCATGTTGCTCAGGCATTAACTGTAACCACAATAGGATTTACTGTACTGATGTTGGTCAGCCATGTAAAACATATTTTCTGAACCTTCCTTGAGAAAAAAGGCAAAATGTTTTTCTCATGTGGTTAACTTTATGTTGCATAACCTGAAGCTGCTTTAATGAGCATATTTGAAGGAACGCTTAACCGTTTATATAAAGTCTGGGACTTTGTAATAAGTCCACACATGTAAAGAAGTCACCTTTACTGACCATAATTATATTTTTATACAGTTAAAACCAAGCTCCTTTCTTTGACCATACATACTCAGAGTTAGGCATTGTTGTGTGTTTTAAGATTGTTTGTTTATTTTCAGATGTATTCTTCCTAGTGTTCTCTGGTCCCTGTGTTCTGTGAAGTAGTCTTGTTCCACCTGGATTTTGGCATGTCTCTTCCCCCACCATTCCTGTCTTTCCCTGTCACTCTCTCTCGGCCCAAAACAACAAGCACTCCAGTCTTCACCTTCCATAACAGAGGAATGTAGGAACATTCCTGACCCAGGGCTCTTTCTTTCTTCAGAGCATCACCTCTGAGGAGCAACTGGCTTTATCTCACTTTCCTTTAGCCACAGTGTGTATTCTGGATTTCTGTGTGGTTCGGTGTATGTGCAGCAGTTGTCACACCACTGCATGAATTAATATTCATCATCAAGTGAAAAGGAACACAACCTCACTTAGCTGTAACTTGCACTCTGGAATTTGAAGTCTTTTAAAAATGCTGAACAGTATGACTAACGCCATTACGTCACCACAAGGAAAGAAGAAGTGTAAAAGTTACTGGTGAGCATTTACAGGGAAGACTAGCAGTGTTGTAACACTTCCTCTGTCAATACTGGCTCAAAAGGTTGACTTTCTTCTCATTCGGTGAACGCAAGAATTGTAGGTTAATGCACCCATGCCCTCGTTCAACTGAACCTTTTAAAATGCTGTTGGTGTTTGGATGTACGTGGCTGAGGAAGATGGGGGCACAATAGGACTCACTCCACAATCCTAGTGAAGCAGCCTAAAGGAATGAGCTACTTTAATTTGCCAAAACTCTTTTCCACTCGTGTGTGTGCACAGGATAACTGCTGAGAGTCTGGTTTACTCATTAGTGTTGGTGACACATGGGCGCACACACACACACACACACACACACACACACACACAAACACACACACACACACACACACACACACACACACACACACAAAGCTCACTCTATTAGTAAAGTGTGATGGAATAGTTTTGGTTCTTTGGACTGCAGGTCAAAAGCATGTTGGTGGCTGTCTGGCCAATGGTAATAACTGGTGACTCTCGTAGTAGACCTTTCTTTGGCGAAGTGTTGCTGAGATGGAGCCTGTAGATGGTTTTTGGCAATTATGTTTCAAAGACGTTATGACATTGTGTCAGAAGTAAAAGTAGAATCTGGAGTCAGGATTTAGATGTAGGGTCCCTGAAGATTTACATCTGTTAAGAATAATTCTGGACAATACCTGAAACACGGAAGATATTTATAGTTCATTTGGAAATCTAGGGGTTTAGCTTTATTTTTATACTTTAATGAGAACGCAACCACTTCATAATATTCTTTCTATTTTACCCTGAGGATTCAGGTTTTGCCCATGTTCTTCGTCACGGTGCTGACCTATTTGGGGTACTTTTCCACTGGTCCTGATGACTTGTGATATCCACGTGCGATACAGGACAGGCAGCGCTTCACATACAGACTGGGAAACTTGTACTTTAACCCGAATATCTTGGTCTCAGAAATCAAAATATCTGACTCTCTCTCACCCTTTGCACTAATCGGCAGAGGCTAAAACAGTAGCCTTTAGTATTAAATCACACACAAACTAAACCACTTTTACAATATGTTGTTTCTGTGAAGAGGTGCCAGTTTACCTCTTGGGCACTGCTGAGGTGCCCTTGAGTAAGGCACCGAACCCCAAACTGCTAGGGGCGCCTGTTCATTGGCACCCTCCTCACTTTGCCATTAATGCATGTATAAGGTCCTGTTTATGCACATGTGTGTGTATTTTGGGCTTGTGTGTAATGTGTAACTCCTACAGAGTGAAAACATTTAATTTCCCCCCTGGGGATCAATAAAGTATCTCTTCTTTCTTCTTTTTCACTGATTCCACCAATCGTTTTACTCATACAGGGAGGCAGGACGACATTACGCAGTAGTTCATCAGAGGACATGGACCAACATGGTGGTAAAGACAAACGCACACAGAATTACACACAGCCCTTTGAATAACCTGCTGAGGTCTTGTACATCGCTAGCCTTTAATCCCAAAACTACTGCGTTACAAGCAGTTTTGTTTCTGGAAACACAATAGTATGTGCCACAACAACTAGATCATGAATAATACTTTTAAACTGAAGAGCAATCATTTGCTGTTTTAGTGAAATGCAGCCACAGTTTTCGTGTGAGTTTACGGCAGTTAAAGCATTACGTGTGATTGTGTCTTCTGCTTTAGGTCTGTCTGTGTCTGACAGAGTGTTGGAGTCCACATCCATGAGGGAGAAGATGGCCAAGTACCAGGCTGCTGTTTCTAAACAAGGCACCACTCGCTCCGTGAGTTCACGCAACAGAAGCGGAATTCGAAAAATATAACTGCCAAAATATAATCTCTCAAAAATATCAATGAAATCTTGAAAATAATCGAAACCACAAAAAGGTAGATTAAAACATTCAAATTTAAGTTTTTAATAAAAATAAAAAGAATTATGGGTTTAATAAAATTCTGCTGCAGGTGTTTTTAAAGGCCAGCAGTCATTAATAAAGCAGTTTTAATTGCAGTTTAAAACAAAGGGCCAGTTTTAATTGATCAATTAAAAATCTTGGATTTTTAGATTCCTATTTATTGTATTGTATATTACGAAATGTGTCTTTTCTAAATTAATAATAATCCCAATAATCCATAATTGTTTCGAAAAGGTAAGTGATCTAAAAAAAATATAATTAGGTAGATTTAATCATGCACAAACTCATTAACCATCACAGTATTTCCGAGATTACTGGAGTTTGACCCCACATTACAAATTATACATTTGGAACCTTTAGACAATTAAAAATGGTGAAATAAGTCAATTCTTCATGCACTAAGTTTTTAAGAGGATCAAATTTGTGAACAACACAAAAGTAACGTTTATATATGGTAGTAATGGAGGCAACAGTATGTATTGGTGATGTCTGTGTCTTCCTCTGCAGATCTGCCCACTAATGTTACTGTATGTACATTGTTTGCTGTCTTCCTTTTTCTTTCATTTCTTCCTTCCTACCTACACCAGAAATAGGCAAAATACACAACAGTTCATTATGTAACAGCCAGTTGACATGAGTGTTTGTTTCCCTCTTTTCTTTCACTTTGTGTTTCCTCTAGGGTCTAGCCCCAGAGGTGCCTGCTCCAAAAACATCTGCACCAGTAAATCAGAAACACATTCCTGCACCTGAGTGCAATGGTGAGTCTTAGTGGATACTCCGAGGACATGTTCCCACGTTACTGTTCTTGATACAGTATCACTTGTAATATAAAATGTGAAATAGAGCATTAACTACAATATTATTATACCCAAATAACATTGGCACCCGGAATGAGATACAGTTTGGTTTGATTGCCCTTTTCAGCTGGCTTCTGAGGTACACCAGTGACTGATGTTTTGTGTGTTTCGTCTGTTTCAGGGGAGAGCAGCGAGCAACCCAAAGCATTTAGGGTGAGTCAGCCATCCCAAAAAGCAGGAGACATGTATGAATCATCAAAAGAAAAATCCAATTTCAACCCTTGTTGTTGTTGATGTTGTGTGTTTAGAAGTTCAGCCCACCGGTGAGGGAGACGTGCATCGCTTGTCTAAAGACGGTGTACCCGCTGGAGAGACTGGTGGCTCTTCAGCAGGTCTACCACAAAAGTTGCTTCCGCTGTGTTCACTGCAGCACGACGCTCAGGTTAGTCTTGCACTGTCGCATATTTCCTGAATTGTAATCATGTGTGTTGATTTTGAAATGCTTCCTCGGTGGCCGATTGTTCAAGAACCACTAAGAGGGACATTTGCTAAATGATATCTTTGCTACTCTCTATTTCTAGCATAGTGAACTACGCCTCCCTGCACGGTAATGTCTACTGCAAGCCCCATTTCAACCAGCTGTTTAAAGCTAAAGGCAACTATGACGAGGGCTTTGGCCATCGGCCTCACAAGGAGCTTTGGGAGCCTCGAGCTGATGGAGACGAAGGTGAGGAAGCGGTGACGCCAAAGGAACAAGAGGGACCAGCAGCGGTGACACGTCCAGCTGAGAGTATCTCAGACAAACAGGCCACCCCGACTGTGGAAACAACCCCACAGGTTAAGGTTACAGACCTGACTGCCTTACTGGAGACACGTGTGCAGACCCATGCCAGGTCTGGTGAGAAACTCGAGTCTACAGAGAAGCCAGCGGAGAAACGCAGGCTGAGGGTCGCCTGGCCTCCTTCGGCTGGTGAGGGCCACTCTGAGACAGAAGCACTTAGTCCAGTCACGGAGGGAGTTTCTTCAGGCCGACTGTGGAGAGCCAAGTGGCCCCCAGGAGACGAGCTGCCATCATCCTTCCAGAGCTCAGATCGGGCTGAACTGAAGAGCCTGAGGCGGAGCTCTTCCCTAAAGGAGCGCAGTCGGCCTTTTACACTCGCAGCTAAACCCAGCCCAGCAATTACTCCGGCACCAAGGGAACCTCGGCGCCCTCTCAAATCCCTGCTGGAATGGAGAGCATCATTCGAGGAAAAACACTCATCTGAAGAACCACCCAAGGAAAACAATCCAGAGCTTCAGCAGGTGAAGCAGCAGGAAAAGAAAGAGAAGACGGTGCCTCAAATACCGAGCGAAGATGCAGCAAATGCAAGCGAGACAATCTCAGAGGAGGACGTGGAGACTGAGCAACAGGAAGAAAGACACAAACAAGTACAGAAAGGAAAGGCAGCAGCAGACAAGATGGCGGTGGAAGAAGGCTCTCTTAGAAGCATCTCCCCGGATATCTCACCGTCCCCCTCTCCATCTTTACAGCCAAAACAGAACCGCGCCTCCCAGGATGTGGGCTTCTGGGAGGGGGACAAAGAAGGAAGTGATGCAGAGGAGCTGAGTGCAGAGGATATAATAAAGAGGAACCGCTACTATGACGAGGAGGAGGAGGAGGAGGAGGAGGAGGAGGAGGAGGACTCATAGGAACATCTTACAGTCTTAATGTTATGTCCATCCAACACTTTGCCAGTTTTGTTTTCTCAGGCTATAGGTAGATTACAAATGTAGCTTTGCCAGATTGTAAAGGAGATGCTAAACATGTGTAATAGGTGTGTGTGTATGTGCATTTATATTACAATAACTGCGCTTAATGGTTACATGTTTGATTTATTTTAATTGTATACTGTAAAAATATCTAATACTGCTTTAAATGACTCCGGAAGTTGGACCTTTATTAAATTCATTTATCTTCTGATAATTATATGCACCATCAGTGACCTATTATTCGTAGGTGGTGTGTCCAAAAACCATTGTACTTTATGTGACACTTTAAGTGCTTTTTAATGACAGGTAGTACCAAGTCGCAAAAAACCAAACTGTCACAAAGTGTGTTTTTGCCTTTCCTAGAATGCAGAAAAGACCTAAATAACTTATACCAAAAAAGTGCACAGCAGTACTGTATTTGTAAAATGTTTTGGAGAGTAAATATCTGGGCCTTTTGTAGTTCATATTCCTACATATTGCCTCAATTTGAATTGTAAATTAAAGAAAGTACAAACCAGAAATGAGAATGCTCTGGATTAGGTTTTAGCAAACCTTCAAATCAACAAAATGACTGCTACTATTAAAATGACTGGAAATGTTGAAAAACGTTTTTGGAGCAGACACTATGTAGTCCACTGCTTTGGCTGTTATTGAGCCTTTACCTTCACCCAGCACCGGAATATACAAACAGACAAGTCAGTAAACCTTAATAACCACCATTACCACAATAACAGGAGAACATATGATAATCAAGGTTTCCACTTATGGCTATCCTTTCAGTCTAGCATGTAAGTTATATCATCTCCTTGGGCCTTCTGGATTTGTGTTTAACATTTTCAAATGTGATCCACTTTAGATAGTGTGTCAAACACTTTGTATTTTAATGAATCTTCTTTTTTTTTTAATAATTTGTATAATGACACATTGGGCGTCGCAGTCTGAACTGTTGTTGAAACAATTAAAATGTATCAATGAGGATACCAGAGTTTGCAATCCATCTGGACTTTTACTTGAGTTCATAAACAAACCAATATACTTTAACCACAGAACTACCAGCTTCCTGATAAGTGCACCTTTTCACAGGAAACAATTGTCTTTTAATAACTCAGAATTCTTAACTTGCAATATTATCTTCTTCTTAATGTACGTATTGATAGGAGTGTCATTTATGCCATCCATTTGAGAAGAGACAGCCATCATAACAATTAAGCCAAAGTTAACTTAATGGATATAATCTCCTTTAGAGTAATTAGTTAAATAGATTTTTTAGATTTAGAAAAGAATATTCAGTAACACTTTACTTGAAGGTATCTACATAAGAGTGACATGACACATGAACCCTAACCCTAACTCTAACTTGTCATGACAAAAACCGAATGACACTTGATGACAGAAGCGTTATGTCATAAACGTTTATGACATGTTTATGACACGTTCATGACAGTGTCATGTAACTCTTATGTAGATACCTTCAAGTAAAATGTAACCGAATATTCATACTCTCCTCTGAAGGCATCACGATTTTTAGTCCTGTTAACATTATGCAGCGCTTACTGTGGAGAATTTAGTACCACTGTTGTACTTCAATTTGAAGTTTTAAGACATTGACACAAAATGTAACATCAATAAAGCCAAATTACACTATAAATGATATGCTTCTCTGAACAGCTTTTATAAGATCACGTCTATTGAAATAGTTTTACTCCAGTACTACAAGACAACTGTAGGAAGAGTATTCATTTTACATACGTAATTAAGAAATATTAGGTCTGCAGTTTATAAAACATCTAAGATGATCTCATTAGCATTTAAAGTCAGCAGAAAGAAATACATTTTATTCATACTAAATTTGATGCAACAGAAAAGGCCAAAAGCAGGGTGTAAATATTCTTTATTTGTCTAAATTATTTTTTGGCATGTTTACCTGATTGCTTTAAGTAAAAAGAGTCCAGATAAAATAAAAACATACATGACATGATGTACACAAGGGCTGGATCGAGAGAAACTGATGTTAAATGTCATTTATGATTAATTACACAAAAGATTAAGTAGGGCTAAATATTAAAAGCGTGTGGCAGACAGCCGACAGCAGCAGAAGACCACTACAAGCTCCTGTGAACAAAGATGAACATTAACACAAAACTGGACGACAGTGAAAAGTAAAAAAAACAAACACGAGTACACCCTGTCTACAGTACAGGCTGATATGAAGATGTGCAGAGTGTTTCCTCAGCTCACAATTAGCAGCAGTTAAGCATCACATGAACAGCGGTCTTTACATTTTCTTGTCAGTGACATGCAGAGTTCAGATATGTGGCACCTAAAGGATGAGATGTAGAAAAAGGTTTTTAGTGTGAATGTGGTTCCACAATCTGAACCAACATCCAGGTGGAACATTTCCAACACCTACATGGATCAATGACATCCAGACTGGACCTATTCACACAGGCACTTTACTCATTAGGTCAAATGTTTAAAAGCAGTCCGGTTGTGAAGCTGGAAGAAGTTCTTATATTTGTCCATGCCAGAATATAAAAAAAGAAAAATGAAAACAACAATATACAGCAAGTAAATCCTCTAAAAGTAGCAGTTACAATTAACAGCATATTGTTTTATTTCTATGAACAATTAACAACTTGTTATACGTGTGAATTGATACCACAAGCAGCTACTTTGTCTGTACAACTTTTGTCAAGGGTAGATGTGTGTGAAATTTGGTGTCACAAAAAGAAAACAATACATTACCATGGGGGGTAATGAAAAAAAAAAAGAAAACATAAAAATGCATTACAGGGTTATGGCAACAATGGTTGACTTCAATTTACCGCAAAATCCAAAAAATAACCATAGAAAAGACAAGGTATTTCATTTTGATTTTCAAATATACCTGAGAGCAGCAGATATTACAGTATGGCTTCGTTTACAACATTCAGATCTTTTGTTAGATATTGAAATATTTAACTAGTAGGACATTGATTACTATACCATGCTTAGTCCTGCCAGCGTTTAATACTCAAGAGAGTTGAGTAAGAGAGTTTCCATTTTGAGACATTTCATCCAAAATATCTTATGCTCTACAAAAAATACATTCAGTATCATGACTTCAAATGTGTATTTTTTTCTGCAAATTTCAATTGTTTCTAAAGGCTCCACTGAGTTTGGCATTACTTTCGGTAACTTAAATATATAGAGATCAGTCATTTTCTTGGTTTGTTTGTGTGTGTAAGGCAAACTGTGAGATAAATGCTTGGATGTGCTCAGAGAACATGTATGTACAGTAGTTACAGTTGGACACCAAATATCTCTATACTGGAAAAACACATTTAAAGTCGGTTAGGGGGTGCTTCTTTTAGCATGATTTTGGTTTAAGTGATGCATCTTTTAGACACAAATGTTTCTTCCAAAGACTTGGGAATGATTATGACCTGCAAGTTTAATGAAAGTACATTGTCTACAATTAGGTTAAAATCATACCTGATTAAAAAACAGCTAGACATGATATGAAAACCCAAACATTAATTTGGCATTTTGCTTTTAAAACTGCTTTATCCAAGGTAACAATTAAATGGTTTGGATTCAACAAATTGCTCTCACGTTTAATTATCCCATAATTCCTAATGCATTGCACAAAACATGCCATAATAACTCCCTTTTTGGAGACTTTCCGAGCATTATTTTCCAGACTATCACTCTCACCACTGAGTGTCAGTAACACACCGTTGATTGAAGAAGTACAGCAGACCTCTGGTGATGAGCACAGTGTGGCTGCACTGCAGCCTGTGAGAGTGGCGCTACATATCTGCTGACATATATACTATTGCTGATTAGAGGGTCCACTTGTTTGCTGAAGTCTGCTCTGATTTGATTTTTACATTCTTTATTCTGGTGAGATCCTTTTTGGAAATTGTCTAAAATTGTGTTTCACCTATACGAACCTATGGTTAATGGTAATTATAAAGCACTTCTTTGAGGCACGCATGTAATTAACATACATTATTTTGATCATTCTTACAGCATGAGGAAGTCACAGTCACCTTCTACAGTGGAGTGACTTCTCCAGTAACATCTTGGAGCCTGCTGATGTGGAGGTATTATTTATTAATTGATTTCCAAAAATGTACCAGAGCTCAATCATTCGCCCATGCTTGGATCTCTCCACTCAGTTTTCTACTACTCTGCTCAGCCACTGAGGGGGTGCAAGTCCACTCTGACCTTCTCCCCAGTGCTCATCATGCCAATCGTGGGATGCAAGCCTCCTACCGGTAAGGCCACTTCCCTCCGGCCCACCACCTTTCCATTTCTTGTAAAGAACACCTGTTCGAACACAAGGGGGCAGCAAGGAGATAATGTGAATATTTTGCACTGTAGGTTTAAGAGTCCACGGTTTTATATTCCCAGATTTTGACAGCATCTCACCGTGACCTTCTTCCCCTCCAAATCTTCTCCCTCATCCTCCTCATCTTCATTGCTTGCATACAATTCATTCTGAACCTCACTTGGTTTGGGAATCACATCAAGGTCCCAGTCGTCTACGTCATCTGAACAGGCGCAGACACAGAAATAGAAAGAGAGGCGATCAGAGATTATACACGATGATGCACAGTGCTCTGGAGACAATATTAATATGTTCACCTCCACCATCAAGGCTGTAGTCACGTGGAAACATGATCCCGCAGCCCATAATGTCCCCTTCAAAGCAGCGCGGGCCAAACGCGTCCCCAACCCCACTGCCCTGGAACAACTTTCCATCATCTACAAAGAACAACAGGGACGCTGATTAGTGCTTCACGTCACATGCATGAGAGAGTGTGATACAATGAAGACACAAGACAACATCTGCCATTACTAACATGTACACACACATTTTTGTTTGATTGAGCAACCGCTGGTCCTTCTTAGCCAACACACATATTGTACAGGCACACAAACTAATTGCCACTCACTCCAACAGGTAATTTAGGGTTGCATGATTTGGACTGTGGGAGGAAACCAGAGCAACCAGAGGAAACCCACACAGACACAGGGAAGAACATGCATCAAATATTAAGTTGGAACAATAATACTCGTAAGTTTATTTGGAACTATTTTCAGCAATGCACTGTTCTGGCTGGTGGAAGCCAAAGAAAGCTACATGGAAATCATAAATAACCTTTTAAATATTTAATTATTACTGTCATGGTTACCAAAAATAATACTAACACATCTGTACTTTCTGCCGTTGCCAAAAACATGAGTGACAATTTGGTGCCATTACCAATTTGATTGCTGGCGACACAATGAATGTGTACACAGTGGTAGTGTAATATGGATTTCATTGAAATGCAGAGAAAACACATCGACAGATCATCATGCACCATCATGATCAGCCAACACTCACCTGCATGATAGGCTATAGACCCTCTGCTCCAACCTGGATGTCTATTTTTGGGGTAGTCCTGTGAGACAAAAGAGAAAGTGAGTCCATCCATTTCTTTTTTCATTTTTTATATATTGATGGACATTTTGGGGAAATTTCTCTTCTTCTCTCCCTCCCGTTTTCTGTCTTGAATGGGGCAGACTGACTCAAAATTCACCACAAAAGCAAAAATGTTGCCTCACGCTCAGTATTACAAACATTGATTGTAGCCTTTGGCATCCAGAAATGTCAGCGTTCAGACTGACATTTAGGAATCCAAGCTGATGGATGATCTCAGATAGCTGCAGAAGCTCTGAGATAACGCCAAACCAGGTGTTGTTGTCTCACACACCTGTACATGTACAGGATCAATCTAATTCATGTTTTAATTGGGATATCTCAACAAAGACGAGTACACATATTTATTGCGTGTTTCGCCTAATTAAATTTGGGCTTGCACACCATACAGACTTGACAAGCTGCATAAAAAAATGACATCCTCTATGATCACTAAAATAACAGTTAATTGAGAGTAATAAAAGTGATTCGTAACTGGAATTTGCTCAGAGGCCAGGTATCTTTAAAAATACAACAACAACTGTGTCTATGTTTATAGTGCAAACTCCATACCAAATGTTAGCAGTCTCTGGGTGATTTGGAGCAGTAGTTGAACTTCACTGTACTTGTACACCTAATTTGCCAGCAAGTGGATGTATATAATTTCCAAGTGACATGTAAAACCCACAACCTAATCTTCTCCTGATTTATAAGTATTTGCTTCTTCAAATAGAACTACATGCATTTTGTATGTAGCATTGGGCATCCTAAAGTGTTGTTTCTACAAAGATGGTTTGTGGGACAAACAACAAACCAACATAATCTTTAACCAAGCAATGCGACACTGATCAGCTGAATCACCTGTAGACTACGCAACTTTGAGTTGGATTTCCTGTAATAAAAACAGATTGTGAAGTGTAAAGTCTAAGTAAACATATAAGCCCCTGTAAGAAGAGCACTAACGTGATCATGGGTACAGCAACAGGTGAGAAAAGGAGATAAGACTGAAGGAAAACCATAGAATTAAAGAGATAAGGTGCGTAGAAAACAGAGACGATGGGGCTTTACCCCGAAGCGACAAAAGAGAAAGGAATGCACCATAAACAATTGCTTCTTCATCCAATACAAGCAGCCACTGAGTGACTAGTAACTGTTAAGCATGTATTACCCAGAGACTGAGAGAGAGACACCTTTGTTTTGATTTCTGTAGCGAGAGGTAATGCTTCCCATCAGCAGACTGGTGCATCTTGCAGGAGATGACGGAGGATGGAATAAAACCTCAGGAATGACCGTTTGATGTATTTATAATGCTACACCAAAACCGCAGCCACGTTGAGAAAAACAATTCCTGGAAAACAATCAGTAAAATGACAGAGCTCTATTCTCCACACAGTCTGACCCGAGGGCACAACGTGCCCACACCTCACACAGTAACTACCGGCGGAGGAGTCGGGGGGAGCTTAATGTCAAGGATGAGTGCACCAACAGTGATCCACCACGTCC
This sequence comes from Sander lucioperca, assembly GCF_008315115.2. Lineage (NCBI taxonomy): Eukaryota > Metazoa > Chordata > Actinopteri > Perciformes > Percidae > Sander > Sander lucioperca. Next base: position 31,562,117 of record NC_050178.1, read on the forward strand.
CAGGCTGAGAGCACCATCACAGCTGGCAAAACAGCAGTGTGATTAGCAAGATTGAAGCTCAATCAATTAGCATCCAATAACTGAGAATCCCAGCGAGGGCAGCACAATCATTTCATATCTGTTGTTTAAATGCCACGATGATGACTGCATCCCCCAGCCACCATTCTGCTGTTTTAAACAGGATTTAAACAGGATGTGCACATGAGTTCATGAGATTTTCATGTGAGGCCAAAAGCAGCCGGTTACAATTCTGATGTGTAAACATTCAACAAGTCTTCTCTCAGACCCAACTTATTTCCAAAATATGGATCATCTCTCAGTGTCATCATTTGTGATTTAATACCACCTAATTAATTAGGATATCAGCCTTTAATTGTTTAGCCTGAGGATCTTCGGCATACCTTTAATTCTTTTCTATTCATCCCATCTTGTGTACGGTGACTGACTGTGTGAAAAGAGGATGTAAAATAAAGCAGGAACTGAAAGAATCTAAGACAAAACATCAGATGCTCTCATCTTATCCCATGCCTAACCTTTCATATACTCGACTGCAGTGTTCTAGTTGACATGGTAGATTAGCATGTAAACCGATCAACCTGCTTTCTATGGAAAACCAGATGTGGGGGTAAAATGAGACAATATTTATTCTGTTGTTAGCTTTTCCTCTTTCCATCACTCAGACTGGAAACAGTGAGAACAGTGGTGCATATGATGGAGAGCGATGATGAGGTATGTGCGTGTGTGTGTGCGTGCGTGCGTGTGTGGGGGGGGGGGTTCTTTACTGACAGATAACCACAGAGTGTGCAGTAAGTAACACGGTGTGTCAATCAGGAGGCTCTTACCCTGCGTGCCAGCCCCAGGGCAATGTAACACTTCTCTCCAGCATCTGTGATCTCCAGTTCATAGTAGTGGAAACGTGTGTTGAGAGGCCGACGGGCCTGAGCCAAGCCCACGTCCACGATGCTCTTCCCTTTGCCCATGTACTCCAGCAGCTGTGGAAATAACACAGACACATACAGTTACCTGCCCAGCACCAAACAGCAGACAGAAAAAGTTAGCAAGTAGTCTTATTATTATTTAGATAAATAAATGGAAACACTATCTAGCTTTAGTCAAGCAGGCTGTTAAACCGAATGTATGATTAGGCATGTCAAAAAAAACTATAGCTTAAAGCATGAAATAATTTACCGCTGGGAAATTTAGAAAAAATGTTTATGGAAAGGCAGGGTGGGTATAATCTGAGAGAAGAACTAAACTTTAAAAAGCTCAAAATAAGAACAACTTTAAAAAGTTTGTGAGTCACGATCTCTGGGGTGAGTTTGTGGAAACCATTCCGGAGCAGGTGCTAAAACATTGTACAAACATTATACAGTTTAAACAGTTGTATAAAAACACTTTATTAAAAGGATATGAGGAGGAAGAGAGGTGATTGTGAGGGTGGGTTAATATACTGATTGTACTGGGGTGGATGATTGGTGCAAAATGTAAAAAATGTTTGGTAGGTGTCTAAAATTATATATATATATATATTGTGTATATTTGTAATCTTGCTATCTCAGCTATGAATATATAATATAAAATGTATGACATATACATATACAAAATTGATAATATAATATAATATATATATATATATATATATATATATATATATATATATATACAGGAACAATTTAAAGTTGAATGAGGGGTGGGAAAAATAACATGCATCGGCTTCGTCCCACTCCTTTTCGGACAGATTGAACATATTGTTTGTAACACTTTATAGATATTGTTTCCTTTTGGTGTGTTGCTACACACTTATTGTCTTTTTATATTTTATTTTATTGCTGTTACTTTTTGTTCGAAATAAAAAAAAAAGAAAGAAAGAAAGTTTATTCAAATTATTATAACAACTCAAAAACTCCTGGGTTCATCCCAGACTGTACACTGCATTTCACTGCTAGTCATATCATGTCTGACACGGCTGCTGCTTCCCTCTCAGGTTGGATAGAGATGGGAGTTGAATAAGATGAAAGAGCATGTTTTATTCACACATTATCCTATTAGGGACGTTAGATGATGAGGTGAAAAACTAGGTCGTAACGTCATGCAATCCTTTCTTCTGGAAAAATGGGTCAGAGTTTGGATTTGTCATCCCTGCGAACTGTTTGGGTACTAAAAGCAAAGCTACAGCAACACAACAGAGATAACTGTTTACTGCATGCAGCAGAGAACATCAACACCAACAAAGCTGAGTCCATTTCCAGAGTGACCTTCCCAAATGTCATCAGAGCAGTAGATGAACTCTGTGTCTAGTTTATTTGCTTGAATCTTAAATCATACACCTACTTGAAATAAATAAGATATATTCCAAGTCTCATCCATCATAATTTACAGGCTGATTCATTTTCAGAGAACTTGTGTTTTCTCATACTCCTCCTCCTCTTCCCTTTCTGGCAGTATATAAGCACAACCTCAAGAGGTAAACAGTTGCTCCGGTGCAATTGCAAATAGATGACGAAACCAAGAAACCACGATGCCTAATAAAGCATGTTTCTACCAAGCAGTCTGGTTCAGTTCAGTTCAGTAGGTTACACATTAGAACGGTTATTTATGCGCTTCCATTGTCAAAAGTTGTGGATGGTACCAATAGAACCGCTCTGTTACGTCCCGTTGTTTTTGTCACAATAACGAGGTTTTTCAGCTTGTTTCTCAGCACATGGCTGTCCACGGCTGTTACCATCTAGTAACAACCCTGCCTACATTTAAGAGTACTCTCTACGGTGGAACAGAATCAGAGCAGATCCAGTGTTTAGGTACATGTCCATACGGGTTACATACGGTTCTAAAGTTACTATACCAAAAGTATTTGATGGAAGCGCGGCTTAAGTGGAAATCACAAATCCTGTCATTTAAAAACTTTAATATCACATTAAAAATATTTAAGAACACTCATCCCTCATGAGCCTTGACATTCCACAGAAAAGCACCACTCTTGCTTTGTTAATAACGTGTTTTATTTTTTGGAGCGTTTGATTGATGATGCAGGGAGATCAGACAGCACTTTGTGAGCCCTGCGTTCATACAGGACAGGGCCAAATTTGTAGAAATAAAGGATAATTAAATGTGTGGGTGGCATACAGGTACTGCCTAAAGGCTATTCAGCTGCGATCCCTTCCCATCCCCTTTCTATTGAGGTTTTGCATCAATGCCTGAGTCAGACACAAACACTGCAGTCCTACCGTCACAGGGAGGGGTGGAGTCCCAAAGAAAGAGAGAGAGGAGGTCAAGCAGTACTTTAGAGAAAACATTGGTCTCTTCTTATCAGGTATTTAGGAAAAAGCTAATATTTATGTCTATATTTGTATATTTATGAGATTTGGGTTAAGACTTGCAATCTAAAGATTTGCATTTGCTGATTATTATCTGATTATATATATCTGATTTGGATTTGACACGCATCCACCAGTTCCATATAGGCTTACTGATACTGTGTTTGTGGACAGATTTTGTATTTAACTTTTTGATCAATTCCTGTTGCAGTTATTCACTTCCAACAATTTTGAATGAAACCATCGGAGAAGACAGAGGCAGACTTAATAGGTGTCTGTATGTGTCCGGTCTTGGACATGTTGGCCAGAGTATACACTGCTAGGGTTCAAGTTCTCCACAAACTCTTTGTTAAAAGTACTCCACCGATTTAATTGTGTCTCACAACCATGGTGATATTTAAAAAAAAAATCTACATCGATGAAGCAAAATCAGAACAGTTCTTTTCTACACAGTGTTCTTCTTCGTCAAAACCTGGCACCTACATTACCTACAATGCAACTCTAACTGCTGACAGGTTGGAGATTTGGGTGTGTTATGCAGCTAATGTAGCCCCAAGCAGAGATGAGGAGCGAGCTACAGTGATCTGGTAAACTCGCTTCTTTCTAACTCTAACACTCTAACTCTAACACTTCCAGATTTTCAAATTTGTAATCTTCACCCCCAACCAACACTTGACGTAATTTATCAGACTTCTCACAGCTCTCTCTGGAGCCTCAAAATGCTTTATACAACTTTTTTTAAAGTGCTCATATTATGCTCATTTTCAGGTTCATAATTGTATTTAGAGGTTGTACCAGAATAGGTTTACATGGTTTACTTTTTAAAAAACACCATGTTTTTGTTGTACTGCACATTGCTGCAGCTCCTCTTTTCACCCTGTGTGTTGAGCTTTCTGTTTTAGCCACAGAGTGAGGCATCTCACTTCACTTATGTTCCATCTTTGTTGGGAGTCGCACATGTGCAGTACCTAGATAAGGACTACTAGCTAATGTCAACATCTTCCCAACCAATCATTACACAGCATGAACCTTTTAAGGGAAACAACCTGTCACATTTTTATTTTACTGTATATTTAATGTCCCTGACTGGCAGACCTGAATACAACAGAACTGGAAAAAACAGAATATCCATTTTTGAATACATTTTTCCTTTTGTCTATCTCTCTCAGGACTTACCGTGCCGGTCACTTTGACATCATGGAGACGGCCCCAGTCCTCTTCATGACTATCCACAATCATTTGTCCATCATCCTCCTCCATCCCACATTCAGCATTCAGGTCCAGCTGCACTTCTTCCCCCAAAGAGTGCATTCCCACGGCCGGGTAGAGAGCATCAGGAGATGCTGGGATTTCCACACTGCCAACCTTTGGTGGTAGCACACATTCAAATACCGTATTGTTTAGGGAAAGGTAGCTGGGAACTCTGTATACATTCACAAATAAAATTGTAATGGTGAATAAATTCTATCTAAGGTGAAGTAATATGATGGCAACAAAGCACTTACCTCTTTGCCATTTTTGGTAAAAAACACAGTTAGCTGTCTATCATCAGAGTCCAGAGATACTCCACAGCCGATTCTGTCACCTCTGCAGCATTTTGGGCCAAACTGCTGTCCTACAGTGTTGCCATTATACAGCCTGTGGAAAGACAAGTTGGGGAGGTTGAATGGCTACTCAGATCTGTTGTATTACAAATCACACTTTTATATTATCCTGGCTAGACTACTGCAATTCCCTTTTCACCTGCCCTAGCAAGTTGTCCCTGGACTCCTCTAAAACCCCTTTCACACCAATGGCTCAATCAGGGTTATACCCAGGTCGACTGTGTGTTTGAATGGGGTAACCATCCTCGATCTACTCGGCTTCGTGACCCAGCTAGCAAGGTGGGTTTGATCAGGGTAGGCTGGGGTCGATTTCAATGTGAACTGCGCACGACCTGGGTCGCTAACAGCCGGGGCGAGACAAATTATGTGATTGGTTGGAAATGACAGTGGGGCAGTCGTCACAGGTTGCCATCTATGTTCGCCGCACACTTTAAAAAAAAACAACATGTGCTTTATGTTGGGTTTTCACCATAGACTGTATAGAACTAGGATGTTCACAGGCAGCTTCAACAACAGCAGAGCGGAGCGGTTCAATTCATTTTTGAACAGTCCGCTGGCAGTGGGTGCCAGGATGTTCACTAGTCTGCCTTTTGCAAGTTTTCCAGGCGAAACTGCCTGTAAAAACCCAGCGTTAAAACATATGAAATAAAGTTTTGTTTAATCCTCTTGGCACCGCTGCTCTTACTCCCTCTCTCTCTTGCTTGAGATGTCTGCAGACTGCAGTTCAGAGCAGCTGCTGGGTAGCGTGAATCTCTCTCTTTTTTTCTGACTTTTTTATTTATTTATTTTTTTTTTTATGAGCCGTGAAGCCAACAGCAAAGCCCAACTTTACTTTTAATGAAATCAAACAAAGAAAAATGTTCTCCCCTCGTCTTAAAATAGTCGATACCAGAGTAACCTACTTCCTTGTCCAGCTGCTGCAATAAATATGCAGAGGAGGAGAAATCACTGCACAAAATCATCTGAGAAGTGTTTGATGGTTATTTATTTGTGCTTTAGAATGTAATCACTGCAAAACAATTATAAAATAAGCTTTATTTATCTCTCCCTAATGTACAATGACAGATTCAAGTAGCTACAAAACATTAGTTCTGCTGGTATACAGATGGACTGGAGGATGTGATGTTATAGTGCGTTCCATTTACCTCGGACCTCAGAAGCCGAAGCTGGGAATGACGTCACACCCGAGTTGAATGCGTTCCATTTACAAGTCGGATTTTCATTGTTTTCATTAGCTCTAGCCAGAGGTGTCAAAAGTATTCACATTCATTACTCAGGCAGAAATATAGATACTAGGGTTTAAAAAGACTTCTGTAGAAGTTGAAGTATCAACTCATGCTTTTTACTCAAGTGAAAGTGTAAAAGTACTGGTTTCAAAACTACTTAAGGTATGAAAGTAAAAGTAATGTAAGGGGGAAAAAAATGCCATTAAGGACAAAAGCTTAGGCCGCGCCACAGAAGCCTATAGTACACTACCCCACCTCCCCCAAAAAACATTTTTCTAAAGGCCATAATGACTATAATGTTATATTAAAATGTTAATGCTGAAAAATCTGGGATGCACCTGTTTCAGCCGCATTTATGCCCATTGAAAATGAATGCATTTTAGTACAATGCAAATACATTAAAGAACCATATGTGTACTACTGAGCATTAACATGTGTTTCATGGAGCGGAAGATATGATGACTAGTTGCCTATAAGTATTGAAATGGTGCAAAAGGTCAAACTTCAGAGGCATGTTATCAATAGCCTTTATTGGAATGTAAATGTACATCCAAGCTTAGCTGCAGGAATCTGTGAGGGCAACAGATGTAAGATAACAAAACTGGACAAGAAAATTGCAGGTGCTTGGTTGGGACATTTCGCTCGAGTTCTCTTGAGTCTCTTCCACGGACATCTTTGTACTAGGCTACATACGTCTGCTATTTCCTTGCTTGAGTGTGACGGGATTTGTGTCATGTGCAGGTGCGATGGATCGCGTACAAACCAATAGGATGTCGGAATGGTGTATGTTTATACTTCTCATCCAACCACAATCAAATTCACTCTATCCGGATGGCGCGATTTATCTGGGTAGGTTTTTGGTTGTTTTTGTTTTTTTGAACGATGACAAGCCGGAATGAAAACAAGTCAAACTGTAATAGGAGTAACAAGGGTATTTTTAAAATGTAAGGAGTAGAAAATACAGATAATTGTGTGAAAATGTAAGGAGTAGAAGTAAAAAGTCTGCTGTAAAATAATTACTCTAGTAAAGTATAGATACCCAAAATTTCTACTTAAGTAAGGTAACAAAGTATTTGTACTTCGTTTCTTGACACCTCTGGCTCTAGCCAGGTTAGTCATTGTTAACAATACCAGTTTATAACAACGCATTACGCTGTTTTTTGTGCATACAAACAGCGTAACATCATGTCCACAGATAGAAGATGGACAGCACTGTGTGTACGACTGATTTAGTGAGACACAAATAACACAGAAGTGCTTATAACTGTATGTTACTACAACTTTCACAACTGTTGATGCACGGAGCAGCCATGTTGGATTTTTAGCTCGGGGTACTTGGTGGTTGCCCGAGTTCCGAGCTCGGAAATCCGACTTTGACCTCGGAAAATCTGAGTTCCGAGTACAAATGGAACGAACTATCAGCAGTTCACTGAATACGACATGAAAGCCCCGCCCATTTCTATCAATTAAGGTAATCGTTATGCATTGCTCCCGGGTTGACCCAGGTGAACTCTGAATTGTCATGACCAGGGATATACCCATGTAGACTGGCTTGGTTTGAATTTCCAAAAGGAGGGTTGAACGCTGATCAGACAACCCTAGCTCAACCCTGGTAGGTGGTGAAAAGAGGTATAAATAATACAATCTCTTATGATGGACAGGAGGAATGATTACAGCCAGCAAAACCTGTTTCAAGGTTCATATGGGCACCTGGCTATTGTTTTAAGACAGACAGGAAAACAATTGTGAACCTATACTTTAAGAACATGTTCTGTGAGCTTGTGTATGTACAGTATAACATTACGTTGTGTCAGAAGTACATTATTCTGCTGCATCTCCATGTATCATTAAGAGAGTGTACAGTATATGTAAAGAAAATGGTCATTGTCACATACTTGCCATCATCAGCATGAAAAGCCACAGAGTGCGGGAGCCAGCCGGGCTGATGGTCCAGCTTGTAGAGCTGAGGTACCAAACCAACAGCAATCATTCCCCTCACTCCTGTATCGATAATGGTCACCTGCAAACACCACAGGTTCAATAATCACCCAGAAACAAGAGAGGAAGTATCACTGCAGTTGAAAAGCCCCTTTCTTCTTCTTTTTTTTTTTAATGCTTTATAGAGACTCCAAAACCAGAAACGGATTATCTTTGGAAAGTCTTCAAACTTGTTATATAATCATGATTTCCCTTATTTTTATCTGCAAACAAACACATTTTCAAAATTGTGAGCATAAAAACGTAGTTTCTTCTAAATAATATGATTCATTTCATTCTTGCTCTGACACATCTTAGGATGTCGACCCTGAATTCACAAAAGCCGTCTTAACAACCAGAACAATGAGTCATCTACTAATTACACACCATGTCTGGGAGGCGTTTATATTGTGCATAAGCAGAGGAAGATAAGGTGAGGGTGAAGGACACAGATGTATTTCTCTTTTAATCAGAACTTTTCATTTGGTGGATTTTGTCATACAGATATATCAAATAACATGCACGGTACTAGTATGTTATGATGACAAAAAAACAGGTTTTAAGCAAGCAACGTAATCCTGTTTAGCTAACACTAATTTATATTTCAGTGAACAAGACACAGCCATGCTACCTGCTCTGCTAAGCTGAACCTATGTTTTAAGCTAAATGCTAATGCTAGCATTTAGGGGTGACCCCGAATAGTCGAATATTCAAAGGAGCCTGATTCTGCCTGACAGTCGAATCTTCACAGAGGCGGTATGAAACGAGGATCATGCCATTTTGGCTATATGGGGGTGCTCAATGTCTGATTTTACATAGAACTACCTGTTTTCTCCCATCAAGTTAATTAGTATGATATAAATATCAACATACAATGCTGTAAATAAAAATGTGAAAAGAAAGAAGCTTTTAAAAAAAATCTTTTAAAAGTGTGTGAATAAATTCAACCGCCCCATGACAGATTTATTATATAGACTAGTCGCCGATAGGCAAGTCTTGACGATTCTGATTTGACTATGTAAATTCTTACCCCTACTAGCATGGCAACATGCTCACAATGACAACGCTACCACACTGATGATTAGCAAGTACAAAGTTTGTTCGCCATCTTAGTTTTGCATGTTAGTATGCTAATTAGCATTAAGTACAAAGTACAGCTGAGGCTTATGGGAATATCATTCGTTTTGCAGGTATTTAGCTATAAACTAAAGTAGTGGAAAATACATTTTTGATGCTGGTGCTGCTACCGGTGTAGGGGATCACCAAAGTCAGAGGGACTTATTCTCTGCAGACCATGAATGTCTGTATAAAATTTCATGGCAATCCATCCAGTATTTGTTGAGATATTTCAAGTGGATAGTCCACCTCGTAGCTTTACAGATTTTATGGTAGGAAAATCATACATGGTGACATCAAAATGCCCATTTGAGTGCTGCAGGTTTATTTGCCATAAAAACTTTCTGTTTCTTCTCCTTCAGGCTTTTTACATGCCATCACATTTTGCTTTTGGGTTGGCGCTGCTTCTCTTTTCACTTATAGCATATCTTTGTTAAAAACTGCATGTTGGTTCAAAGTGAAAACCCTGAAGTAAAGAGCTGGCCTTTACCATTGTTATCATAACTGAATACTGACCATATGACATCATCCCTAGGGAGCTGTACATGGACGCACTGCAATCGGAGCACTGCTGGCAAATGCAGGGCGAGGAGCAGAGGAAACTTTTAAGTTATTTCCCATGACCTCAACAATGGCCTATTGAGTGAGGATAAGTCCCTTTTTTCTGTGTCAGTGTAAAACATGCAGATGAACCCTAAAATCTACCATCAGATCAACAATCAGCATCCACTTCACTATCATTTATTAGCTTATGTGCCCATTTACGCAAATCGCTTCCTCCCTCCTCCTACATGACTCCCACAAAGTGAGTCACAGGGATGAAGCACATGCAAGTTTAAAGGTTGAGAGGGTTAGTTACTGTTTCACTACACGTCAGACTGGGACAGGATGTGTGTGTGCTAGGCAAGTTTGAACATGGTTTATTCTGAGAAACAGTCACTGTCCTGGGATGTTTTTGCACTACAGTGTCTAGACTACCAAGAACTGTGAAAATAAACAAACCAGCACATGATTTGTAATGAGGTGCGACTTACTGTATTTGGCTTTGTGAAACTAGTTTGTCAGGCAAGCCCCTGTATTAGATTAAGTCAGTTCACCCATCAAGTCAAAAGCACCACAGAAACTTTTATATACTGTATCTGTATGCAGCAGCTGTAAATGCAGTGTTACAGTATGTAAGAGAGCATTGACCCTTCATACTGGCTGACAGATTTACTGGCTGCTAGCTGAGGCTGTTTACAAATAAAGAATCTGACTCAGCTGGTGACAACAGCACGGTATTGTATATTTTAGCCAACTAGCAGCAACTAAGACTTGTTGCTGGCATTTTAGCACAATATCATGCAAGTAGCCATCAAGTGCATATTTCACGTTTTGAAATGAGTCTGATTGAAAGATACAAAGACGTTTTTAAACAACTCATGCAGCTAACATGATCTTAATTAGCTAGCTAGCTACAGCTGATAAAATCTGCCCGCAACTGCTGGCTAGAGATGTGAAGCCTGCTTTTGTCAGAATTCAAGAACTTGTTGTTTCAAAAATTATAGAGAATTTTAAGTTTAAAATCTGCCTTCGTTATCATTGTAAACGACATAGGTTCCATGCCAGGGTGGAAGGCTTGACAGGCATAGCAACAGTAACTAAGAGGGGCGGGGCTTACAACACCTTTGTATGAAGTGAATCAATGTTAATAATAGCATGAATTTTCTACAGAAAAAATTGCAGGAAATGTGTGCGACGTGAGTGAGTACACGTACTGAGTTCCTGGAAGACTAAAGCTCTTCCTACTTGGTTTCTCCTCTGATCCAAAAATACATTGTTATCTCTTCTTAATGACAAAGGTTTTACAATAAAAAATGATGCGATCAAAAGACAATTTATTGACCATAACTGAACTTGGTAGGTTGACTGAACAGTGTGTCAACATCCAAGTTGTTCGAAAAGAGATCTGTTGCTATTTTCTGGGCTGGGGCTGAGACTTAATTGCTGATGCTGCTTCTGAATTTGGTGTAGAAGATTTTGGCATAATAGCTTTAGTAATCAACACTGTACTCCCATTGTCCCAGCGCACAGTGTAGAAAGAGCTGCCAGGTGATTCAACACATTTATTTCCAAGCTGAAAGATCTTTGTTTCTGATAAAAGTGCCATTGCCAGCAGCCAGTGTCATGATTTTCTTTTTCACTGTGGCACAGCAAAATGACGACTAGCAGTCAGACACAATGGCCTGCCAAGTCTCCTTTCATCAACACAGAACAAGGGCTGTGTCCTAAATCTATAATAAATACTAATGCTTTAAAGTTAACACTATATACTACTCTTCACAGTACAGTTTTGACAGTTAGTGTACAAAAAAAATGAATGTAATTTATCATATTCTACTTGCAGACCCGTTACCGGATAAGCGGAAGAAGATGGATGGATGGATGGATACTTGCAGGAAATGAAACAAGATGTGGATCACTGCTCACAGTTTCAAATATACTACAGAAGTTTTTACCAAACACTAATACTTTATTTTTTTGTTGTTGTCTGAAATGTATCTGAGCTGAAAACTCAGGTACAATGTCTTGTGGTTGAAAAACTGTTGTAGTTATTTCCAGTTCAGAGGAGCTCCTTCATTTCAGCGGTGTACTGCATTGTGGGACAATACGTGTCCATCAATACCACAAAAAACAATTAATTTGTATGCATACTAGTATCCTTGATTATATTCAATTTTGTAAAACTTCCACTGAGAACGCACTACAAACTCAAAACCCCTGTAAAATGAGTGTGGAAATGGAGACACAGTACTTCGCAGTAGAAACACCCCCACTACATATATATGTTTGAATATAGTATGTACAGCTTACACTCTTGATTAATTCCCAGGAATCTTTACTTCTATCTTCATTTGTTATGTTATGTTAAAACAATTCTGAGCAAGTGGGCTGTTGCATCACACCATATTCTTCTTAAATTAAAACATATTTGATAAAGGTAATACTAAGAAGAGTGGAGAGCTATCGTATCTCATTTTAGGGTGACCTCTTACCACCAGTCCAGGGACAGTGGATGTAAAATAGCGTCCAGGCTAATTCTGGCACATTTTCCCTTTTATGTATTATTAGTGTGCATTGTCCCTGACATTAAATAAACCTGAAATAAATAAATAAATATCAAAAATGTTGTGAACTGTCAAAAGTAGACAGCTGTGCAGTCAAAAGAGTACAGAGTATAACTAGTGAGAATGGCTGAAAACCTGTTGGACTGATGATGCGTATGTGTGTTCACAAGGATATTACACTGGCAGTTAATCAACAATGAAGCTTACTTCAAAATAGCGATTTCTTCTTGACAATGGCCTGGCTGCCACAAAACAGCCAACTTCATCTGAATTCCCATGATACCTACAAAGAGATGCAAAAAGAAAACCAAAATATTACTATAATCATGACTTGGTTATAGTACCAAAGGAAGAGCTCTAGCATAACCATATTACAAATCTGTGTCTCCAGTTCAAACAGTCATGGTGGCATTGCTCATCACTGTTACCTGAGTATGTCCCCGTCTCTAAGCATCCTTTTGAGCCGCTCCCGGTATCGCACTGCTCGCACTTCACGAATTTCTCGAATTCGCCTCCTCCAGTTCAGAAAGCGATAATGAATGTTTATGTCGTCCATGTCTGAAAATCATTACAATCTAGGGAAACAAATCACAAAGATGTATTACTGCTTTAGAGCTGGTCAGCTAACATTATATATTTATTTAAATACAATGTAATTTGTTTCTGATGATATTTTAGACTAAAATATTCAACTAGAAGGACCTGGCTTTGATCCTCAGACTAAAGCCTGACTGCGAAGGAGTTGGTGCGTTTGTTTTTCCATTTATGTTTAATCCCACATTCCAGAGACAAGCAAAGGCCTGGACAGTGATTGTACACTGCCAACAGGCACATACAGTACATTAGTCCCCTATTTGTGTTATCCCTGTTATGGTCAGGTTTGGGTGTTTTCCACCCCATGTGAACCTTAACTGACTCAAGCATAGACTTAAACTTCTGTTAATGCCTGTGTATAAAAGACACCCTTGACTCAGTGATGTGTTTCTGGTCTTTCTCTACCTGAAGTACTGCAAACATAAATGCCAACATTTGAACTTAATGGCTCACTGGTCTATGACTTCAACAAATTATAATTGTTATTATTTATCATATCAATCTGCCAATAATGTTCTCAGTCAATCAATCAATCGTTTAGTCAAAACATAACGAAAAATTCCCATCACAAATTAAAACCTGAAAAAAATCTGTTGTTAGGCTAATATATTAATATTCGCAGATTATTTTCTGTCCATCAATTAATCAATACATTTTTCAATTCAACTGTGGTGTATTTAATCTATTATGATGTTTTCCCCTGTCGTCATTAAAGTCAGGTATCAGGTGAACACGTTTTCACAGTCAGGATTTGTTGGTCCTTTATAAATTCATAACTCAGTATTTTAATACAAAAGCATTTAAGTGTGTGGATTTTTTATTTTAGCTGGCTCAGTGGTGGATCACATGCGTACGGAGCCCCCACGTAGTATTACACAGACTGACGAAGGGATAAAATAGTTTCGTTTACTGAAATATTGTGTTACTGGAAATGATGGGCAAATTTTTTGTGAAGATAAAACAAAGTTACAAACGTAAATATGACTAAAAAGTAGTTAAGGATCTAACCGGTAATGTGTTTTGATAAAGTAAACAAATATGCGAGCTATCGCCTCATATTATTATTCTTAGCGTGTTAACTTCTCTGCTTTACCCTTTTACGAGCCTACCCTAAATGCCGCATCGTATTTCCCAAACTACAGACAGGACTCGGTTGGCCGGTTAGCTGCTTTCAGCTTTACAAAATTATCGCTAATAATGTACTGTAAACATGACTGTATCTCAGGTTATAGTCAGACTATTCCAAGCCTATCTCTCTCATGATGGTTCCTTACTGTTTTAAAACTTGTAACGCGTCGTCCTTCGGTTTTTCTTCCAATTTTAAGGAGATAAAGTCTGTCACTTTATGTCCAACCTGCGCTGTCGGAAGTCCCGCCCTCTCAACCAATCACATGAGAGGATAAATACAGTGTGTGTTCTCTTAATACATCCATGGTGTGTAGTCCTTAACCTGTGCACTGCCGTGTGTTAATGTAGTCTTTCAAAAGGCTTCTTTCTGTGGTTTTACAGTTGATGTTGTACATATGTGTAACCCGAAGAGTACAAATAGGCTACTGTGTGTCGATATACAGTAAAATCTGGGGCAAAAAAAACTTTTAAGACGTTAAGACCTTAACAAGAAAAAAAATAATCATTGTCCCCTCACCAGTTTTTATAAAAAAGTTGTTTTTATTTTATACAAAATAAATAATGAAAGTTGACATGTCTAGGAGAACCCTTTTTGTCTATATTAGTACCTGTGCATAACTACGAAACAAATTAAACAATAAAAAGGGCATTAAAGTTTGTATGTACACAACTCTGATTGATTATGGTTTACTGGCTTGCCATGGTATACTTTTTATCCAAATCAATCCTAACCTCCATAATGTCTGGCCCAAAATAACTCATGTTATTATTGATTTTGTAGCCAATGCACTTTGCCTTTGTAGGGCTGTAAGTAGCCTATTGTTTTACTTTTGGAATGGCAAGAATCACAGAGTAGTTAAAGTTGGGCTGTTTAGTCACAATAAGCGGGATATTATATTGAAGTTTGCTTGGAACATCTTTTTCCGGGGTTAATAATCTGTGAGAAGCATAAAGAAAAGAAAGACAGGGATTGTTTAGAACTTTACCAAAAATCATTCTGTCAGTGATGCAATGTGGCCCTTTCATTTTCATTAAATTGTTCTCTGATCACAGGGTTATCTATATTTATGTTAATGCGATATCTATCATTAGATAGGCTAGTCATTTTTTTGGAAATGGAATTAAGAAACTGTTAAATAAAATACGCAAAAATAAAAGAATTTTTTTCCCCCCATCAAAACATCAAGATACCTTATCCCAATAATGAAAAAAACCTATGAATTCATTATCATCCCCAGATGATTTTTCACTGTGTTAATGTGCCCATATTATGAAAAAATCACTTTTTCTGGGATTTGGGGTGTTATTTTGTGTCTCTGGTGCTTCCACACGCATACAAACTTGGAAAAATCAAACATCCATGCTGTTTTGAGTGAGATACGGGTTTCTGAATGTGTCCTGCCTTCAGTCTCCGGGTGAGCTGTTCAAAAGCTTTTTACGTCACTAGCCGAAACGAGGTGGCTAACCGTAGCATGCTAGCTCGTTCTGAATGGCAAAACACTGCTACAGCACACACTAGTTCACCATAATCTACAAAAGAACTACTTACATGTCCCTATTCTGCAGATATTCCACACAAATTTGGAAGTGTGCCCTCCTGTAGAAGAAGTCTCCCGGCTAATCCTGCCTTGTACTACTGAAGTTGTAGAAACAAACAGCTAGCTAGATGATGTGATCTTACCTAGCTACTGCGCATGTGCAACTGCCAACAAAGATGTTAAAGATGTCACTCGGTAGCTAAAACAGAGACCTGAACACAAGGTGAAAAGAGGAGCTGCAGCAATGTGCAGTACAACAAAAATATGGTGTTTTTTGAAAATTAAACCATGTAAACTTATTCTGGTACAACCTCAAAATACAATTATGAACCTGAAAATGAGCATAATATGAGCACTTTAATATGTTTTCAGATTAAGTAGTCTAACCTCTACTTAATATTTAAGTTAAGTAAATGTATTTTTGTATTGGCCTACATTTATAACTATATTGTATTTGTATCTGAGATGAAGTGGTCACAAGCTGTGTATTAAGACAAGTATTGAGATTGTGTCTTCTAATTTAACCTGTTTGTGACTCACAGCCAGTGGAATTTATAGGGTGGGACATTATGCTCGTGGCTATTAATGTCTTAGTCATCCAACCTCGTGTGGCACTCCTTCAGAGTCGGCCATTCTCTTTAAATCTTTAGCCCTGCAGTTACAGACTCTGTAAACACGCTCTCAGAACAAAGTGTTTGTTTAGTGGTTGCTATTTAAAGAAAAGTCAAAACAATGTCAAAAACAAGGACGAAAAGTATGGAAGTAACTAAATACCTTTACTCTTTATTGTATTTTATAAGGCCAGTAAGATTATTCATACTTCTTTTTTTAACTCAAGTTACTTTTTACTTAATTTATGTGCATTTTAAATCATGCTCAGAATACTGTGTTGGCTTTACTTTTCCATTTTGTAATTGTGTATTTTTGTTCTTTTACTGTCATTTTTGTTTTCAACTACTGGTGGTGATAAATTCTGTATAGACAGATGGCAATATCCAAATTTATGTTTATTTTTTATGATTTAAAAAAGCAGTGATTTTTTTAAACTTAAATGGTGAAGCTGAGCAGTGATTGGTTGGTTACATGAAAGTGTCACCTGTGTAAATAAATGACCCCCTCAGTGGGGGAAAAGGCAGAGCAATGGAGTAGCATACAGAGTGATCACTAGGGATTTATGTCGGCGTAGAAACATATTACTATCCTGCAAGATGACAGACAACAAATGGTATGAGCATGCGTGAGTGTGTGTCAGAGACAAGGGGGAACGGGGTGTGCTCAGCTGTGTGGAAATGAGAGGGAAAACTAACATTCTCCATCACGTACCCTCCCATACCTTTCCCCACTGGTTTCGACTCTTTAAAAGCTGCTGCGGTGGTGTCTGACAGCCTCATTATCACTTTGCCTTGGCTTGAGGGAATTGCTATCCACCTTTCGACACACATGCAAACTGCAGTCAGTGGAACTAAACTAAGATAGTGCAAAAGAGGGATCAGAAGTCCTCAGCAAGTCTGTTGTAGGAGACTTGACTGTTACCGTTTATTAGTGGACAACTTTCATTGTGAGATGCTTCTGTATTTTAACATCCTGGCGCTGATCCTCCTGCAGCCGGCTCTGTCAAGCCCAATAATGCCGCTGACCACACCATCCAGAGGATGTCCCAACTGTAAATCAAAGTCCACACAGAGTCAGCCTGCTGTAGATTTAAATGCCACCGCTCCGGGCGTTGGAGAACCATGCGGGGTCTACATTCTGAGCTGCGCCCATGGTCTACGTTGTGCACCTTCAGAGGATGAGCCAAGGCCCCTCCGTGCCCTGCTGGAAGGCAGGGGAGTCTGCAGTAATGCCAGCAGCGTCGGCCCGACTGAAAATGTCCATACTGTAGGTAAGACGAAATTCAGGTTTCAGTAGGTGAGGTTCATGGTGTATGGATTTTTTAACACCAACACTCACCATTTGCTAATTTATTTGTCAGTTTTCGACAGGGCAACGCCCTTACATTTCACAGTCAATCAATCCTGCTATTATGTGACCATGAGCCTGAATAGTCAAGAGGAACTGTGAACAGAGAAACACACCTGTTTTTACACAATGAGTTTCTTTTTCCACGGCCCAACTGCTCAGGCCCGGACAAGCTCTTACATTAAAACAGGAGATGTAGTGAAACCAGTAGATTGCATGAAAAATGATTTTATGGCTCAGTTGTCGCAGTATAACCATTGGTTTTCTTATCAAGATAGGTTTTACTAATGCTTTTAGTATCATTAGTGCTATTAGTTAACTAAGAGTGAAGTACATTACACATGCTAAATGTCTGTCTGTATCTGATATCCTAGACCCAACTCCTACTGAGAATCCAGATGAGGTAAAAAGAAATCCTATCTTAATTATTTAGACAAACCATACATAAATTACATTCAATCAGGCACTCACATGTATCTGTTAAACTCTTCCTACAGGCTCCATGTCGTAAACTGCTAAACACACTTATTGAAGGTCTTGATGCCCATTTATTTAAGTCAAATCATGATATCTACATGCCTAACTGTGACAAGCGTGGTTTCTTCAGGAAGAAGCAGGTGAGTTTGCAAAAAAGATGAAATATAGGAAATCACATTAACAAGACTTTTCTATAAACCTGTGTGGCTGTATTTGTTTGTTCTGTTTGTGCAGTGTTGGTCGTCTCGAGGTAAGCGGCGTGGCAGGTGCTGGTGTGTGGATCCGAACGGCATGCCTGTCTCCTCAAACACTAAACAGAAGGGCGGCCTGAGTTGTTAAAATGCATGAAACCTGGACTGAAGCAGGAGAGGCTGAAGCTTCATTACCGACACGAGATAAAGATGAAGGAACACCAAAACATAGTCTAAAGGAGCTCAACACAGTCTCACATCCCATTCTCCACTAGCCAGAAACAACTCTCCACCAATGAAAAGCTGTTTCCAAATCTGGTGTAATCTTTGTCTCCTTGCGCCCTCTACTGAACATATAAGGGCTGTATTGATTAGACATTACTTTCGTATCTACTTATATGAGATGTATATTTACACTATATTACATTTATATTAACGGGCATATTATCCAGACTAGTTTCACACTGTAGCATACATTGTAGAAACTGCACCTACAGTTGGAGCTTCACAAATTCAAGTTGTTCACATTCATGTTTCAACATTTTAACTCCATTTAATATTTCAAGCCATCAACCAAGATCAGGAACAAAATGATTTGGATCAATGTATCATGTATTATTATATATTTCACTTTGAAACCACTGTAATTGTATTACTGTAATTGCTGTACATATAATTTAAATATGAGATTCTATTTATGTTAAAATTGCTCACTTTGAGTAAGTAATTTATCAGTGGTTGCCCATCAGCGCAGACACCAGAGGTATTATTTTAAAAAACAGAATTTCTAATGCCGAATTAGATGAGGGGCATTATTATTATGATTTCTTTTCTTTTTTTCATTCATGAAGAAAACGTGCCTCTTGAACAATAAGAGAAGGTGTGTGAAGGTTAAAACTGACACTGACAGGCAATATTGCAAACATGACTTTATGGATGCTTTGTGGATTTTGTGCATTTAAAATACCTTTTGTTACCTTTTTTTTTTTAAATAAAAATGATTTTGCTCAAAAAGTAAATCAATCTAATCCTTAAAATCAACATCAAGAATGAAGAAGAAAAAAATCAAAAATCCTTCAAATTAAGCAATATAAGCAAAATGCACTCTTTGGTTAATGTGCTCATAACTCAAGTTCACAGTAAGGCCATAACCTGCGATGTGTGGTAGATATTGCTTCACAACACTTTAACACAAAATCACCACTAACTACAGTTCCATAAATGTATAATTTATTGCAAGACGATTGTATTATTTGTGAGGGCTTATTGGAAAATTGTGGTGATGATGATGATGATTATTATTATTATTATTATTATTATTATTATTATTATTATTATTATAAGAGGCATATAACATGCTAACTCATTCTATTATCCCAAGATAAAAATCAGCAGTGGTGGAAGAAGTAAAAGTACCACAGTCTAGAAATACTCATTCACATATATAGGCTATTCACACACATTAAAATGGTAGGCTACTTTAGTAAAAGTACAAGTCATTTAGCAGAACAGCCCATTTCAGAATAAGGGAAATATTCAAGTAGCCTAAAGTAGGCCTACAAGTAGTCTACTTAAAAAGTGTAGGCCTGCTTATGTAGGGTACTTAGTAGGCTAAATGTACTTAAATTATACTTTCCACCACTGAAAATCAGTCAAACATCACATACATGATGGGGTTAAAGATTATTTCTGCAGTGTTTCATCATACTGACTGTAATGCTGATTTTGTCCCGGGGTTGTCGATGTTTGATCTCATTGTTGTTGCATTGCATCGACCGAAGTCTGTGGACCAGGAGGTGTTATTAGTTATAGTCGGCTTACAGCGCCAGCAGCAGGTTGCTGCTGCAGAAACTCCTATAAGGCGGGCTTCAGGCTACTTTACATAGACAGGACGCCACAGATGCAAACTCTACTCACAGACTGAGATACGTGTGAAAGTGCGATGTCTTCTCCAGGTGCCACCTTCAACCCTCTGAACACTCTGGCGCCCAAAAGCAAGACAAAGAAGAAACACTTTGTGCAGCAGAAAGTGGAGGTTTTCCGAGCCAGTAACCCCGTGTTGAGCGTGCTGATGTGGGGAGTCAATCACTCGGTAGGTACGTGGGCTGCTTATACGGACACTCACACTATTATGAGTTTACATGTATATATGTGTGTAAATATGTTCATTAACTGTTGACATTGACCATGCGCAGATTAATGATCTGAGCCAGGTGCCTGTACCTGTCATGCTGCTTCCAGACGACTTCAAAGCCAGTACCAAGATCAAAGTCAGCAACCACCTCTTCAACAAGTACTGTGCTCCACTCAACTCTGTCCGTCTGATTGTAGGAACCTTCATCCTGCTTCCTGTGTTTTTAGAGGCTCCTCTGATGTGTTTACCTGTCTGATGTACTTATCAGAAATTGCAGCCCCACCTTTAGAAAACAACAATGCTTTTCTACACAATACCTTTAACCCTGCCACGGCTACAGCCACAATAACTAGCCAAAACTATTCTCGCTTGTCTAGAGACGATGGTGTGCAGTATGCAATATTGTCAAGGTGATGTAAAAGAATGAAACTGTATACCAGGGTTGGAAATGCAATTGAGTGGTTCAGTGGTATGTGTAACACCATGACATCCATAAGTCTCATACTAACAAGACAGAAAATAGCTAAATTGATGAATTCATCAGAAAATGTGGTGGGGCTCACAGAGGATGAGCGTCAGTCATAAAAAGTAGCCTATTAGACAAAGCTTGTTTTAAAATAACCCTTTATGAAAGCTGTGCTATGCACTCTGTCTGCCTCAAGGTTCCGTTTCTATATGGATGGAGTCTAGAAAACCTGAGTGGCTTTCAATAATCTTTTAATCCATCCAGGAATCCAGGTTGTGTAAAGACTTATAAACAGAGGTGGGAAGAACAATAAAATGTGTTTTCTCAAGTAAAAAAAAAAAGTGCTTTTACCTTGGTGAGATTAACTCAAGTGTTTTTCATGTTGCTTGACATGGGAAATACTTAACTGAAACAGCAGGATGCGAAAGAGAATTCAGTCAAATAGTGTAAAAGTAACCAATGACGCAACTGTCAATTTGGACCATTGAAAGACAACAGACTTGACTAGATTTAATTCAGTTTGAAAGAGTATCAGTATAGAAACTGCTGTATTTAATCATGTTTTATTTGAACATGTTAATTTTATGCACTGATATAATGTGCTGTAAGAAAAATAACTAGGAAGTGACATTTTGTATTTAATGAAGCATTGGTAGAGGTCCCAGTCAACTACAGGTGCTGATTAGACACTGAGTAAGGAATGTTAAAGCACAATATATCAAGCTGCGTTGTTCTTATTGTATGTATTTGTTCCTCAGAGAGAATCTTCCAGGACAGTTCAAATTCAAAGACTACTGTCCGCAGGTGTTCAGAAACCTGCGAGAGCACTTCGGAATCGAGGACCAAGATTACCAGGTACACCTATAAACTCATCACAAATCAACATTTGATTGTGCCAACAAAAAAATGGACAAAAAACAAGATACCTCCCTTAACAAAATGGAAAAACAGAGACAACACAGTGTCCAAGGTTTTTCAGTTTTTTTTCTCTCCTAAGAAACAGACCCTTTTCTGCATGTATTGAGCTGCTCCCTTCTAAATTTGCATTTATATGTGTAATATTTGCATGTGCCAGGTGGCAGACAGAGTCGTCATCTGCTCTGCTCAGCACACATTCACTTGGCACACAATTACTATGTGAGGCATACTGTATGTGGTGATAAAAGTTGTATTTCTGCACATCTACAAGTGATGCAGCAAATTTCTTTGAAACCTAGTGTGCATCAGTGCAAAATGCTTTTTATGTTCTATCATGATAACACACATATGTCTTATATTTAAAAATGTCCTGTCTGTTTGCATCATGTTTTGCATTAGAAATTGTTTGAATGAAAACAGCTTTAAAACAGGACAGCAAGCCACTTTATACATCCGTTTGAACACCACCCATTCACCCACAAAAAAACAAGTTTCTCATATTTACAAAAAATGAATGCTGGATATGTCAGATGACACACTACATCTCAAACAGCCACGGGAATTGGAGCTGAATACAATAATAGGGGATGATTCTTGGGAGAATATATGTTCTAGATGCCACAAGGGGATTGGAAGCCAACTCTGGAAAGAATTTGACTGGAAGGTTAAAATGAGGTTTGCCCAAAAAATTAGCTTTCAATAAAACAAAAAAACAAAACAAAAATTAGGTTTTTCAGGACGCTGTTATACATGACTGCCCAGCTACAGCTAAGAGTGCCTGTTTTTATAATAAAGTGGGCACCAGTTATTGACTATCTTGGTTGGGAACCCTGTACCTTAAAACCAACATTTTATTTAATTTATTATTATTATTATTATTATTATTATTATTAATAATAATAAATGATGAAATAAAATCTATTTTCACTTTGTCTAATCACTCCCCCCACGCAGAATATTTATAGCTACAGATTTAGGAAATTGTATGTGTGCTCTACCTATATACAGTGTTGTTTCTATATGACAAATGAAGCCCAATCGGCCTGTTATTGTGTATTAAAGGTAATAACAATAATAATAATAATGATAATAAAAGTAAAACAATAATACTAAACAGGACAGCAGTGTAATGGATGTAAAAGGTTCCACTGAGCAGATGTATTTTACAATTAATGTTGCCACTATTTAGAGATGTCGTCTTTTTTCTCACCAACAGGTGTCTCTGGCCCGTAGTCCTCCATTAAAAGACGAGGAGGGACAACGCGGGAAGCTGATGCTGACATCATATGACCGTACTTTGGTAGTAAAAGAAATATCCAGTGAAGAAGTGGAGGAAGTGCACGACATCCTCTCTGAGTATCACCAGGTAGGACTAACACAGGGTGGAAAGCTTACTTGTGATAGGAGGTTAAAATGTCTTTTCGCAGTGAGCAAAACAATATCTTAGTTAATCGATTTTCTAGTTTGAGATGAACTATTCTACTCGTTTTGTGTTTTATGCGTCTTTTGTATACCAGGAGAAAATGTGCTCTTTCTTTGATAACCCTGGTTGCCATGGCAAAGGTTTTACAACATCAAAGCTAAATGATGTGTGTTTGAATTTCAAACGGAGAGTTTTTTGTTTTTTGTCTACAAGTAAATACATGACCTACAAAGATGTTTAATATGAGGCAAAGACACGCTGTCATGACTGTTTCTGTTCCTACAGACATTTATAAAGAGCAGACTGATGGGAAAGAAGCACGCTCTAAAGACATTAACTAAACAGAGAATTATGTTTGACATTTGACTAGATAAACACAATATTGGAGTTTTGCCTATGAGCATGCAAAATGTTTGAAGACAAACCCTAGCCCATAAGAGCCATTATTTGACAAAAAAAAAAGAAGTAAATCATAATTTAAGGTCTGCTTATTAGCTTTTTTCAGAGCCTTAAACTGCATCTCATGGTCGTCATCAAGGGATGAAACTTGCTCAGACTAAGCAAACAAATGTTATGTTTACATTAAGTGTTACTCACCAAAACACGTTGTTGGTATCCTTGAGATCTTACAAATATTTTAAATGCATTTTCTTCCACATGAAACACTCGCAAAGCAGATTAAATCCAGCTTTGTTATGTTAACTTGCTAGAAATCATCTTTGCCCTTCCTGACGCATTGTTGCATTTCTTGGCGCTTTATTGCCTGTTACAGATCTGTGGAATGGTGTATCGCATCACTCGCATGCTTGCACAAGAACAAACAAAACGTGGACACACTTCCTCCAAACATTCCTCCATTGTGCTACATTTTAATGCATGCACTGCCTCACACACCGCTGGGTTGATGCACCCTTTATCTTCTCATCCTTCGTTGTCTATTCACTGCTGTTCCCTTCTAGCACATCGTCACCTGCCACGGCAGTACGCTGCTCCCTCAGTTCCTGGCCATGTACAGAGTCAGTGTGGAGAGCGAGGACACCTACCTGTTAGTTATGAGGAACATGTTCAGCCACAGACTGCACGTACACAGGAAGTATGACCTCAAGGTAAACCCTGCAGGCGTGTAGCTACCGTAGATGAGGATTCAGAGACTGTAATCAGTATGGACATTTTTATTGTTAATGGGCTAGTCGAGTGTGTCGAAGCATTTGTAATGTTTTTAGTTTTGCTTAAGCTCATGTAGCCATTTTTGGATTCGTGGCTATTCATGTATCAAGTATGAAGTATGAAGACACTGACTCTCAGGGGCTTGTGATTGTAGCAGTTGTTTTGTGAATATGGTTATATTTTGGCTCAACAGTTACCTATTAGTGACCGTGGGAGTCTTTTCTTTCCTCAGGGGTCCCTGGTGTCTCGTGAGGCAAGTTTTAAAGAGAAGGTGAGATCAAATGAAGGTAAAACATTGTATGACAAGCGCTCGTTTAACTGTGCTTTCTGCAGTCATACAACTTTGTTGATTATTGCCAATTTACTGAAGTCAGATTTGTTTTTCGCTAACAAAGTTAGAGTGTCCTCTTGGAGAGTTTAAGAGATAGTCTGCTGATATGTATGCTGCAAAGAAAAAAAATAAGTAATTTACTACTCAACCTGTTTTTTTTTATGTAATGTGACACAGTCTCATTGAAACGATGATGAATTAGATCTTGCAAGGGTAGCTTAGCTACCTTTTATTATATGGTCAGCTATTTCATAAATTAATGAAAAGAATGTAAAAATAAAGAGTTTGACACAGCTAGTGTATATGGCTTGACTTGTTAAAGGAAAACATGTTGATGAAACCTAAAAATTAGGTTCAGTATTTCTTTCACCACTAAAATGATTTTCTGGTCAATATTTTTTAAGGGGTACTCCAGTAGGGCTGCACAATATGAGGAAAATATCTAATTGCGACTATTTTGACTGATATTGCGATATGATTCACGATATTGGAGGGAATGATTGTTTTTGTATCATTATTCTCATTTTCATTGAAAATTAACATTGAAAGAAATTAAAATGATTATAGTGTGATTTTTGCGAGGATCTGTACCAAACAAAGATGTTTTTCTTTAGTCTGTAGGATACGATTTGTAGGCCAGGACGTCTCTGCAGCACCACAGTACTTAATTCTGAATTGTTTGACACATGTTTTGCCATTAACAAATATTGCGCCCCCCTGCGATTTGGATATTGCATTAGTCCATATTGCGATTTTGACACAATTGCGATTAATTGTGCAGCCCTATATTACAGTGATGTAGTATTGCACTCCCATAAAAATGCTGAATCCTATATTTCCCATAACGTAGCACCCCCTCAGACATTGTCAACTCAACTACTGAAGAGTAAACTGACATCTTTTAAAATTGGGGGTATGTGTCTTAGCAACCCCCTGAACACATTCATTGCTAATTTTCTAACAATAATTAAAAATGTTGAGACCCTGGTATATGAAAGAATTATAGTAAGATGTTATAGGAACTGTAAGTAAATTAATAATGGTTAAATTAAGTCTATGACTCATGCTTTTTTGAAAACAACTTAACAAGTGTTGCCACCAGCCTGTCTGCATGTGTGTGGGCTTATATTCATGCTGGTTTACCTAGTTTGGCATCTCTTACAACAAACAGATACACTTATTGTTTGAAATGTGTGACTGAGGGCAGAGTGTGAATTCCCATTTCCTATATTTTATCAGATTGTTATTGTTTGTGACAAATGTGATTTTCATATTATATTTTCAGAAATGTTTTCGTAGAAAAAAAAAACAAAACACTTAGCAATAGACTTTAAATAACATCAGAAGCCCTCTGTTTGGCCTGACCTCGTTAAAAAGACTGAAAATGGTTGAATTGATGGAGTTTAAATAACCGCAGAGCTGTGAAAACCTTTGATCTTTCCAACTGTGTTGATTCTGAAAACAATATTTGGGATAACATTATTTGACTTTTATGTTACTGGAAATAGAATAGCTGATTGTGTTTTAATGAGAAAATTAGAAAAATGCTAATGAGTGTTGTGATCTCTAGTTAAAATTCACAGTAGATGACATTCACTCTTTATTTCCAGGTGAAGGAGCTGCCCACTTATAAAGATGTAGACTTCAGGAATAACATGCAAAAAGTTTATGTGAGCGACGAGGCGAAGGAGAAGATTGTGGAAAAGCTCAACAGAGATATCGAGGTAAGAAAACAATGATGAAGAAGCATGCAGCCGTTGTTTTCTCTGACATAATTTATGCATGTGTACATGTACCCTTACTGCAGTTTCTGGTGCGTATGAGGTTCATGGACTACAGCCTGTTGCTGGGTATCCATGATGTGGAGCGGGCTGAGAGGCAGGAGGAGGAGGAGGAGGAGGAAGAGGAGGAGATGGAGTCGTCCTATGAAGAGGAAAAGGAGGATGAAAACAGCATGGCACCTGAGGGTATCGGTGGCTACATGAACTCCTTCAAACCCATGGGTCCTGGCGAGTTTGACCCTTACGTGGATGTGTACGCTATTCAGAGCGCTGTAGGTGAGTCCTGACAACTGCGATAACTCTGGTGAATTTAAGTAGGTTGTATGAGCCCTGTGCTGTAATACACCTCATCTCATGCTGGGATGCAGCAGATAAAATCATATGTGCATATCACTCACCAAATCAAACTCACTCCCATGTAGATGCACCCCAGAGGGAGGTGTATTTTATGGGTCTGATTGACGTGCTGACACAGTATGACACCAAGAAGAAAGCTGCTCACGCTGCTAAGGCTGTCAAACACGGGGTAAGAGACCAGCGTTCTTAAAAGGGATTGGTTGGCATATGCGGTCTTTACATCTCTATCCTGTGAAATGTAAAGGAATGCTTATTATTTTCCATTCAGTTATCCCTAATCATCTGAGTCTGTGTGTGTGTGTGTGTGTGTGTGTGTGTGTGTGTGTGTGTGTGTGTGTGTGTGTGTGTGTGTGTGTGTGTGTGCGTGCGTGCGTGCGTGTGTGTTTTTGCAGGCAGGAGCTGAAATCTCAACAGTTCATCCAGAGCAGTACGCTAAACGTTTCCGGGAGTTCATCACTAAGATCTTTGCCTAGTTCAGTGATACAGTCCAGGATACCATCATCATTTCATACAAGAGGAGTCTCATATGCAATACTTACATACTCTCAAATCAACATCAAGAAGCACTGCAAATTTACTGTTAATTTCTAAATGATCTACGTGGTTTTTGAGCATTTACTCTTCATGTCATTCTGCACTGCAAGATGGACATTTATTTTGAATAAAGAACTGGAATTTGCAGAGAGAAGGAAAAGTCTTCTTGCCAACTGTTAATGGGTTTTCTTTTGTTTTCACTTAAAGTTTTGGCAATACTCCACCCCCGAACACAGTGGGATGTGGAGATGATGAGAAAGACATATTTTCACAACAAATTGCTGCTGCTCAGGAGAAAGATATATGTTTTGCTCTTAAATATTAATTTATGACTCCTTCTCTTCCCACCAGTGACAACACTTGACAGCACAAGAATAATTTGGACAAATCTACAGGGTCTCAATTAGGAACAATACACTGTTAATTTTCTTGTCAGCACAATTGTGTGATTTAAGCTGTTAAGACTGACATTATCTTATACGAAATGTTGCCAAATGCAGGTTTAAAATAATATAAAAGTATTATAAATTATGAAATTAGGAGTATGTGCTATTAAAACCTATTTTCACAAAGAGAAAACAAAGATGCCAGACATTCATAACAGTTTCACCATTTTGTTTTCCTTATGTGGAAAGAAACGCACATTTCCCATCATCTGTAAATACATGAGTTCAAATAAATCTGCAGATTTAAGTACAAATAGTGTAATGTTTGTGTTTTGAAAGCCTGAAACTGAAAAGATGTACTTGCATATCTCCAGTATTGCTGAAGGGCAACCCTCCTCTTAGTATTTATACTGCTACATAGCAGTGCAATGCTTCAGTGGAAGCTACACACACTTGCATCATCTGAAAGGCACCATATCACACACATTATTAAACTGTCAATTGATCAAATAGCATTTATGTCAAATGGGGTAGCTTGTATCCAGCCTCATGTTGTATCACTTATTTTACCTTTTAATGATATCAACAACATAATGTACCTACCTGAGTAAAGTATCAAAGGAAATACAAAGTTAATATCTGTGTAACTCTAACAAGTGAATGTGAGGTAAAGCATTCATTTTTGTCCTCATTTAGTCCCTGTCCCAGTCCTCCTGGCACACATTCTTGAATGATAAATAATAGATGTCTTATGCAGAAAAATAAATGACATTTGATATATATGAGTTCCTCATCTACAGCTATGTCTGTCAAATCTGCTGTGCAATATTCATATGTGGAATCCCAGTTAGTTTCTGTCCCATTTAGTGTCTTGAAACATGAGTCCCTTTTCGACCGGAGGGATTTTTGCAGTTCCTAGAACATAACTTTCCTAGAACCCTTTTTTTCTCGTGTTCCGACTGGACCAATTTGGGGAATATTAAGTTAACTCTTTCAGCTCCTACCCTTAGTGACCTAGGAACGTCTGAAACACAAACAGTACATATTCTTCACTGTCTGTTGCAATTCGCCTACGTATGCTAACTCATAAGACAAACATCACGCATTCAACCAGCTCATTGTTAATGATAGTTAAACTTACCCGTCATTTCGTTTGCCTGTTGCGCTCTGCTCTTCTATCTTCCATCATATTAATTAGGATCATATTACGCTGGAGCCGTAATTCCTATTGTCACTTGGCCAGTGCGAATGCAAATGGAAAAAACGGTTTTGGGGGTGAGTAGATAGTAGAACTGTTCCTACAATGGTTAATATTGTCAACTTTTCTCTTGTCTCTTTCTACTTCTCTTTATTTTAACTGGTGTCTTAGAACGTTAAGTCCATATATTTAATAACAATCTTTTCTAACCTTTTCAGTCTGCTTTCAAGGCCTGCCACTCCTCCGAAACTTTGCTTACTAAAGTCGTAAATAATGGAGCCAAGCAAATTTGGGGTCTCTAGCCTGGGTCTCTTTTTTATAATAATATGACATCAATATTTTCTGATGTGAAATATAGAGTACCTCAGGGCTCTGTTCTTGAGCCTCTGCTTTTCTCTCTTTATATTTCACCTTTTGGCCAAATTATACGCAGTCATGGAATTAAATTCCGCTGCTACGGTGAGGATACTTAGCTGTATGTGCCTATAAAGGCGGATGATAATAAGGCGGATTAATAATGTGATGATTCCCACATTATTAAATTAGAGGCCAGTTTGTCTGCTGTGAAAAACTGGATGTCAAGTAATTTCTTGCTCCTAAATTTAGATAAAACTGAGATGCTGGTCATTGGCCCTGCTCGACATAGACATCAGTCAAGTAACATCAAGAGACTCTAGACAACTGTGTGATATCCCAAAGTTAGACAGCCAAGAATTTAGGTGTTACCTTGGATTTAACCCTCTCTTTTGATCAGCACATTAAAGATATCAACAAGATCGTCTTTTTCACCTACGCAACACAGCTAAAATTAGGTATTTTCTGTCCATGGCTGATACAGAGATCCTAGTTCATGCCTTTGTATCATCCAGACTGGATTAATGTAATGTTTTGTTGTCAGGCCTGCCATGTGCTAGTAGTAAATGTCTTCAAATGGTTTAGAACGCTGCAGCTACACTAAAAACGAAGGGACATGGTGGGTAGTTCAATTTACAAATACGCATTTATTGTATTTTACAGAATTTATTTATATTTCTCTTTCAAACATATTTTAATCTTGTAGCATTCATTTAATCTTGAGGGATGTAAAGTCTACTAGTCTCAATCATGTTGAGAGGAATGTTTTGTTCAAAATGTAACACACTTGTCATGGACCTCCAGGGCTCTCTTCACAATGAAGGTAAATACAACTTATCAAAACAGTCGTTAGAGGTGATCTGTTAATATGCATTATTTTAACCAAGCTGTTTATCTGCCGGTAAGCAACTTCAGCTAGTTCATGTTAATGCAAATGTTAGCTACCATTCACTATAGCCATGCTAACATTAGCCCTCCAATAGCTTTTTAAAACCCTATTTGTTAATATAATTCACTAATTGTTTGCAAAGGTTTATGCAGCAGTAAGGAAAGAAATAGGTTCATTGTGTTTTTAGGCAAAATGTTCCTTTATGATCATGTATACCAACCTTATATGTGTTGATATTTCAATGTAGTTCCTGAACATCATCACCTATAAAAGCTCATCATATTACGTCACTTTTATCTCTATATGTGTTTGCCCAGAAAAATCCCTTTATTAGTGTGAATCCATGAAACTGAAACCACCTTATGGTATAAAATGAGTCCATGACATCGACCTAGAAAGAAGTAGGTCAAAGCCAGTTGAAGTATTTAACAATAATTGGTTTGATCCAGAAGATCTCACGTTTAAATTGTCAAGTGTTAAGAGATGGCTGGTGGCTCCACCTGTCCAGAAAACAGCTCTTAACATTAGCAGTTTGAAGCATGAACCCTCTGTGCACCAGCATAGAAAAATTTAACAAAAAAAGTTAACTCAGCTGCCTTTTTGAAATAAGGTCTGCTATGAGCCCAGGCAACAACAAAAAAACACACACAACTCTGTACAAAAAACCACAGCTTGAGCAGTAGCCTTAGTGTATTGATAATGAATGCTCTATGAATCATTGCATGAGTAAAAAAATACAAATGGAGAGAGATGCCTACATCACAGACATGTACACTCAGTAGTCTTCAGATTAACACAAAAATACACACAGTACTGCAGGAGGGTTCTTTTTTTTATGCCTTTTTAACATATTAAATTGGGCAACCTTCCTCTATTTCATGTTGATTTTCATCCACTTACAAATATAATCATAGTCATTCAAAGGCCCAGTTTTACAGATCATAACCAGAGTTTTAATCTACTGAACCATACTTGCTATTAGTCACAGCATGAATAATATTAGTTCATTAAAAAATGAAAACGCCCTGACAGTCCATCAAAATTGTATAATCTTGGAAAACACACATTAGTGTTTGAAATAAAAAAAACTCAAACGATCTGTTTTTGTATACATTCAATCAAAATCAAGGCATTTACACGTCTAGTATTACACTCGCCTGGATGATGAGCTACTGCTGGAGTCCTAATGCAGACGTCATGTACAGTGTTCATGTCACGCACGGTGATAGAAACATTACATAGAAATATTAGTCTTGGATGTCAAAGAGTTAATCAGGGGGTTGTTAAAGGAAAACCAAACCAAGACTCTGTACAGGAAACGTCTGAACAGCTATAAGTAACCCTTTGAGTTTTATACACAGAACCAACTGTACAAATAATACAATAACAATCTCGAAAATTAAGCACTTTTACAATTTTAGAATTATAATATTTTTATCAATGCATTTCTATACAGTTATTTTAATTATCTTTAAAGCAGCCTCTCTTTTTTAGCCTCTGTAAAGTTAGTTTTTTTCAATTTACACAACATTATTTATGCATGACCAGCTGTGTTGATCAAAGTATATGCACTCTGGATTTAAATACAACATTCGTTGTCAATAAAGTTAAGAAGTGTGGATGTGTTTAGCGTTAACATCAGTCTATGAAATCTTAAAGTTATTGCAGTTCTTTACTTTTGGCCCCTCTATGCTCAGATAAGCAATTTGAGGCTGAAGGCAAATTCCCATTCTTAACTGAGTGGAGAATAAAGTTGAATATTGACTGCATTATGACATATGAATCATACCAGCTGGTATACAGTGCAATACATTCCTATTGAATCCAAATGCAGAGGCATCTGGATGTAATGTTATGTTTTTTTTTAATCTTACATAGAAAGTATAGTCAGGTAAAATTTGTGTTGTTGTTTTTGTTTTGTTTTGGTTAAATCATTCTAGCAGACATGCCTGTTATTACCAGTGTTTGCTTTCATCCCTGACATACACACACACACACACACACACACACACACACACACACACACACACACACACACACACACACCCTTTAAAACCTCAGGAAGTGCAACATCTGGCAATATGTTCATCAGTCCTGCAGGCCTGTGTGAAGGTACAGGACAGTATGAGGGCAAAGCAACACACACACACACACACACACACACACACACACACACACACACACACACACACACACACACAAACACCACATTTTGATTATGACACTGCTCTCCTAGAGGTGCTGTAACTCAAGCTGGTGCTGCCGCCGCTCTTGTGCGAGATCTTGAGTGTCGTAGCAACCGTTAGGCTCGGCGTCATGGCAACAGGGAAGCTGGGTATAGCGGCTGCTGCAAAACCAACTGTTGTGGCGATGGTAAAGGAGGAGGCCGGTTCATTTGGGCATCCGTACTGAAGTAAGATGTCGACACACTCTTGGCTGCCAGCACTGCGAGCCAGAACCAGAGCTGTCTGCCCCTGAGCATCCCGGTGCCGAACATCAAAGCCATACTGAAGTGAATTGAAAAACGATAAATAAGTGGATTAGATTATGTAATATTCTACATTTTTATCATGTGGAATATATTGCAACTTCAACCTGACAGGCTTGTCTTAAATTATCCCAACAAGGTTTGACTCAGTGAGCTTTAGCGTCTTTCACACCTATAGAGTGGTCTACTGAGTCATCTGTTTTAAAGCTTTTTGTTTTTTGCTAAGGGAATTACTTAGAGGTTCTTGAAGGTAACATTTATTATCTTGCCAGTTTTGCATAACTCAACATGATATTTTACACTAAGAAGAAATTTAAAATTATTTAACACCTTGTCGATACTGTACCTTCACTGTAACATTATCTCTATTCCTATGCATTGCACTTCTATGGTAATATAAAACAGGGCATCCACACAAAGGTTTTATTTACAGAGAGGGAAGGAAACGCACCCAAACAAGAAGCTGCGTCATCACCACATCAGCCTGTTGACAGGCAGCGTGCAGGGCAGAGCCAGGCAGTCTTAGCGCTAAGAGCGACCTGCAGGAGAGCGCCAGGCTGAGAGGGGCATTAATGTCCTCCTTAGTGCAGTGGGCCAAAAGGAGCAGCAGCTTGGGGAGGTTGTGCTCCATCACTGCCAACAGAAGACGGCCAGATAGTGTGATGTCTGGGCCCTCGCCAGGAGTGGGAGGGGGCAACGGCGCCACAAACAGTTTCTGCTCATATTTGGCTCTGATCCACGACTCCCGTTCCTCACTGAACAAGCAAAGAAAGCAAAGAAAATTGATGAATATTCATTCAAATACATTTACAGCTTCTTGTCTTTCTCCTGTTCAAGAATAACAACAAATTATTTCTACTGAAACTTCACATAACATACATGACAAACTATTGAAAACAAATTTCTAAGTATGCAGCTCTTACATACATACTGTAAAACAATGAACTAAAGCAGTGTTTATGTCACATCAATAATGTCACATCTCAAAACATTATGGTCTTTACCGTGTAGCATCAGGTGCTGGTTTACGGTGGCCCAGCGTGCGTGCCTCCCATATACTGTTGACCAAGTGGTTGCCAATGGCACTGAGAACCAGCGTCAGCTCTCGTGGGAGATCATCAAGATCCAACGAGCGAACACGTGACAGATGGGTCCCCAAGTTTCTGTGTATCCCTGAACACTCGATGCATATGAGGGCGCCCAGGTTCAGACTGGCCCAGGTTGGATCTTAAAGAAAAAGGTACACACAACAAATTAGGCTGCCACTTCATTTGAAACTGAACTATGTGCATATGGTTGACAGATTTATACTGTTTTAATTTGCTGTGTGGCATTTAAATATGCTAGTTTGGTCAAGTAATGCCACAAACGTGACTGAAGTTGTTTGAAATCCAGTTTGGGCAGGTTTTAAAGCAGGGCTGTTTAATCTGTGGCCAATGTGCCCAACGTTAAATTCCCCTGAAACTCTGGCTCTTTAAACTGTTCCAACATTAGAAAAACATTCAGCATTCAGCAGTAAACATTGTTGCAATTTTTTCAGCAGATATTTTTCCTTGTGGAAGAAGAAAAGTTATTTCAAGGCATGGATAACAACACGGTTCAGATTCAGCAAAGCATTTCATCTCTGTTTTAAAAAGTCTAGTCAAGTTTAAACAATTACACAATATGAAAACAATAATACTGAAAAATAACACTATTTTTCCTCTGCATATGAGAAATATGTTCAAATTCAGAAAACACACAAAAACAAAGATTGTTACTAAGAGGGATGGTGCATGTAAGGTCACTCGGTTAATCTGGGATTCTCTCACAGGTGCAGTGTTTATTGCATGTAAACTAAATAGTTATTCCATTTTGTCATTTGTCTCTCTCATATTTTACAGCATCTGAACTAATAAGCAACTGTTCAAAATATATGTTAAATACAGTATCTTAAATGCCAAAATATAGTCCAAAGGTAGTCTTCTTTGGACAGTCTAAGATGTGAAAAGACCAAAACCAAAAATAGATATAAACATGTTCAAAGAGGAGAAAAGCTATTAACATGTGTCACTAACTTGGAGCATCACAGTCAACACAGAAGTTGTTGCCCTTCGCGTTGCGGATCGCCTGCAGAACCACTGCTTCACTCTGGCTGTTCTTGCGAGCCTGTGGAAAATGCAGAGTATGGTTAAAATGAGAGAAACACCAGCAAACTAACCCTCTGTGATATGAGCTCTGATAACTGCTCATTACTAAGAACAATGATTATAATTTCCAAATCTCCAAGTGAGAAAGCAGTGGTAGATGGCTATAATCATTATTATGACCATTTAAAGCTGTAAAATTATTGGTTCTGGCATCCTGGGACACACAATTCTCATAACACTTATAAAGAAATACATTGTGGGGTTACAGTTATTATTCAGAATCATTATATTAGTGGCAATTACCATTTTTTAGATGATTGAACTAGTTCAACACCAGGACGTACTCCTCACTCGAGAACAGAAACCAGCACAGCCCATTGGTGGACAGGACTGTTAGTCCGACACATACAGTACAGGAGATGGGGTGGGTTTTTGGTAATGGCCAATCAAATTAGCTGCCCTCATCCTTTTTAAAAGTAGCAGCAGTAACAGTTTCCTAGGCCAGCCTCTCCTGAGAGAAAACTGTTCTTATCCAGGAGTCCCAGGGTGCAAATACACAGCACACAAAATGAGTATACGGCCCTCCAAATGTGCTTCCAAGGGCAGATACATCTAAATTTACATTTCATGTAGTAGAATAAATTTGTGGAACAGCTGAGCACTTATACAGGATACAGGATGTATGTGTGTCTCTGCCAACAAAAACCTAAAGAATTGTTCTGTAGACTTGCAGTGGGAGCTGGTCTGAGCAGATGGAAATACAGACAATATTCCATGCCAATATGGGTACCAGTATTGCGCTACAGCACCTGATCTACAAATATACAACCTCAGGTGTATGACTGCCCTCCTCGATGCAAGCAGGAACACATAATAGTAAGGTGAATCTTGCCCTGTACCAAAATGGCATTGCTACTGCATTTGCGCCTCTGCATAAAAACGTGAAACTATTTATAATTTTTTTGTCATTTGTCAATTCAATTTATGTTGCCTTTTGTTCATTCTTGCCTTGTTTTTGCTGCTCTCACAGAGCTGCAGGCTGGCCAGGATCTGGCTCTCAATGGCTTGGACCCAGGAGTCCCTCTCCTCCACACTCTGGGCTTCAAAGTGCCATGTTTGGCCGGTGCTTGACACGATGATGAAATCAAAGTTATCCTCATCTGACACAGAAAAACATGAGCATAGAAACAAGAAATACTTCATCAGGGACTATTTTTGCCCCTGTGGAAAGTTAAAGCAGTCACGCAAATGTAGATATTTAATTAATAGTCTGTTAACATTATGAACAAAAAAGACTGTTTGCATGCATCTGTGCAGTTAAGCATCCATGTCTTAGGCATAAGAAAGTCTATAACCACATGCTAAAATGTACATACATGTAGATAAAATAATTTAGATGCATGTAATTTAGCCATTCTACAACAAAACCTTGATATAAGGATATAATGTCCCTCCCTAATGTGACAGGAAAGCAAAAGAACAGCAACACAAGGTGACAGACAGGCATGTGCAGAGGGTCCGCCAGAGTTTAAAAGATGCAGCATGACAGATCAACATTACCTGTCTTGCTTACGTTTCTTAAGCTACCAAAGCTTTTAAGTTTCCACAGTTTGCGTTTGGCTGCATGAGAAGAAGAAAAAGAGAAAAAGTCACAGAAACGCCAACAAGATAAAAGAGAGGAAATAATACATCGGATTATGATTGTTGCTTTTATCGTTGGGGGACTTGCTAAATGCTGAATATTAAAAGAACATATGGAGGTTATGGGATTTACCATCTGCTTGGCCAATGGTTGCATCTCCTTTTTGGTTCATGCTCTTCTTTCTACGAGGCTTCTTCCTGTCTGTCACCGGGGAGGAGGAGCCTACGTCTTTGGTGGAGGAGGAGCTGGACACACCCTCGACTGCAGAGTCTTGCAACGAGATCACACAAAAACATACCAAATTACATTTATCTGGTACAAAACATGCATGTTTTTTAAAAGATGAAGGTCATTTACTCACCAACACTTTGAGCGTGATTTGATAGTGTAGAGGGACACCGCTGCACGCCTCGGTTGCTCCTCAGGAACAACGCACCACCCAGCCCTTCCATCTCCTCCACTTGCAGGAGGCTGCTGGCGCTCACAGGGACTAAGGAAATGATAGCAAGAATGCACTTAATAATAAAGTCATTTACACAAACAAAGCAGATGTAAAACAGATACATAAAAGTAAACACATTCCTGATTTTGTGTGAACTCCAGAGAAAATAAAAAGCAGCGCATGACTAAAGAAGTCCTGCAAAAAACTTCAGGATCCGTTATGATGCTCTTTTGTCCTTTTGCAAAGATTTTGGAATAGAAGCTTGAGCCTTCTTCACAGAGAAAGTCTTAAAATACAAGAAACCGTGGATTTTTTGTATTTCTGACGTCACCTAACTCACATGCACCCACAAAGAAAAGAAAAGAACAAGGGTGGAGATGCATGCAAAGGCATTGCCATTTGTATAAGCAAAGTCTATTGCTATAATTGTCTAATAGTTAGGAAACGGCAGTTAGAATGCATTATTTGTTATTGTTTTATGCTTATGCACAGATTTCGGTAAAGGAATTTGTTTAGCTTTGTATACTTTGTTGAGGAATCTAAAGAATATATATAGAATATATATATATTTTTACCTGGGCCGACACCCTCAGCTCCCGGCACATCTTTGGCGCGCCCGTTGAGCCCGACTGGAAGGCCACTGGCAGGTACAGCACGAGGTGGTCGCTTTCCTGGCACCTTCACTGTCACTCGCAGCAGGTCCATCTCCTTCCCAGGAGCATTTAGCATGTAGTCCTGCCAAGCCAAACATCAGCCATTACACATCAACCACTAGCCGTCAGTGGTGCTTTCAGCAGCACAATGCTTTAGAGCTCCGTGAACACACTGACTCACATTGACACTGGAGTGATAGGACAGTATGCCGTCGTTGGACAGCGTGACATACTTCTTCTTCCACTCTTTGTTGAGCGAGTTCCCGCTGCGCTTCAGCAAGATGCCCTGATGGAGGTGACAAAACCAAAGAGTGAGAATTTATTTCAAATGTCTTGTGTGTTCATCTTGCACATTTCGACAGCATGATGACTGCTGGCTGCCAAAAGCATCCACTATCCTATTCATCAGGCCAATATGGGAGATCACAACACTGCTTTTACACATTTGATTTGAAGTAACTGCTGGTGTGCTGTCCTCTGCAGAGGGTAATTAGATACATCATGCTTATTTCTGCATCCAGTGCAAATCTGTGTCCTACCTGTTTGATGGGAATGGAGCGTCCACTGCCCAGATCTCCCTTATAGTCTGCACTCCTTCTGTTTGAGTCACTGCCTCTCCGACCCTAAACAAAGTACAAAAGGAGCAATATCGGCATCAAAGGCAATAATGGTGTAATTATGGAAGTTTTCCTTACGGATTGCTGTACATTTCATTACAAAGCCATCAAAAGTATTTGGAAATATGAGTTTCTGCTGACTGTAAAAGCTGGCTTAGAAATGTAAGTGAAATCGATAGAAATTAGTGTAATATCAGTGCCATTCAGCCTTACATTAAAGCTGCACTAATCAACATTTTTTATATTAACAATGGATAAAA
Organism: Sander lucioperca; assembly: GCF_008315115.2. Classification (NCBI taxonomy): domain Eukaryota; kingdom Metazoa; phylum Chordata; class Actinopteri; order Perciformes; family Percidae; genus Sander; species Sander lucioperca. Next base: position 31,600,517 of record NC_050178.1, read on the forward strand.
TAATTGCTAATAATGTGAAAGGGGTCACTTGTAGCGATGATAGTAATTTTCTAAATACAATGTCAGATAATCCCACCATGTTTTAAAGCAATAGACTGAGTTCCTAATAAAATTTAAAAACTAATACAGAACACAGACTTTACATTATATATTCACCATTCAGCCCCGAATTGATCAAAAGTTGATGTGTATGCTGTTTATAAGGTTCCTGTTGACAAGCCAAATCCTAAACCAAGTTATGGCCGTTTCTAAATTATGAATTAAGTTCCCCAATATGTTATTTGACAATTTTATTTGGGGGGGAAAAAGGCTGTTTCATGCAGTTTAGTTTTCAGACTATAAACATCAAAGATAATGCAAATAACTGCAGGGTGATACAGGGCATTTTTGATTATCTTAAAAATAAAATGTGAAAAATGTTTGAGAAGGCACACTCGCATTGTCTTATATATTATGTCACAATCACAACGTTAAAAAAAACGTAAAAATGAAAAGAAAAAAGGGAAAGAGGATTAAAATAAAAGGGGGCATAAGCATGACTGCTCTGGCTACTAAAAAACAATCACTTGACCGTTATGTACCGCAAATCTGGAGGTGCGTCTCCGGGTGACACTGCGGACTGACCCAGGCGTGGCACTATCCTGCTTTTCCCCTCTCACTGTCTTGCCAATCTCTTTATGACAGATCACAGGAGTGGAGGGAAGTGATGAGGAGTAATCACTGCTCTGACCACCGTTACTGGCCTAAAGATAGTAAAGAGCCAGAGCAGGAGGAGGAGGGGGCGATGGAGTAATAGTTGAGAAGAAAAAGGAGATAATTGAGTTTGTTACAACAGCATGCCGACAGCCTTTAAAAATAGCCTGACAGAAGAATAAAATATAAAATTTACGAGGTAAGAAAAGGCACAAGCCATTTTTTCAGACAGTGTGGAACAGATAGACAGTTTTACCTGTCCTGGAAAGACACCTGACACGGGGGTGGAGCCTCCAGAGTGACTGGGAGAGTTAGGGAGAGATTTACAGGAAGCCAGTAGAGCAGCTTGCTTCTTGGCTGCCATGATCTTCTGAGCAGCTGTGGAACCAAAAAAAAACTTTAAAATAGACACATAACCTTCATATATCTGCATCTTCTGCAGTATAATCATCAATGCTCTGGTCTGCACACATACCATCAGTGAAGACTCTGTTCACATTGAGGCCGTATGTTGCACAGGTTTCATAGTAGGTGCAGCGCCGCACGTCTGAGCAGAGCTGTCTGGCCCTGGCATCATCTATTACTCTGGGGTTGGTGCTGCTGATCTTATCTAGAAAAAGCACAAATCGCAAATATAAGTTCACTCATGCAAACATTTGAATCAAAGCACGTGTTGCGTGTGAGTGTCTTACCCTGAGTACCAACTACTATGAAAGGTATCTCAGAAACGGGCCGGTGGGTAGCGAGCTGGTGGTAGATTCTGTAAACTTCCTGGAAGCTGGCCTCGTTTTCCAAACTGAAGACCAAGATAACTGCATCCACCCAACTTGCAAACTGAAGAGAAGGGAGGAGGAAAAAAAGAAGAGCAGCACTCTGGCAGTAAGGACTAGATTGCATCAAGTATAATTAGTTGTCCACATTAACCAAGTTCAAACCCACCTGAGCACCCGGGACTTCTGTTTCTTCTCTGATTATCAACACGTGGCTCTGTCCATCCACCAAGACGTCCTTAATGTACTGGCGACCTGCAAATACACAGTAGGAATAAACAAGAGTTGTTATCGATATTTTTGCAGTTCACACGTATAATTAATAACATTAATAGCATGCCATGGCCCTGGCTCATCTAAATTGAATGTAGCCAGTATTAATGTAATACATTTTATATTTCGTCTCTTTCTTCTTTTATTGTTGGTTTCTTTATTTTTATTATTTAATTTTTCTCTTTTCTTTTCTTCATTGTTTGTTTTTTGTCTCTTTTTTTCTACATATAAACTTGATTGATTGACTTGAAAATTGATGTGTATATTTTGTTCTGTTATTCGATTTTTCTTTTGTCCTTTACTTTGTTGTTACATATTAAACTGTAATCATACTCCATATTAAAGGGAGACACTTTATAAGCTTATAAGTTTCTTGTCTTCCTTGCAAATGTTTTTTTTTATGATGGATTGGTTACTATGTACAAATTATTTTGATGTGCTAAATAAAGAAGAAAAAAAATGTTATTAAGCTCTAATGTCAGTCATGTACTGACATTGTCAGAGAAAAACACACGGTAACGGTTGTAGATGAAGACATGTGAAACCAACCCTCAGTGTTCTCCAGCTGCAGGTAACTTCCTGTCAAGTGCCTGTGGACCAGAGCGGACTTCCCACTGCACAGACCTCCCAAAACACCCTGAAGAGCACAAACACACAGATAGAGAGTGAAAATATTAATTTAGTATTAAATCCCACTCACCAGTTTGTAAAATATATGCCCTACCTGATGCTTACCAGGTGAAGCTCTTGTATAGTTTGGCTCATTGTCCATTCTTGACTGCTGGTGCATGCAGCTAAAGAAAGAAAAATGACAGCAAAAAAGGAGAGAGAGGGGATTAATTAATAAAAAGTAAAACATGTAATGGTAACTTGCTATGTAACAAGATGCAGGATAACAGAGCTAACATCTGGGCTAACACGCTAACTAAGCTAAAAAAAAACAAACCTCCTCATATCCATTTCTGTACTGGAAAAACTAACATGATCATCGACCTTCTCATCTGACTGTGAGCAAGCCAGCTAACTATTAAAACCAAATGTCAGACTGCTTTAAGAAGTGTGTCATACAGGGGGTCTGTAATGCTACGAACAGGAAATAAAGATTTGCCTCCATTAAGAGAAAAAATACCTTCAACAACTTCAAAACCTTCCTCCGTCTTATTTACACGTTTGACACGTTGTATGTTGTTAGCATCCAAACTAGCCACCAACACACCCATGACTCACCTGGGTTTTTTGTTCAGAGTCAGGGAAATAAAAAGTAAGCACCTTCACAATGAGGAGCATACCTGTGTTCACTGGTTTAATAAAAGCTACCCAGGCTAACCATGCCAATACAGTCTTTGTGCTAAGCTAAACTAAACTAGATCTATTTCTGGAAATGAACATAGAAGAAGTTGTTACCGGACTCGTCGTCTCTCTGACTAAATTAAATAAGCCTATTTCCCAAAATGTTGGAATGATCCTTTAAAACAGTGGCTGCTGACTGCCGGCCAGGTTTGGTCTGACTGCCTGTGAACACAGCACAGTGAGGAGAGTCAGGGTGTCCAAGCCTCCCCACTGGGTGCAGAGAGGCTGTAGCTCCCACACAGCCACAGTGAGCATCCAGAAAATGTAATCAAGTCATACACAATTGTCAACATATGCATGTTAAAAAAAACAAAAAAACAATGTTAAACACGCCATCTTTTGCCTTTTATTATGGTTACCCTGCAAAAAAAGCCTCCTAACAATTTATCTATTCAGGCTTGAAAATGTATTATTCTTTACAAACAAAAATGAAATGGCTCTTTAAGATATGATAGAAAATAACTGCTGTCAAGTGAGTCATCTAGTTACAGAGTTTCTTTTTTAGGTTGTTGGCAGACGTCAGCATCTCCAGAGATAAGCAATCTCATTCCTCTTTCAGTTCTTGACAGTCTTTGAAAAGCAGAATTTGACTAAATGTAATGACTTATAAATTACAATATAAAACAACCCTATGAAAACAAAAGCTATCATTTAGATTATAAAAAAGTGTAACATGTCTAATGTAAATTAACTCCCTTTGAAAACCTGATGCATCTCATTTTATCGTATTTGAGCTTTAACAGTCATAAGATGATCTATTAGGGGTAGCTCAAATAAAGCTGTGTTTGTGTTGGTTTTCTGGCTTTGGTTTTACTGATAAGGACTACATGATGACTGAGTTTTAATTTAAAAAACCTACATTATGTTCCAAGTGTCATGATGATATATAGTTTGTGAGATTATGGCCAAATATATCTACTTCATCTCTTAACTGTGATCATAATGATCCACCAGCTGTGCAGGTTTATTGTGTAGCAGTCGGTTGAGTACGTTATCAGATTTGGTACTAAAATAAGACGTAGGCGAGGCAGCACCGGCCGCTGTCAGGTAGCCTGCTGAGCTCCTGCTGAACTGCGACACACAGTCGGACAAAATTTGCAATTAGCCATCAATTTTTGTAAAACGGCCCATATTTGACCTCTACATGGTTGATTTCTCGCATACAAATAGTCTCAGAAGTGAATTTAGTAATTAAATAGCAGACCTCTGGAGATCTGCATGACCTAGCTAGAGTCAGAAGACTAAGCTGACCTCAGGTCAGTGGTGTAGCCTATGCAAATGTTGGGGCGTGACAAAGACTAGGAGTTGAGATGCTAACTTTTAGCTTTGTTCAGATTCGCCCGTTTTCAGCGGCAGTTTCAAAATGTGAGATTTGCATAGTAAAGAGATATCAATGGGATTTTTCTTCTATGTATGTCCTATTTACCCACCAAACTGTCGTTATACAACTATGACAAGGTAAAATTGGTTTTGCATTCTATCACCCCTTTAAGATTCTTCTTCAAACAAAATAGAGATACGACCGGTACATTATAATGGAATACTGAAACAAAGACTGAATATCCTGAAGCAAAATAAGACAGATAAATCCACTAGTGGCAAGAAAATGATCATTGAAACAATTCTTAAAACAAGCTGATTTCTTTTATGGAATTATGTACAATACATTCCACTACAACAACATGTTTGACATTTTGAATGTTTAACTTCACACAACACAACACAACACAAACACAACACAAACACACACACACACACACACACAAAAGCTGTTTGGGTCACGTTGAGCTTGGGCGGAGCCACGCCATTTGCCGGCTTTTCCAGGGACACAGATTCTAACTTTATCTCCCCTACTCTACCTCAACCCATCTTTGGTCAACTCCCACGCCCCCCCCCCTCCATCAGCAGCTTCACGCCACAGACCAAATAGCATCTCTCACGGCTTGCTGTTGCCATGGCAACTCCATTTTCCAGAAGCCTCCAGCCTGGGTCTCTATACAATAAATTGTGTCTCATGGACACAGCGACGTGTGTGAGAGGCAGAGAGACCACCTGTGTGCTTTTGATGCTAAAAATATGCGAGTGCGTGCATGCCTTGACAATGATGACCATTTTTTTCTAAATTAAATTTGATCAATTAAGTACCAATAATCACAATACTGACATAACATGGAAATCACAGGTTCAACAAGACACAATGTTGACTGTGCGGCTCCTAAACACTTAAACACGATCTGGACGAATGAATAGGCTCCATTTGAAGGCTGATTAACTCCACGCACAGAGCAGGAAGTCGCGGGTTCCTGTTCTCCTCACTCCTCCGATGAACACAGCTCTGTGTATCCCCAACCTTAATTATTCATGTCCCACTTACTCCTGACAAATTATTCAGAGCTTACTCCAAAACCACACTCTGTCAAAGATTTTCTTTAGAACATATCAATAAAGATTAAAGATTGATAAAGTTGCATCATTTCACTTATTTCAAATGGAGGGGTCTTAATATTTCATGAAGTGTTTTCGTAGTTTTTGACAAGACTGAAGTGATTTCTATTTGTTTGAGTGTCAGGGTTTGGGGAATTCCTCAAAACAGAGATCCAAAACATTGATTACATTACTGAAAGTAGAGAAAGCACTTTAATGTTACAGCATTTTAACCTTCTTCACTATGAAAATGTACAGTGAAGCTGATAAAGAACAATCTGTTCTAATTTATTCAAACTTTTTCTGCAACATTAATGAAGTTAATATCCTATATATAGCTGGTTTTAGTTGAGTTGTATGTTTGTCATATTTTTTTTATTTATTATTTACTGCTCTTTAGATCTTTAGAAACAGATCCGGCTTTTGTCAAGGAAGATGATTAACTTGACACTTAGATGACCTAGTGAGATGATTTAGTGATCAATATAGGGCTTTGAGTGATTGGTTGTTTGGTCTATGAAATGTCAGAAAATAGTGAAAAATTCCCATGACTATTTCCTACAATCCAATGTCACATATTCAAATAGCTTTACCCCAATACTTACTCCAAAACCTCAGAAATAATGAGTACTATCACATGAGACAAAGAAATGCAGCAAATCCTCACATTTGAGAAGTGAAAAACGAAGAATGTTTGGTATTTTTGCTTGAAACATTTCTTAAAGGATTAATTGATTGTCAAATAGTTGTTGATAAAATGTCAGTTAATTGTTTTAGCTCTAGATCATGAATGAATCTGAGTAATGATTTACCCATTTGTGCCATGATGGAGTTAAATCTGACTATTTACAGGATAAATGCCACCCATATTTTAACAGTTAACCTTTAATACCTAATACCTGCCCTACTTATTACCTCAGATGTCATTTTGTTTTGAAAGTGTGCTGCGTTGTTCCCTTTCTGCAGCTCCTCATATTATTAAATATGATTGGCAATATATTTTCACCAGATGTCGTCAATGGAAGTTATTGTGTAGCCCTGAGAAATAGTTTCAGATACACCGAGAGCTAAGGGCAGCAATGAAAGAGAACTGTTGCACCAAATCCCTTAAAGACAAGAAAGGTTATCGAGAGCTGATGTCAGACACAGTCACATCAGGGTTACCGGTCATGTCACAAACACCGATGCTGTTCATCAGTAAAGCCTTCAATTAACATGTGTCATTTGGTCATCTAAGAAAAGTACAACAGTTTATTCTGAATGAAAATAACCACAGAAGACACTGAATTTATTTTAGTGCTAAAGCCAATTCAAAACCACTTTGCATGACAATAAGCATGATAAATGCATGATCACCTGAGAATTGAATATGGCAAATGTGTGTAATTTACAGCAACTATGCCCAAATAAATGAAATGTTTAAGTAAATGAATGACTTAGAAGAGCAGTAGAGCATTACTGGAACTGAGTGGGAGCATATTGTTTTGGTTTAGGTTCACACAACTCCAGAGAGGGCAACATAAATGAGAATAAATATGTGATCCTGTGTAATAACATTAAATAAAATGGTATTTGTAGTAGCTTAATTTCAGCCTAAGTGAGCACCGGGAAAGTGAAACACCAGATGCAATGGTGTTTTTTAGATAGTAGTAGTAATAGTAGACGCATGAGGTGGCCTTACCTTCCTCCTCACTAGATCCCCTTTCCACAGCTGGATAGAGAGGAGGTGCGGTGCTGACGCTGGCTGGAACCGCTGTACTTTTGGTGAAAATACCACTAATGAACTTGAGCATCTTTCGGTCACGGGGAGGAGCGCGCTGGATTGTTCCTCCCTGGCTCTCCTTCCCCTTCTTCAGGTCCTCAGAGAGGGAATGTAGGTCGCTGTTGTCCAGGGTACGACTTGTACCTTTTCTTTGAGGCCTGGACACGTCGGTGACAGGAGGTGCAGGCAAGGAAACAGAGACTGTCTTAAATCTCTCCTCTTGAGGGCTGTCCCTAGCCATTATGCCAGAAAATCCTCCGCTGATGGGAGCTCCGGGGCGAATGAGCGTGCCCCTGCCGTCACTGTCAGCCCAGGACGCCCTATAAGGCCCCAGAGTTGTAGCTGCCATTAAGGGGGACTGGTCCCCAAAACGGTTATCCCTTCGATCCAAAGTCCTAGCAGAGTGATACAGGCTTGTATTGGCCTCTCTGAGTTCCCTCCAGCATGCAGAGTTGCCTCCTGCATGTGACCTCATCAGGACTTCAGGGCGCTGACTGACCTGTGGCGGGATGGAAAAAGGGAGGCTGCAACGTAAGCGACTGTTCAGGTCTGCTCCATTTTCACCCTTTAGGAAGAGCATGGGGGGCTCTCTGTAGAGCTCCGTCTTAGGGCGCATGGCGTCTGAGCGAGGCCCCTCTCTGCGCACAGTTCCCTCAGCGCTAGTTCCTCCATACACTTTGACCATTTGCCTAACAGGTGGATGTACAAAAAAAGTGTCTTTGCTTTTACTAACTGATACAATCTCTTTTGGGTGTCCATGAGTCTCCCTACTTTCAGGCTTTCCCCTGTTCTCAGTGGGGCTGCCATACTTGCCATGCTGCACCTGTTCCACTTCTTCTTCTACCGGTGTGTTTTCTTTTTCCTCCACTTGTATACACACAAGTCCTTCCCCTTTTTCCGGGGCATCCTCCTCCTCCTTCTTAGGGCTCCCTTCCCCCTCTGGAAGAGCCTCCCTCTGGTTCCCTGCTACATCCTCTGGCACAGCTTCAACCTTCACCAGAGTTAGGGAAATGAGGTACGTGGTGCGTCTCTGTGGGTTGCCTGCCTTGCTCATTGGGACAGCAGACTTCAGCACAGTACCACCTGCTCTCTGACCTAGCCAGACCTGCACACCTCAGTCATGGCAACCAGGACAAGACTGGAGCAGAAGAGAAAGAAAATCTAAGATCAAGATCAAACACATCAGACACCTTATCAAACCTTGTGTAGCTGATTATGTCTGATTTCAGGCCTGTATACTTGACAGGAATCCAAGTTTCCTTTTAAAACCCTCAATAAAGACACAAAGAGTCAGTGAAAAAAAGAGGACTGCTTCGAATTGCAAATTTCCAGAATATATTTAAAAGGATGACCCAGTGGTGAAACAAGTCTAGACTGTTTTTTAATGCCTCCTCTTCAATGCATACAGATACTACTGGTCTCTACCACTGATTCATTCATAATCCTTACCTCCCTTTCTCTCTCATTGATTCTGTGAAAATCTCACATATAGACACACAGATAGCTTATAAGAAGACATTTATTTTCACTGTGTTGATGTCTCAGGCTCAGATTTCAGCCTGGAATTATGCAACAGCCAACACATTCGGTTGATCCATTTCTCAACTAAGGACTAAAATGAATACTGGCTGAATAATGCCACCTTACTACAGTATGTGTCTTGGATTTTGCTAATATCCTACCTTCATTTTTCCTGATGAATATCCATTGCACAGTTCCTTGTACATATGATTTGATGAAGAATTTATCTCGCCATCAGATAACCATTCATATCAAACGGCACATCAAATAAGGCTGACAAAAAAAGCCCAGAGTCCAAGAAAAAAAAAAACAGGTTAAAGGGAACAGGGTGCAAACAAATCAAAATGGAAATCATTCACTTGTCACGAAGCTTCTGGCAGCTGGAGCCTCCGTTCGACAATGTCATGCATAAAATTATGTATGCACGGTGTGAGGGTCACTGGGAGATGCTGAAAAAACATCTGTTGTTATGTCTCCAGAATACATTTTTTTTTTTAAAGATGAAGTAGCCAGATTTACGCAGCCTGAGCAATGCTTCCTTGTGCCTGTATTCCTCCTTTGGAGAGCAGCTCCTCTCGGTCACCGCATCCTCTCCTCCGAGTGCCTCATCCAATTAGCAAGTCAATAAAATGTGTCTGTGAGGCAGAGGAAGCCCACCAGCTCACCACAGCCCCTCCTCCTTTTTTTCCTCCTCTTCCCGCTGCCACAGAGCCTTGCAGCCCCCGCTAGCCTGCTGATAGCTGCCGCACAAGCAGCTCCACACTGGATCCAGCTCTGGCAAACAGGCTAGGGATGAGAGGCTCGCAGTAAGGTGGTTGTGGTCCTTGCCAATGTCCATCAGATTTTTATCGTAACGACACAACAAAAGAGAGACAGGAGGGAGAGAGAAAAGCACTCAACTCTGCTCCTACCAACGTATCTGCTCTGTCTCCAGCTCTGTCTCTCTCCTCTCCTTTTCCAAAGCAATTTATGGGCAGCTCCTGCCTCCTCTCCCTGCCTCACTGTCTGTCAGCTCTGAGTGAGGAAGTGAGGATGCACAGGATGAATGTCGATGTCTATGAATCATTGCAATAGGGAATAAAATGGAAAAAAAAGATGTTAAAGAGAATAAAAATGTTTAGGAAGCAAAACTGATTTTAGCAGCATGTAATTGAATTACATGGAGAGGAAACTGAAGATACTAATTTGGGTTTGCACGTGATGATGCAAGACAGTAAATAATTAAGGGAAAGAAAAAACGAATTCTTGGTAATAAAACATGAACAAAATAGCTCCTTTCACTACAGTATCTCTCTTCAGGGCGGCAGACACTGCTTTTCCCTCTCTGCTCGTCTCCTTATCATCAACCCGTCATTTTTTTTGTATGCTATTATAGTTCATTGTATTTTTCAGTTTTCATAGAATCACATTTGTTCGTTTTATATGGGCTGCTATTTGAATTTTTAATCTGAATAATAATTAAGAAAATGTTGCATATTTTATTTTTATTGATAATAATCATCACAATAATAATAATAATAATAATAATAATAATACACAAATGAACGTTGAATGTGATTAAAACAGTTTTTTTATTCATTTGTAGTTGCAGTGCTGGTTGATTTCAGATGGTTTTAGCAAACGGACAAAAAATGTTAGACATGAAATGAAGTACACCCCTTCAGTCCTCCAATAAAAGAAACTATGAAAGTATTTAAGGGCAATACCAGTATTTTTGTCATGTGTCTTTCTTATGCATTTTCCTTCTGCTACTTCAGACTATTCTTTCATTTTCTCATAATTTTCATAAAACCTATGGTGTAATTGTTCCTTTAGCATGATAATAATGAACACAAATACAGTAAAATCACTAACGACTGGCTATAATAACCCTCACGTGTCACTTCTGTCAGACTATGTTCGGTCTGTAACGAGAAAAGACGACATCTGTGCTTTCTTCTGCCGAAACATTGTACAAAAGTAACATAAGCAACATTTCAGAGGAGATGACAGACGTGTCTGTGTGGACGAGACCGATCAAACATCAAAAAACACTGGTACTGTCCTTGAAGACACCACATGGTAATTAACTGTGACGTTGGAAAGCATGCCAGCGATCCTCAAGTTCACTCCTCTTCTTTTTTTATTCCATTTCTCAGGCTTTAATCCTTTTTCGATGTAGGAGTAACAAAAAAAATATCCCAAAGCATAACCATGACGTCTTGAAAGGCAATGCACTGAATGAAATTGAAATCCTTTATGGTTGGGCCAGGTCTAAACGTAGACACTGTTACCTCTTGCTGCACGCTTCACTGCATCATTTCAAGTCAATGTCTCCTCGTCCTGGAAATATGGGTGTTCTAGGGCATTCAGGGCAGATATTCGTTTCAGTGGGTCGAAGGTCAGCATTTTCTGTGGAAGAATAGCAAGATATTAGAGCTGCGTTAGGTCTTGAAGGAACAGTTGGACATTTTGAGAAATACTTTCATGCACCGTCTTGCAGAGAGTTAGACGAGGGGGTTGACACCACTGCCTATTTCTTAGATTAGCATAAAGACTGGATACAAGAAAAACAGACTGGCTCTGTCCAACATATAAATAACATTATCTCATCTGTGTAATCTATTTAAAATATAAGATAAAAGACAGTACGCCGTTTACGTAGGGTTATGTGCCTGACTGTCATTTGGCCAGGACCAGTTGCCAGGCAACGGGCAGGAAGTGTAGAAAGTTACTGGTCAAAAAAGGAAAAAAAAGTTGAGAGAAAGTCACAAAAAATGAGACTTGAGAATAAAACTTATTTGCTTTTTTTCATTATTATGATTTAGCTATTTCAATTTGGTTATTTCAATACATTCTTGCCCAAAATGTTTCTTTTTTTTTTTTCTTCTTAAAGATTATTTTTTGGGGCTTTTTAGACCATTATTTCCACAGGACAGATAAAGACATGAAAGAGGAAAGAGAGGGGGAATGACATGCAGCAAAGGGCTGCAGGTTGGAGTCGAACCCACGGCCGCTGTGTCGAGGAGTAAACCTCTATATATGTGCGCCTGCTCTACCAACTGAGCTGACCCGGCCACGCCCAAAATGTTTCTTACTGTAGTTTGCACTTAAACTTTAAAAAGGCAGAATAAAATATACCGTCTACTTTAAAAAGGTGTTGTTAAGTCACCAGTTCAATCCCAGAAAAGCTACATTTACTGCACATTTCCTTTTTTTAGATCTGTTGCTAAAAGAAATACTAATCAATTAGAAAAGTTTTACTAGCACTTTAAATTATAATGTAGAAATAATACTTTTATTTAAACAGGACTGCTGTAAGTCATGCTCTCTCCTCTAGTTTAACCAGCTGCAGAAGTAACTAGTCATGAGGATTTTACCAGTGAAGTTATTGTGGCTTGTGTAGAACATCAGCAGACTAGGAGCAAAGATCATTCTTCTTGAGTTTGAGGTTACTGATCTTGTTGCTGTATATTAATCAATTACCAGTCAAGATGGACTGACACTTTGATTTTTAATTCATGGCGAAGTCTTACCAGCAATAGTTGCACCGCCTGCTCATTTATCTCTGGAACAAGGTCAGTGATTGGGCGAGGTAAGAGAGGGGGGAAGTGTTTTCTTGAAAGTGTAACATCAGTCGGCCACTCGTCCTCTGGTGGCAAGCCAATAACTCTGAAATGACATTGAATTTCCAATGCATTAGGTACAATATGAATCATCTGGTCAGGTAAATGGGATGTAAACTATTTGTTACTCACTCAAAAATTTTCCCAAGTTGGTCCACTTCTGATTCTCCGCAGAACAAAGGTCTAACAGACAGAAAGTTTGTACCAAAGTTAATAGATTGAAGCAGTATTTTATTAGTCCACGTCTTTGCACGTCCTGTTTGTGCAGGAGGGCACACAGTAATATGATGTCCTTTAGACACAGATTAACAGTTTGCCATGAAGTTGAATGATACGGTTTGTATAGGTTTGCAACATATCACCCCCAATCAACTTGTTCATGATACTATGTATCATTTAATCATCACCATCATTATACTGTTCACAAGATAATTATTTTAAGGCATGAATCTCTTCTCTCTACCAAAGTTGATCGCTGTCTCCATGCAATGTGTAATTTGTACCACTAGATGAAGCTACTCTGTGTGTGTGTGTGTGTGTGTGTGTGTGTTCTTGTTTAACTATATTTGTGGGGTCCAAAAACCGGGAGTCCAGTATACTTGTGGGGTCCTGACAGCTTTGTGGGGCCAAAATGCTAGACCCAACAACTTTAAAGGGCTGTTTGAGGGTTAAGACTTGGTTTTAGGACTAGGGATAGAATTAGGTTATGGTTAGGGTAATGGTTAAGGTTAGGCATTTAGTTTTAAGGGGCTAGGGAATGCATTATGCCAATGACGGGTCCCCACAAAGATAGTGCCACAAACCTGTGTGTGTGTGTGTGTGTGTGTGTGTGTGTGTGTGTGTGTGTGTGTGTGTGTGTGTCTCAGTGCACTGGTTCTCAGCTGATCTGGGAGAGACTAGTTGCAAACAAGACTGATGAGTGTTGAAAAGCTTTTACATTATGACTTTCCCTTGCTTGTAGACATGCTACCACCAATAATGTGTGGATGTGTTGAAGTGTGTTAAAGTCTGTGAGCCAGCAGTGGGTTTGAATCAGCATGCATGATGCTGATGACTGCAAGATGTAAAGTACAACTATAGTATGTGTCTGAGTACATTTATTGTAGACTTGGTTGGAAGAGGGGCAAAGCTGAAATAAAATATGTGTATGTCCTGAAACGTAATGAGGTTGGAAGAAGCCCAGCTGTTTTTCACCAATTCACCTCCCGACAGTCTGAGGCTCCAGACCAGATTTCCCCGGAGCCACAGATAACCTTGTAATGTGATCCATTTAAAGCTAAAATCGGAACCCTCAGCAAACTCATCACGGCTGCTCTGAAACTGACACACAAACGTATGTTAAGTTTGAGTGATGCACATCACCAGGTAATGAGTGTACCCTAATGTAGTTAACGCTAACCCTACCCTATTTATGATTTATCTGCAGTATCCTTTCTGGATTAGAGAAAAAAAAACATTGCCAGTGAAAATAATCCATGCAGCAGTTTCCTCCAAAACATTTTTAAGTAAATTAGTAGTATATATGAAATTAAAATGTTTGTAGGAGACATGGTTTCAAACTCTGAGCTAGCCTGAGGTGTTATCCAACAAACTTAGCTCACTAAGTTAGCTCACTTTGTAAGCACAAATCACCTTGCAAAGGTACCTTCAGGATATTTAATCAAATCTCTGCTACTTTGTAAGTTAATCAGATCACCACCATAATTTGTTGTTTTGTGTTCTAGGTTTTTGTTTTTCTGATTGTACAGCACTTTGGTCAACTGTTGTTGTTTTTAAAATGTGCTCTATAAATAAATTTGGATTGGATAATCAAATGCACTGTTTCTTTTCACAGGCATTTCGATCATAACAAAAATCTATCTAGTCTAAAAAGACTGGCACTAGTCTTTTTTTATCCAAACATTATTCTGCTGACTCACTTGCGTCTGAACATCTCAGCAAAGATGCAGCCGGTGCTCCAGATGTCCACGGGTGTGGCGTAACTGGACTGCAGCAGAACCTCGGGGGGTCGGTACCACAGTGTCACCACCTGGCAGACACAAACATGGAGTCCATCAACTGTATGTTGTTGCATGTTTTAGCTTGTTTACAACGCTGTGTTTATGTTGACCATTCCCCAAAGCTTACCATACATTTTAGACTTCCTACCTTCCAGGTGGCCATTTTTTAAATTCATTTTACCTCAGTATGAATATCAAGTTACAAGCTATAGGCCTACTTTGTTTTTGGTGCTAAGTAGCCAATGTTAGCATGCTGATAGGCTAAAACCAGATGATAAACCTGCTAAAGATGAGCATGTTAGCATTGTCATTGTCAGCAAGTTAGCATGCAGAAGTTAGCAGCATACTACTGACTGTAGACTCTTAGTCTTGTTGAAACTGTTACTGAAATGTGAAGAATAGGTAGCTCAACCCAAGATTTGAAGTTAGCAACTGAAAAAAAGCTGTTCAATGTATGCTATTTTGTCAGTAAATTTAATTCAGAAGAGAAATAATAAGATAGTATGGGCTTTGCCAAAAGGGTAATGTGCAGTGGTGGAAGACATATTCAAATACTTAACTTAAATAAAAGTACTAATACCACACTGTGAAAATACTCCACTACAAGTAAAAGTCCTGCATTCAAAACCTTATTTAAGTAAAGTATGTAAGTATTATCAACAACGTGCACTTAAAAGTATGAACAGTAAAAGTACAGGCAGTAAAATGTTCCCAGTCAGTTTTTTACCATTTTACATATATACAGTATATGACGATTCAGGTCAACTTTTCATGAGCTCAGAAAAACAGCCTTGTATTTTCAGCTTTGTGAGGATGCATTTTCCAGCTCATCCAAGAGGGTTTTTAAATACTTTATTTAGCTTGTGAAATAGGTGAGTTTTCACAACACATAAAAAGGAACACTTCAGCCTTAAGTTCATCACAAATCAAAAAAATCAGCACGCCTGGAGATACATGGTTTTCTCAAGTAAAGAACAAGTACCTTGAATGTGTACCCAAGCACAGTACTTGAGTAAATGTACTACTAAGTTACATTCCACCACTGGTAATGTGAAGATTCCAGTGTCTTGTAATCACAAAGGTTAATGTTGTAACACATCAGACACTGAGGGCCAGATGTACGTACATTTGCATATGTAGCGTTATCAGCGCCATGGCCAACCCGCAGAAAGCACACGCTGTGATACTTCAGCTCACGTCGTATTTACCAAACCTGCAGTTCATCGGGTAATCAGCGCCTTTCTCCACCCACTATACCGTAAATTGTGCTGTAGCAAAGCGTTAAGTACTTGTGCTATGATCACTGACTAAATATACGGCTGAGTGCAGACTGCGATATTCCTACTGCTGATGCTATGACGATCCTGATGCCAATATTTGTAATGTAGCGAGGAGTTTAACAACTGCTGGAATGGAATGGGAACGCTGAGTCGGAGATTCAATGTCATCTTTGATTTCTTAATAACTGTAATATTGCATGGCTGCTTAATCTGTAACGCTTAATGATTTTGTGTTCACTCAACAGAAAAAGTTTGATCCTTGTGGCAAAAATATTTTCAGCTCGTCTCCTTGGTCTATGTCTTCGTCGTGCTTGGATTACTGCTGCCATTTCACCAGGAGGCATATGCGAGGAAACCCGCTTGGGGCTGGTTTACAGCTGCTTTTAAGAGGCGGAGAATTTTCACCACAAAATAGAGGCGCGCTTTCATGGGCGGTTTTTGTACATACCGCGGAATACATAATTAGGCGCACTTTACGCTTCTCCTCCCATCTCTTTATGGGAAACTCCCACTTTCCCCTTCACCCTCCCATGAATACATATGCATGACACGGAAAAGCTCAATTTGCCATTTTCAGTCCCCGCGACAGGCAGTCTGTGCTTTTACCTCAGTGCGGCCTGTTTGTACATACCTCGCCATGCTTTTACGCGCACGTATAAATACGCCTGAAGTGGACGCAAAAGGGTTAGTACATCTGGCCCTGAATGCACTGTCAACGAAGAATTTAGGTGCAAAAAAAATGATTAGTATGTTAGATTAGTTATCTCAACCAAATTTTCAGTGACTTTGAACTGAATGGGAACCAGCAGCCGTCTGAATGTTTAAAAAAAATGATGGTATTCTTTGGAAAATTCTGTATACACAACACAAAAAAACTGTTGGTATGGTCCAGGTGAGTTCTTACCACAGGAGTGAGGGCCATGTGGCAGCTGTAGATCCTGGCCAGTCCGAAGTCAGCCAGCTTCACCTGGCCCTGGCTGGTTACCAGAATATTCTCTGGTTTCAGGTCTCGGTGCATCACGCGGTGAGAGTGAAGGAATGCAAGACCGCACAGCAACTGCCTCATCAGGTCCTGCAGAAACACACAAAGGAATGTTTTAACTGGAACACAATATTTCAACAGAGGTTACTTTTAAAAAAAGGGTGATAAGACTCTAAATAATGAAAAACACTCCACCTTGTCCATACAGTGTTCTTCTTTCTAACCTATTTGACAGATGATGCAGTTTATTTGAGATATTGTTTCAGTTAGTTCTCACTTTAATGCGGTCAGAGGATAATCCTGCAGCTGGGGCTCTCTCTAGGTACGTCTTGAGGTCTTGGTCCACATGTTCAAACACCAGAGTGACTTTAGTCTCCTGGTCCGACCTCTGGGTGGCACATACATCCATAAGCCTGTCAAACACAATAAAACAGTGACTTCAGTGAAAGGTGTTCACAGTGAATTGTAGAATTTAATTATTTGATCTCGCTGTTTTACCTGACCACGTTGGGGTGGTCAAACTGCTCCAGCCTTTTCAACAGAGCCACCTCTCTGACTGTGGAGACTGGGAGGCCATTTTGGTCTGTCTGGACACGCACGCTCTTCAGAGCCACAAACTGCCCGCTCTCTGTATCTCGGGCCTTATAAACCGTCCCATAAGCGCCTCCTCCGATCTCTGCCAATGGCTCATACTGGATGCTGGTGCCGTGGGCCATGGCCAAGATCAAACAGACTGAGAGACAAAGTATGACACACAGATCAGATGCAAGAGCTATTCATGCTAGTAATTGCAATAATGAGATGATGAAAGGTAATCACGTATGTATGTATATAGAGTTTACACTTTTAACTTCTATGAACCTTAACAAGCATAACATTGGGAAGTTGGGAAGTAGGAAGCAGATATTTTCAAACATCCCACCAGCCTGGAGCTGTTCTACTGAAATACTGAAAATGAACATAGGAAACCTTATCCTAAACACATCACTGTATAATAGAAAATAACACACTATCTTTCATCTCAATGTCCATTTTCAACTACAATGACCCTCGACCAAACCTACCCAGTGCACAGACTTTGAATAAGTACAGAAAATAAAGTTGCAATAAAAATCTACTAATTGAAGATGCAATTTATTGCATAATTTATTAAAAATAAGGCAAAACTAATAAAGCAAGATACATAGCAACATATAAAAACCAGTAATACACAAAGTAAAGCTCTTTACAATTTGCAATTCTTTTTCTATTTCTGTTATCTTTATTTTAGTCTTTTTGTTTGTTTCTCTTTTCTTTAAAATGTCTCTTGATAATTGTCATTTCTTATTATGTTTTTATTAGATGTGTGTATTTCTAAATGTCAAACTGTACATTCAAACAAGACTGAGTTTTCTTCTGTGAGGTTGTACATAGCACAGTGGCGTTTTGAGCTGAATGCTAACATGCTCACAGTGTCAATGCTAACATGCTGAGGTTTAACAGATATTTACCACGTTCACCGCTTAGTTAAGTTTCTTAGCATACTAACATTTGCTAATGGGCACTAAACACAAAGTACAGCTGATGTGAGTGTCATAAGTTTTGTAGATATTTGGTCATAAACCAAAGTATTGTACAAATTCAGTTTTTGACCTGATGCTAGCGCTAGAATAAGTCAGAGGATCACCAAAGTCATTACAATTCATCCTGAGTGGGACATTAATTTATGAACAAAATGTCATGGCACTACAACATACGACAACAATAGTTGTTGTTGAGACCTTTTTCTAAAAAACACAGATGTCAACTTTTGGCGGTGCAAGACAAAAAGTCCAAGGATCCCTTAAAGTTCTCAGGATAAATCATCTGGGAACCATGAATGAATGTAAAAAAAAAAAAAAAAAATCTAATAGTTATATTGAGATATTTAAGTCTGGAGTGAACTGATGGACCAACTGACGGACCGATATTGCCATCAAAAGAAGCACACCATTGACATGGCTAATTTCTTTTTTTAAATAAATAAATACTTAAATGACAAAAAAAACAACATCTGACTAGTAAACCAGTATAATCAATTCTCTGTACTGGACAAGGAATAGACTTCTCTCATATTTTGGCTGCGAGAGGCTGGTGGATATAGAAAGATTGCAGGATGCATCAGTGTGAGGAGGAGGAGGAGGAGGAGGAGGAGGAGAGATTCATTTAGCGATCAATCAGAGCAGCTGGCCATGTATGGAGCAGTAAACCAATGACCCTCATCAGCGTCCAAGCAGGAGATATGGATGTGGTGCAGTCATGTATTGCTCTCAGTAGTAGTTTGTATAACAAACCAAGCTGTTATAACACTATGCTCTACAAAAAGGGGACATGGGCTGTTATTCCACTTTTTCAATTTGTAAAACCGACTGCTATTTTTTAAGCTCTTTGTCTTCTGTATTATTCAATAAAGATGAGCAATAAATCATTGTATAGTATGAACAACACAAGACTAGATAGATTAAACAAACTGTTCTTTCCTGGAGGCCAGACCTGTATGTGATGATGAAATTAGGTGATGCATGAATTTATATGAATGACATCTTTTATTTAACTACTTCAATCACAGTAGTATATTGAGCACTGACCAAGCCTGGTGTAAACATTCATATGAAAGTCAGAAACAAATCACACAAACTAAAGTGCAGATGGCAGAAATATAAAAATATGAAAAAATATGTGGCTTTACCATATTTAATAGTATTGAGATTATTATTTTCTGTAATAAACATATGTAAACATGTGGATTGCACTTTTTAAACACTGTCTTTTGAACTTTACTAGACAGATAAATAAGTAAAAAAAAAAATAATAGAAAAAAAAAAAAAAAAAAAATATATATATATATATATATATATATATATATATATATATATATATATATAAACTGATCTCCAGTCAGTAACAAAACAAAAATGCACAAAATAAAGGCCAAGTTGATGCTTACTCTACGGAGTGCAGGCTGCTTTGCTCTCGCGAGTCACGTGACCAAATCGCAGCCTTTGCGATTAAGAAATCATGTTTTTACATATCGCGAGATTATTGCAAAGGCGATTAATCGTTCAGCCCTAATAGATACCCAAAATTTCTATTTAAGTAAGGTAATGAAGTATTTGTACTTCGTTACTTGACACCTCTGCTTCTGAGAGAAATATCTTAAGCTGCTAAATGCTCCATTATGTTCACCAGCTAGTTGCTTATTTTGTTTGACTGCTGTTTGGTGCTGGCAGTGATGGCGATAAAATCAGTTTATGAGAGCCTGATCCTGCTGGTAATGACTCAGATAAGAGTGGTGAGAATCAAAACAGTAAAGTTAAGGGCTGTATAACCAAGAAAATGAGCTGGAAGATGCTAAAGAAATCTGTAGAGCTGAGGAGAACTGCATTGTAAGGTACTAATACACATTATACAGTCATTTGGCCTGTTGCTAATTTAAGAAATATTAATTGATGCAGCTTTAACAAATATGGAGGTGATATGGGCTTCACTCACACTCTTCCCCTTTCAGTGAAAAAGAGGGGTTGCTAATATCAACCCTTCTCATATTTCAACCACTCTGGCAGTGGGAGTCAACTATGCTTGGGGATAAATGCACAGCATTTTATGGCTAGTTGTGCTGGCCTCTATTAAAGTGAAGCCTCCGGGTATTTTGAGTGCAAGGTGCTGACATAATCTTAGACATATCCAAAATGGAATACATCAGTGCTCTTCTACATTTTCCAAATGTTTTATAATCTGCGAGCGACTGAATGGGATGCTATTTTAAAGCAAATACACTTGACGCATGACTTTTGGCTGCCACAGGAAGCACCTTCAACCACTCATCCTTAAACAGCTTTCCTGTCCCATGCACTCTAACTTTCCTCTGGCCTCTTCACCAACTTCATCCGTCAGCATTCAGCACACAACCACAGAGAGCATCATCCCACTCCTTCCTTCCTTCCTTTTGTTCAAGCCTCCATCTACAGTCTACCCCTTCCACCTACTCAACATTAACACCTGTCACCTTCATACCCGGCATATATTTCCTATAGACTGGTGGCGGTTCCGTTGTCCTCTGCTGCCTCCTGCTGCGTTCAGGTCTTTACCAGTACATGTCATGATATTCAGGATATGCGGTATCAAGTTCAAAATGTCAATACTCATTATTCTAAAGACAGAGAAGAGCAGCATCATCATCTTCACAACGCAGTCCCTCCTCTCAGGTGAGAGGTAGTTGGCTCAAAAACCATTGCTCCTGCTTTCAGGTCCTCTACTGTATAACCTTGTTGATGTTTAAGGTAATTTACTGATTGATGTGTTGGTGCGGAAGAAACTTACTTTGTATACCAGATTGCTTCATGAGCCTGGAGAAACCAGATGAATGCAGAGTCACTGCTGAATGTAGCAATACTGTACATTTCCTCTTTTTGGGCACATTTTTTATATTTTGATGATTTAATGAATCACATTTACAACGTTTTGGATCAGTATTCAAATCTCACCAGAGCTGCAAGCAACTATTCTACTAAGCACTTACAATACAACATGTACTCATAGGGTTAATTATATCTCAAGGTGTTCAGTGAAGTGGTATTCTATTGCCAGTGTTGGGAGTAACGCGTTACAAAAGTAACGTAATTACAGTAATGTATTCCTTTTTGCTGTAACGCAGTAATATAACACATTACTAATTAAATTTCGGTACAGTCTCAGTAACGCGAGTTACAACGCATTTTAACGCAACATTTAGTGGTGCGTTTTTTTTAAGAATTCACCAACACCGCAACACATTTCTTCACAGGAAAAAAAAAAGCTGTATTATTTTCCTGTCGCTGTATTTGATGGTTGAGATGACTGCAGAGGCAGATACATTTGCGAGATGGATATTATTTTCAGGAGTTATTACGCTGCGTTGAAGTGAGCTGTCCTGTTTCTGTTCCCGTGGTCAGAACCAGAGACGGTACGGACAGCATGTATGTCCCAACAGGTGACGGTACGTCAGCGGCTGACAGATATAAACATGTCGGGAATTAATGTTGAGGCTTGCTACACGTAAATATCATTGCATTTTTATCAGCCGTGGAGAGTAACTATGCCTGTAGTGGAATGGCTTCGAATGACGACCAAAAGCGTTTGTCTTTTACTGTGACCATTTACTGTTCAATATGTTGCAGTTTTACAAACAAGAAAGTGAACAACTTCAGCCTTACGGACATGTTGCATCTCAGTAAGCTAGCAAGAGTAGGCTACACAACAGACAACTTCCGTGTAGCCTACTTCAAAATAAAAGCACTTCCTGTGACTATTCGCAGTAAAACTAAATTACTGTTAAATAAGGTTGTGTAGGCTACCTTTTCACAAATCAGCTGTAAATCAAGTACTGTAAATAATGTTAATAGTGAGTTTTAATCACACTATAATTGAACATTTCCTTTAGAGTGTTTTAAACTAAACAACATGAATTTCTTATTACAATGCTATAAACAAACATTTTACAACAATGCCGTACTTTTAATTGAGTATTTTCATTTTCTCCTACTTGCCTATTATACGTTTTACTTATCTATTTTTTATAGCTTTAGTTACTTTGCATATTTATATTAATTATACAAAATATGAATAATCTATGATGTATTAAAGTGGATTCACAAGCTAGCTGCCAAATCAAACTTCCCCTGTTATTTTGGTAAAAGTAACTCAAAAGTAATGCAAAAGTAGTGTAACGCATTACAATTCAGAGACAGTAATATTGTAATATAACTAATTACTCTCAAATGACAGTAACTAGTAATCTATAATGTATTACATTTGGAAGTAACTTGCCCAACACTGTCTATTGCAACAATACTGTTTAAAATACTCTATATACACTGGTGAACAGGCAGTTAACTGGTATAGAGCGCAAACATGTTTAGCCATGGGTTTGAATTCAGATATGCTGCCAAACCACAATTGTGGAAGTGGTCAATATAAACTGCTGGTAATAAGAGAAAGAGATGTTGCATTATGCATGTTGAACACACCACATTTCATCCTCTTATGCAAAGAAAGTTGAGTCAGAGTGTCTGCGGACAAGAATCTACCAGCATTCCTGTGTATCTGCAAGAAATACAAATTCCTGTCAACATTATTCATATGAGAACTAAACTGAGAAAAAGACTGCAAATACAGTACATATCCATAAAATAATCAAAACAAATAGCAATAAAATACTACCAAAATAACCCAATAAACATTTTAATGCAACATTGTTGCATGTTTTATTTTCAGACTTTCCCTAAAACCTTCAATTTAGTTTTATTCATAAACATTTGTAGCGGATTCTAAAATGTAACATTAATTAAGTTTACTCTTCACAACGTTCACAGCAACCTTTATCTATTTTCTACATATTAAGAGACAACCAGTGAACTATCACTTAACTATTGAGGTTAATTATTAAAACCTTACATACAGAGAAAGATATGTCTGTCTAATAAGCTTTTGTTACAACACCCCAGGGATCTGAGTTCATGAACTGATACTTTAAATTATTCACATGGAAAAATTTTAATTAACCTTTAGCACATTGACACACTATATATACACATGTAGTTAGCCTTCTATATTAGTTAGTTAGGTAATAGTAGGCTACACGAATAATAAGAAAATTAATTTTCTAGCTTTAGTTTTGTATTATACATGAATATAAATATAGTTTATGGTTTCAAAATCATTTCATAATATTTATGTCACAATTTCAAGGCAACTATTAATGATGAGAACTGGCCAAAAAACTGAACAAGAAATTGTGAGCAACAAATTAGTATAATGGACGACACAGTCAGCCTTACGTAAACAACATATTGATCATATATTAGGGCTGCACGATATGAGGAAAATATGCCATATGCGATAATGTTGTTGAATATCACGATAACGATATTACTTGCGATATATAAGCAGATATTAAAGTGTACTTTAAAGTTCTGACTTTCTGTTGCTTTTAGTATTCTTCTAAAATACAACAAAGTGCTTGTTGAATTTAAAACAAATAAATGGAAATCATTTCTAACATTCTTTTATTGAACAAATTGATGATTGAATTGAACATAAAAGGCACTACTTAAAAAAGAATGAGTTACATTTTAATTTGCAGTTTTTTTACTGATATTTTCTTTCAACTAACACAAAAAATCTCAGTGTCTATCACGATACGTTGCAGCCTTTTGCAATATGTATATTGCGCTAGCTGATATTGCGATGGCGATAAAAAAAACGATATATTGTGCAGCCCTATCATATATTATGATTTACAGATTGCCACAGATGCTGGATGCCTCATAAAAGTAATTAAGCTGATTTTGCAACTTTCCATTGTATGCAGACTGTGAGGCAACTGCTGTGGGAGGCAGTACAGCCACAGAGGGCCACAAAGACTGAGAAAATACTTGATGAGGAAGAGCGAGGCCTGGTGAAAAGGGGTGAATATCCAGGCCTCTGAGGCCTGTACTGTCAAATGTCAAACTGCAGAAAGTTACTATAGTTTCTTGATTCCTAGTTCCTAATAGAGCTCAACCAACACTGGAATTTTCAGCCAATTGTCCTTTCTTTTTTTTATGCAGAGGTGGAAGAAGTGCTCAGATCTTTGTGTAAAATTACTTTGTTACAAGTGACCTGCATAAAAACTTTACTTAAAGTGACTATATGTAACTTTTAAACATTTCTGAAACTGTGTAATGTTCCATCTGATGATCATAAATGACCTGTAACAGCAAACGAGACTAACAGTTAAAAGAACGCTATTTTTATATAGTTTTCATTAATGCCTCTGCCTGGGATTGATTTTTCCCGCAAAGTCACAGAATGATTTGCGGCAGGTAGGCGGCGCTTCAGTCACACATTCTGACGGGTCACAGATTTCTTTGTAACACAGGAAAAGCCTGTGTTATTGCATCCAGCCAGGTAAAAGGTAGCAGGAGATTTCTTTATAGAGGCCTAATTGTATTTTATTTTAGAAGTTATCTGTTGTAGTTATGGCTGATACTGGGGCAGGGCCATCACAGAAAAAAAGGAAATAAAGGAAGAACTAAAAGCTAAAAGGGAGAGAGACAGACAACGGGCGAAACCAAGTCAATCTCGGTCGGGCTTTCAACAGATGGAGACAATTACGGGATTGTAAATGATTCAAAACCACCCCGAATTGGCCCTAAGGTATGTAATATGTAAATTTCATTAATAAAGTAACTTTAGATTGCGCGATGTGGTTGTACGTCATTAGGTGACATTAAATTACGTCCCCCTTCCATTTGGCGCGGACGTTTTCTTCGTTTCAGTCCGTGTTTGTGTTGGCCTACTATTTTCTTTTCCCTTGTCCCCTGTACTTGTGTAAAGTGTCAATGCTTTGGCTCGTGACACAGTGACAGTGTTACCCAGTTTAGTTCACAATACATCCAAAGTAGGCTAAGTTACCGTATGCTATACTTGAAGAGCAACAATGCATCTGTAATGTATTCTTTTATTGTAAATGAATGATTTTCTGTCTGAGCAAAACATTCTTTGCGACTATATGACCTACCCGTAAAGGCCCGGACACACAGAGCCGATAATCGGCCATTGGACAGTCTGGCGACGTCAGTGACTCGAGTCTGTTCGGTGTGTTGCGTACCGCGGGGCGGGCACTGCCGGCAGTCAGACTCAAATGACCAATCTGATTGGTAGAGAGCTAACCCGGAAACGGGGAGTGGAATGAGCGAGACTAGAGTCTCTCAAAATCTGACGAAAATCTTTTAAACTGACCTTTGTTGATCTGAAATGAAGACAGATTCAGCAACTGCACGGCCTATTTCTCGCTTAAAATGTTTTCAGAAACACGTTTTGGTGAACTATTTTAGTACAATATGAGATCCTATTCTGAACAAGCCGCCATGACGATCTGTCTTTGAATTTCCGGAGAAACAAGGCCCACTTGACGCGTTCATCTAATCAGCTGCCGTTTTTTGGGCGACAATACAGATTAGCACCACCTGCTGTTATGGAGACGTATTACGTCTCGTCTCTTTGGTGTGTTCCGAGGCACTTTTTTGACCAACTTGGGGACACTGATCAGTCCAACTGCCTTTTCTGCCGACGTTTGGCCGTCGGCTCTGTGTGTCTGGGCCTTAACGCTTGCTTACTTCAGTAATCTACTGTGAGCAATAAAGCACCGTAAAAAAAAAAAAAGATCTTTACAACAGCAGGTGTGGTAAAAACACAACCGCTTTTGTCCAAAGCGGCCACTAGAATCAACACAAACTGAAAGTTACATATAGCCACTTTAAGTAAAAGAACAAAAGTACTGGCATCAAAATATACTTTAATTACCAAAAGTAAATGTACTCATTATGCTGAATTGTTAATTTCAGATTAATAAATGTTATATTATTGGATTATAATTATTGATGCACCACTTAATGGTGAAGCTACTTTCAACAATTTAATATTGATCTGCTAGTAGCTGTAGTGTAGTAAGTACTCGAGTAAAGTACATTACGATACCTTATATTTGGTTAATTATGACCTAGGTATATACTGAGCCTGACATTTTACAGTTAAAAAATAAACTTGTAAAAAAACTCTCTGGATGACAAACTATATAATAGCGTCACTGTTCTAGGTTAACTTGCCCGAGTCTTGTTTATCATCTGGCTCTAACCCCTGCAGTATCCCCACCTTCATTTGACAACAGGGGAAAAATAGAACAAGACAACAGCTTGATTTAAAAAAGTTTCACTGGATTACAGAATTAGCCTGTTGGATGTCCTTCCCTATCTCATAATGAATGATCAGGCAGTCTTCATGTCAAACCTCCTCTGGTCCTACAGGAAGTGATCAGACTGTAGGCTACATGACTTGTCCCCCTAAAAACATCTCCCCATTTCCTGCTCGGTGACAGAAGCAGAACAGCAGAGGAAATAGAGAGGATAGATTTTACACCTGGAAGTTTTTAACATGTATCGCAACACTGAGGTCTCTCACAGCAGCTATCGATCTGAAGAGCCTGTCAGTTTTGATTATCACCTTAAATTCTCTCCCACCACATGTCATTCATTTAATACCGGACATTGAAGGCCAGTGGGCGTAGGCAGAAACAGGCCAGGACAGACGGAGAGCCTTCTGTCCCTACACGTGGAGCTCCTCCATAGCGCTCCTTTGTTAATTAAACTGGCACAAAAAAAAAGTGAAGCAACAACAGGCCACACAGACTTTTTCCTCCTCACCTACATGTGCGCACTGACGTGGCGGAAGAAGACAGTAAAAAGTACATACGGCAGAAACAGATCATCGCCAGCAACTTCCCTTTTCACATCTGTGCCACAAAAACTGCCAAAGTGTCACGCACATGAATCACAGTCATTGTAAACGACAGGTCAGATACTTCACTTACCACGTCTGTGTATTTTCTGCGGCAAGTAAGCTTTACTTTAGCTTTATGAGGAGGACATGCTCACTAATCTGCCACGTATAACTCCTCCAGAAGCGGGTCAGGAGCAACAGGTCGGGTCCAGGCAGAGATTTACGGCTCCAGCAGCGGATCTGATGTGCACAAGGCAATCAACAAAATGTGATTTCGGCCTTCACTGTTTTTTCTTCCAGCCTGCACTCTTTTTGGGTTGTCGCTTCCTGTTGCTTCTGGCCACTCTTGGAAGAGGCGGGGCTAAAACATATTTACAGATTATTATGCATGAAGGCGTGAAGCTCTGCTGTTTACCTAAATTACAATAATCATAATAATCCATTCTGCAGAATGCTGATCGCATGGTTGTTAAATGCATATCTATACAATGTTGCTGTTTATGCTACTAAGAATAGGTCTGAATGTATCAGACACACATTTCAGTAAACCACAAAAGAATTTGTTAAAAAGAGTTTTCTTAGTTTAATTTAGTGTATTTATCTGCACAAGTAACAAAATACAAAAGGCACAATAATGTAAAGGGCAACAAGGGATTGTGCTTGTGAGATAAAGTCATCTCACCAAAAAAAGAAACAAAACAATAACATCTCAAATTTAAGAAGTATGAAAAAATCAAATATCTAAGCATAACATACAGAAGAAAATATGAAAAAAAGAATAACCAATTGATTATATATGTCTACAATAAAATAAACATCAGTTGCTAATCACATGGCAGGAGATAGAAAGCTGCAATAAACACAATTCAAGTTGTCTGGCTGATAAAATAAGCTTTGAGCTCATTTGAAAATGTGTGCAGTTCTTGGCAAATATGTGTCTATTTGTTTGTATTGTATACAGTAAAAACTGTACAAACATTTCTGTCCATCTGTAAAAAAGAACAATTTTATAATCATCAGTTTACTACTTTAATTGCTGGGTTCATAACCCTAAAGTCATCTTTTTCTTTTACAGTTGTGGGTGTAAAAGTGCAAAATCTAGTTACAAAAATGAAATAAGAATCAGAATAAGAATAATTTATTCATCACCTCAGGGAAATGATTTAGTTGCAGTTGCTCACAATTAAATTTAAGGTCAAATAAGAGTAAGAAAAGTCTATAAAAAGTGATTGAAATGAAAGACTAGAATAAAAGAAAGTAAACGCGATAAAAACTGTGTCCCGAACCAAGAGAAAGCCTAGTACCCATTTACTTATTAAATCAAGAAAGGTTATTTGCATTTATAGTGTACTGTACATATATGCTACTTATTAACACATTTAGAGATAAAATACATTTATACACAACGACTGCATCTATGAGTACTTGCACACATTAAATTAATCCATTGCTAAAAGTACATGAGTTTCATTATATCTAATAATATACCATATTTGGGACATAACTTCATTTGAAAACAAATATTTATTGCACATGGAGTAATAAAAAAAACAATATGTGGGACTAAAGTGTAAAGGACTAAAATTTAGACCACCCTCTCCGTGGTTTTTAGCTCTGAGCTTGAAATATCTCTCTTGATGTCTCATTTTGGATAAATGAGTTGAGGCCTGACAGACTTTGCTTTATTAGTTATCTGGGACACGTTGCAATGAAAAAAATTTAACTATACCGCGAAAGCTATGTGTTAAGTGTTTTACGATTATTAAAATCATAGATTTTTCATTTTATTGAAATGTTCATCAGTGTGGTGGCTACTAATTTATGTTTTATAACCTTATACTAAACCAAGATTAACTAATATTAAAACATGGATATGCCACACTAGCTCCAGCATAATTTATTTGCGAGTCTCTTAGCCAGGTTCAGTCGGTCACAATAGTCTGAATGATCAGTCCACCCTAACCCACATCCAGCCAGATGACCTCTGTATTTTCAGGGAAGTGTGCATCAGACACCTGAATAAAGACACTAACGTGTTTACTAGTGCTGGCATTAAAGGCTAACAAGGGGTCCAAATGGGAACCAATTGACAAATGGACTGAATGCACGTAGATTATTCTAATAATAATCTGCGATAAGAGTACACCTTAAAGAGAATTCTTCATTAAATGTTGATTTCAGTTCCTGTGTGGGTGTTTATTGGTTACAAACTACACAATGTCTGCCTACTTTGAAAACAGCATGTGAGCGCAGAAAAACATGATGGGTGGACTTGTGGTTGCCTATAAATAAAATCCTATTTGGTCAGCTACAGTTTGTGTGTTCTCATGCAGAGAAACATGGTCTGTTAATATATGGTATAAACAAAAAATGACGAACCTAATGTCTCATAAAGAACAGTTACAGTGTATAATTTTGTGTGAAGTATATATATATATATATATATATATTTTTTTTTTTTAAAGACAAAGATCCCTATGTGCACAGTTACGCTCAGGAACATTGCCATTAGCCCAAGAGACTGGCAGGTTCAATGCCACTCCAGAGGAGGACAGACTTTGTTGTGTGAGCTAGGTGTATTTTTTGTTTTACTGTCTGTTCTGTGACGACATAAGCTTATGTACTTTTTTAGCAAAATTACCTCCATGTTAATTTCTTTTGGCTGGATGACTGAAAAACGTGAATTGTGCTTCAGGAAGGGAACCTTTTTTGTAGCAGATTTTATTTGCAAAGCTTGGGAGAGAAGGCAGAATATTTGGTTCAAGACCAAGCTGTAGAATAACCTGTAATTTTGTAATGAAATGAAATTTTTGATCACTGCAACTGCACTTTTTGTGTCTTGCAAACCCATGAGGGTTGGGCACTTTGTGTGCATGACACAAAAATTAATCAATCAAGCAATTATATGGTCTTTATTATCATAATCTATGTATGGTAATTACTGTGTTTAATATGTTTGTTTTCATCCTCTTTAATGTGATGATATCTTCAAGAGACTGCATTTCAGCAGCTTACTTAGGACATAAGTAAGAGTGCCTCTGGCTCCGTAATAATGTTTACCCACTGAAAACCTTGGACCCTCCATTATCATACAGATGATGACACACCACACACATCTGTGATCAGTATGTGATGACTATCATTGGCTCAAAATGTCCAAATGACTTCAATGCCTCCTTACTACATATATTATATATTGAATCTTCTGATTCCAGCTGTCAATTCCATCTGCACACTATCTTCCACTGCACATATAAGCATTTGTAACCTCCAGGCTGCACTACTTCAATGAGATTCTTTATATCACGTAGATTAATCCATCAACACATCCACCAAACATACATTTAGCTTGAATACTTCTTTGTTTACTTAATTTATATTACTTTTATCACCCCCCCTTTGTAGTCTTGTTTTCACAGTTTGCTCTGTTTTTATTTTAAAGCACTGAAAATGCTATGCATACATATACTATAGAGATTCACTGATGATTTTTTTAATTTCTGGAGAAAATAGTCAAATTAAACATCACACCTTTACTCAAACTGTCAATTTCCTGAGAATGGCAATTGCTCCAATCATTTAACAAATTATTGATTACTTAGAGTTACAACAAAGTCTCTTATGATTCTGATTCTGTTAGCTATAATGCACCTCTAGCTCCAGCACATTGCAGCTCCTTGTCACTTATTCACAACAATGACTTTAATTCTAATCCTGTAGATTCAGCCATTTCACGGAATTCTGTGAGATCAGGTTGGTAGATTTGTATTGAATAAAGACAGGAACAGGTTAAACACACACATATTGACAACATGCCTCTTCACACCAGATTTTTGCCTCATCACATTTTCTGTTTTAGCATCTTCGAAGCAGAAATCAGCAAAGAAACTACATTGCTTGTCATTGTGATGATGGAGCAGGCGCCCGTTCATCTAATAATAGACAGCAGACAGTCTCCTCTGAGACAATTATCTGACAGATGTGGTGTGATTGTGTGAATGGGGGATCTATTGTATGCTCTACTGTCAAAGAGTTTTTGTTTTGTTCATTACAGTCGTATGACACCATGCAAGAGATGAAACACACCCACAGTTTCAAAATAATTGTTTTTATTTTCTCCATCAGCCATGGATACCAGCACGTGGCCTCCACGTCACACATCAGCACCTCGGACAGCAGCCTGCCTGCTGTGGATGGAGCTCATCTTCTCAGCTGCAGGAGGATGTTTTTACTGGAAAACTGCGGTCTGTAACTGTAGGTATAAAGACGTGTGGGGTTATTTTTGAGCTGGCGTGCATGAAAAACAACTGAAAATCAAGTTTTAACATCCTGGAGATCCTGGACACGTGCCTGCAGCCTGCCATGTGAAGTGACATTTTATTGTCCTTCATTCTGATTCACAAGGCCTTGATTTAATTTGGTAAACATTTAATGATGATGTGCGGTTGTTTTTTTTAACAACCCGAAAGGGACGGTTGCAGTCTGCGGTCTGTTTGCAGGAATCCATATCAGCGCGGAGAACTGTGAGTGCAAGTTGTCGGGAAATGGGTTTTTTTTATGGTTCATCAGATGTTCTATTTTCGTATACATTTATAACATGCAACGCTGCTGGATTGTAACTTTGTAACCGGGTTTCGGACCGGCTTTAGGAGTGAAGGCGTGGGACGAAACCCGCTTGATCTAAAGAGAAAAAAGGCTACAGCGAAGAAGAAGAAGAGACCAGAGGAAATAGTGGTGAATTGAAGGATGCGACTGCGAGACAACAAATGATGCACGCGTGTCACCTGTAATTTCGCGTGTAATTTCATTTCCCCTGTAGGTAAATGTAACCCAAATATAATTCGGCTTGGATAGTTGTTAATATAATTTGGTATCAACCCCCTCACACACCCGATCGCTGCTTTTCCGCCTGAAGAAGAATAGACACCAAGCTTTTGTCCTCCTCTTTTGTCCTCTGCTGATTTTAAAAACACCAAGAGGAACACACTGGGATAGCCTATACAACCGGATTGAAAATCTAGGCAAGGCAAGATGATATGAGGTTGGACCCTTCTGACTTTAATGTGGGTGCTTCACAGGTCGTGGCTTTCAGCCTCTATTGGCTCTATCCATGAGAAATAATGCTTCCCTATTGGCTGGATTGCGGTGCACATGCTATAACAACAGGATATGCAAAGAGCTATGGGCTGATCTAATAGCCTATCATGTTTCCCGCATGCTTTTTTTGACCGAAATCTATATTTTCTTTTATTGGATGTCAACTGCCTACTTGAATCAAATGGTTTGGATTCCATAATAATAATAATAATAACAACATTCATAATAATTAATAATGGACCTGCCACAGTCAAGCTGACGGCTGTTTTATCTCACAAAGCAGTTGTGCCTGTGTAGTAAAGCTGCTGAAGAATGTTTAAGTATGGGATCCGTATGTTTTTCAATGAACTCAAAGTGTTGTTACTGATGCGCTCTGGATCAAGCAGGAGGACTGACACGGGCACAGACCCGGACACGCAGACCAGGATGCGAGGGCTCGCTATAGGAGGCTGTGGTTGGCCGCCGTTGAACTGCTCTCACCGGGATGATGAGGATGAATATTATGGCTCTGACTCCCGGCCACGCAGCCTGGCATTGGAGGAAACAGAAGAAGAGAAACACAAGGGAGGAGGCCTGGACACCGCTTCCCTCCCGAGTCTCTCAGAGAGCGGGATGCGATCACCGCAGTGCCGGATATGCTTCCAGGGGCCGGAGAAGGTATAGTTAAATAAGCTATTACTGTGGGTTGCTGCGCTTTAACAAGACGGTCAGCTACTCGGTAGGATCCTGCTGGTGGCCATGAGCAAACCTCCAAGTTTGCCTGCAGGAAACTCCAGGAGCCTGTAGGAACCTGCACTCCAGCAGCAGGTATTCTTGCTGGTTCATGGGGCCTCAAAGCACGTGACTCCTCTGAGGAAGTTGAAGTTGAAGTTGAAATGTCTTTAATGTCCCCAAGGGGCAATCTGGTTCACAACAGGTAGCCAACACATACACATTCGCACAAAACACATAAAAACATGAGATAATAAATAGATAAGAGCATAAATACACATGTAGCTACACTATACTTAAATAAATGAAAAAATATGTGCTGTGACATGGGCAGGGATGGCAGATGACCTATAGTCTAAACCCAACAGCTGATGGTACAAATGATCTCAGGTATCTGTTAGACCTGGCACGTTTTCGGAAGGTATACCTCCTTCCTGATGGTGGCAAAACTGTAGTAGTAGTGTAGTGGGTGAGTGATGTTAGCCAAAATGGCCATTACCCTCTGTGTGGCTCTGGCCTCATACACATACCCAATGCTGTTGAGGTCAGTGCCAATTATTTTCCGACATATTTTTACAGTTTTTCCCAGTCTGTTTTTGTTGATTTTGAGACTTCAAGTCAGTTCAGGTCACAAGGACATGTTCCCTACTCCACTGCTGTTTGAGAACTCAAGAATCCATAGAAATGCCTGCTATCATGAAAATCTTTCAGGAAAACAAACCCAGTAGGCAACTCTCAGAAAAGCACAATACATCAAAATACATTCAAAGTTTACCCATTTAAGAATATTTTGCAAAATATTTGTACATTATACAAATAACGGCTTGGTGCACCCTTTTAGAGTCCAGAACCAGTTTTTCAGCATTAAAGGGATAGGTCTACTCCGAAGACAGATTAAAAAAAAAAAACATCAACATTTAAGCAGCAGAGGTTGAGATAGGCTATTTTAACTTCAAGTGTGAGTCAAGCTTAAAGGAACACGCCGGTTCATTGGGACTTTAGCTTATTCACCGTAACCCCCAGAGTTAGACAATTCGTAACATACCCTTCTCATCTCCGTGTGTGTTGTAACTCTGTCTGACGCCCCCAGCGCTAGCTAAGCCTAGCACAGATCCTGGAGGTAACCGGTTCCAACTAGCCTACTGCTCCGAATAAGTGACAAAATAACATAATTTTCTTATTTACATGTTGTGATTTGTATAGTCACAGAGTGTACAAATAACAAGGTCATATGAGACACATCCGTCTTCTAACCGTATACATACTGGGAACTATATTCTCAGAAAGGCAAAGCACTGCTACTTCTGCTACTTGGGCGGAGTGATTTGCTAGCAGCACCTGAAGCCCTGTGGTGAGGAGCAGAGAGTTCGCCTGGAGTTTGCTCAGAGTTGGAGTAATAGAGTCCACAATTAGTAGATAGTAAAAGCATAGTGACCTTGTTATTTGTACACCCTGTGACTATACAAATCACAACATGTAAACAGGAACATGTTGGTGTTATTTTGTCACTTATTCGGAGCAGTAGGCTAATTGGAAGCGGTTACCTCCAGGATCTGTGCTAAACTTAGCTAGCGCTGGGGGCGTCAGACAGAGTTACAACACGCACAGAAATGAGAAGTGTATGTATCGACTTGTCTAACTCTGGGGGATACAGTGAATAAGCTAAAGTCCCAGTAAGTCGGCGTGTTCCTTTAAAAAAAGGATCCTACATTTCCCATAATGCAACTCATTAGCATCTTTTTATAAACCTCCCTACTTTGTCAACTTTGTCCATGTCAGTTTGTAGCGCAGGTTCTCCGTTATAAATGTGTAGTCTCCAAGGTGGAACTGAGATAATCCAGATGACATCACTATGACATCATCAGGGTTATTTTCTCTGATTTGACTAAGCTCCTCCAGAGCTACAGAAGACTATTATACGATTAGCAGAGTAGTGGTCCTCATAAGAAGTAAACTGATATTTGTGTGGAGTGCCCTTTTAAGCTATTTAGTTGTGCAAACAATTCCGTTTTAAAAACTCATTATGCACCAAACTCTTTCAGATATCTGTAATTGTGCATTAAGTCTGCTCCGTAAAAGTCTAGAATGACTGAGACTAAAAATAAGAAATTAATCTATCAACAGTCAGCTGAAAATAACAGTGGACAGACGAAGGGCATCAGTTAGGCTGGAGAGAAGCAGGACGAGCTTTATATTTACTATGTGAACCAGTGAAGTCCTCACAGTAATAAATTCAGATTCTGATGCACAATCAGAATCAGATTTATTACCAAAGTAAGTTTTCACTTGCAAGGAATTAGCCTTGGTGTATTTGGTGCACACAATAAATTAATTAAAGATAATAAACAATAAAGTAAAGTACTGCTACAGTCGAGAACATAAATACAGAATATATATACTGTGTTACAATAAAAATTATGTAAAAAACACTATATACATGTATATGCAATATTAGAAAGGAAAAGATGGAGGGCTGTACGTTTGTTTGTGCAGGGTGTGCAAAAATATTGATCATGGAATGTGCAAAGGTTCACGTTATATTTACTGTATATAACGTTACATTAGGCTCTTGCAGCATTAGGATATTTAAAAAAAGCAATTAATTCAGAGAATGTTTCCATAACATAAAATAAATGTATACTCATCATAGTTCAGGGGGATTTGAGCGAGGAAGGCCGTATAAGTTCAATAACTAAGGTAATAGAGGGATCAAACCTTTGATCATTTCTTTAGGCTGCAGGAAGGTTACACGAAGTACAGCTCAAGTGTCTTCCACTCACATTAAGGAGTACAGAGAGGGTGGACGCACAGAAAGTTAAAACATTTTTTAAAAGCTTATGTCATTGTTATCCGAGACATGGAGGTCTGCGCCTTTAAAATGTAACGTATGAAACCAACCTTGAAGAGACAGACTTTGCTAGAGGTCTCAGAAAGTTTCTGTTTCCCCTCCAGATATCCAACTAATTAAAGACCTAGCACATCACCTGGAGTCAGACAGAAAATAAAGTGAGATGTGCGTGAGTGTTGTCAGTCCGAGGGCCTTAGGGAGTCTCGTACTGACAACAAAAAGCTGCACCAGATGTCCTGTGATTTCTTTTGAGGCCACAGAAAAGTGACACGTGAGAAGCAAACTGTACCAGATGAAGGCGTTAAGCAGCAGATAGTAAATTGTATCACAACCAGTAAACCCTATACTCTCACTTTATTACATTGTGAGTCATGTTCCAAATATCTGGTTAGATGATATCCTCTGCATATACAGTGTCAACCACTGACATTTTCCTTTCAAGTCAGCACATACATAAATATTTGTGAAAAGAGTTTGTGATGCTTAAAACATCTTTATAATAATAAGCGCACTCGCTTTTATGTCCTAATTATTCATAATTAAATGGGGGATCAACTGCCGAAAGCTTTTCTTAGGAATTCTGACCCATGATTTCTGTAAAGTTAGGAGCTGATCACTGCTCCAAAAATATCATCCCAAATGTTTATCTGGACTGAGATGTTGTGACTGGGCAAGCTGATGAATTCATGCAACTGTTATAGAGACGTTGGACAGTTGAAGATATCACATCCTATGGCTCTGTACACTACTGAAGGAGACACATTGACACTGGGAGGTTACCTGAACAGTCACAGTATGATGCATACATATGAATGACAGAGAAATTAACATAAGGTAAGATTAGCCTTTATTGTCTCCATTAGGAGAAATTTGTCTTGGGCATTTGAGAGAACGCGGGTGGCGTAGCAGCTCAC
The DNA here is from genome assembly GCF_008315115.2 of Sander lucioperca. Taxonomy (NCBI): domain Eukaryota; kingdom Metazoa; phylum Chordata; class Actinopteri; order Perciformes; family Percidae; genus Sander; species Sander lucioperca. The sequence continues at coordinate 31,637,061 of NC_050178.1, forward strand.
AGCCTACAGTATATACACACACATATAGCTGTATACACGTACAATTAATCTTAAGGTAACATTCAGTAATACACACACAGATCCATATACACCAGAACCTACACACAAAGAATATTGCATGATGTCCTCCACCGAGATATTGCACATTCCCATAAAAGAAAAAATGGAGAGAGCCACTAGTTATTTTGTTCATATGTTCCATATTATGCACCAAGCAGAGCACATTTGTATGAGAGAGTTGCTTTTAGAGTTATAGTATTCCATAATTGGTCAAATATGCCCTATAAAGCAAACCAAGGTCACGCAGTCTCAGAAAATTGTGGTTAAAAAGTGCAGCTCTGGTTTGTTCCAATGAACTCAAAACAACCATAAAAATAGCAGTCAGTTGGCAATAAAAGTGAACGTAACGGGGATGTTAGATTCAGAGACAACGAACCAGGAAAAGTCAGAAAGGAAAAACATTCCTGGACCTGTGGATAGTAGAAATGAGATGAGTTAGCTTCATCACACTTTACACTGTAAGACAAAAATCCATAGAAACACGGATAATGTCCTGGCAGAAAATTACCAGTAACTTTTCCGTTAAGTTTACGGACATTTCTGTTAATCCAAAAACGGGAAATTCTGTAGATTTACAGTGTATCCTGTGTAACTTTTAACGGACATTTCTGTTAATCCAAAACAAACAAAAAATACGGAAAAAACCCTGTGAAAAATCATCACAGAAGTTTCCTTCATATTAACACAGTATATTAGCTGTATTTCTACGGACCTTTTTTTAACAGTGAACCTGTAACAAGACCAGACCCAGTTTTGACTATTGAAGATGTTACAGTCATTAAAGACCAGCAAACCTAGGAAGATGTAGGAACTCAACAGAAACCTGATTAAATATACAAAAACCTGGAAGGCATAGGGATGTTATCCTCACAGGATTCATGGCAGTACAGTTAACAAAGCTTTAATGCCAATACTCTTAAAGTGACAGAATTACAGGGTACAAGAAAGATGCATATATTGAAGGTGATGTGATATTGTTGCCCTTATTACTTAATAGTTAATGTGACTTTGAAACCCTTTCTCTAATTGACAAATATTATGAAACAACATTGGAGACAGGATTGCACTTATAAATAAATTAGACAGATAGACTAATCATGTTCAACAATACCGAAAATGTGTTGGGAAAGAAAGAAAACACTAACAAAATACAAGTTACATTCAAGTATAGTTTCATATTGATTATATGTGTTGCCGCTTGCTTCAAGCTATTTTTATCTATCTTTTTTTAAATCCCTTTGCCAGCTTCATGACAGGAACAACTTACAATACTGAATACAATACCCTCAAATAACACTGTACCTTCAGTAGATAAAATGTGACATTAACATTGTCCAGGCTGGGGAAGCAAGTTGTTCTATTCATGATAAAAAATCTTTATCTTTATTTTTACTGTCATCTCCATCAAATCAAATCTTGTAACAGGCAAATTCAATAACAGCTTTAACTAACATCCAGCGGCCTCTGCTGAATGCTGTGTGTCCCATGCAGCTGCTTTTTGTGTCCTGCAGGGGGAGTTGTTGAGCCCTTGTCGCTGTGCTGGCTCTGTGCGCTGTACTCACCAGTCCTGCCTTATCCGCTGGATCAGTGAGAGAGGCTCCTGGAGCTGTGAGATCTGCTACTTCAAGTACCAGGTTTTGGCCATCAGCACCAAGAACCCACTGCAGGTACAGTCACTCTCTCAGAAAGCTGTACTTACTTTCTTAGTCTCTGTCACCTTTAATGTATACACATTCATACAGGGGTATAATCATTTAAAGGAGCTATATGAATAAAATCTTTGACATTAGACTGCCAGCCTACAGTGTATGGCAGAAAGCCAAGTGCAAACTTTACGTTGCCAGATTTGAGTGAATGATTGGCAGAAAAGCATGGTAATCAATTTAGCGGTTTAGCATTGATCATACGGTGAATGTAATGGCATACAATAGAAGCCATGCAGTGTTTACATTACCAACACCACACATTTTGGACTGATTGTGTTCAGTCAACATGCACTGATTCCTAACAGGAAGCACATTGCTGTTGGCAGATAAAAACCGAGTATCTCAATTTTCACCGAGCTATTTATACTGGGGGATGAATGGAGAAGAAGAAAGTGATGAGGACTTGTAGGAAGATGCCAAGAACCAATTAATGAGACAGTGCACATTTCAAATAGTTGGCACATACATTAACACACATTAACCAAAATGTGTGGCGCACAGACAGTACGTAAACAGACAGTATCACCAAATGTTGCCAGCCTCTGAATGCTGGAACAGAGATATTATCAGATGAAAGCTTGTTCCCTCAGTTGCTTGTCTTGCTATAGACAATGCCGGCAAATGGTTTAATTCAATCAGGAACTTGAATATAGGTTGAAGCCTGAGCAGCAGAGGTTCAGTGATGTGCTGACTGTGTGTCTGTGATGATGTGTGACTTTTAGCAGCCCTGCAGTGACTCACATATAACATAGCACTGTAGTTACATCACTTTGAAGATGTAGTGCTTCACAATCAGAAACCAAGAGGGAATTGGGTCAATCAAGAATTTGTCTCACTGAAGTCGGTCATAAGTAATCCACATTGTCAAATAATGTCTGAAACTGAGGCAAACCTTGCATTATTACAGTATCTCATATATAATCATTTTAAAACTTACATCTACAGTTCAGGGTTTCAGTCCATGTTTGCGTCTTACTCTGTCTTTTCTAGTGGCAGGCCATCTCTCTGACTGTGATTGAGAAGGTGCAGATTGCAGCCATTATCCTGGGCTCTATGTTCCTGATCGCCAGTATCTCCTGGTTAGTGTGGTCCTCTCTCAGCCCTTCAGCCAAATGGCAGCGTCAGGACCTTCTCTTCCAGATATGCTACGGCATGTACGGCTTCATGGATATAGTTTGTATAGGTAAGAGACACAGATATTTATTTCACAGGCGGTTGGTGTAAATATTAACACGTTTTTACAATTCAACAAGTTGTTTTGACAAATTGTGTTTATTTTACACGTCCATAATTTCCTAATAATTTTCCATAAAGAACTATGTAATTTAGATACTATTTATCATGAATATGGAGACAGTGTTAAATGATATATTTCACTTAATTCATTCCAATGAATTGCTATCTAGAACATATTTTAGTCAGTGCATCAGTGCAGCTGAAACTGAGGCGAACCCTGCATTATTACAGTATCTCATATAGAATCATTTTAAAATTTGCATTTACAGTTCAGGGTTTCAGTCCGTTTTTGCGTCTTACTCTGTCTTTCCTAGTGTAGAAAAGCATGAAAAAAGCTGAGCATGAAAAAATTTGTCTACAGGCAAGCATACAATTAAACATGTCAAATAATAAATAAGTATTTACTTAAGTAAGTACTTACGTTTAAATAGAGCAGTTTTTTCAATGGAAATCCTGTTTTCCCTATAATTAGTACTAAATTACATAGTTACTTGGGGAAACCATTAGAAAATTAGAGACCTGTAAATAAAGCGTTGGCAATCTGGCTTTCAATTAACACGTCTTTCACTCCCCTTATTAACAAGACATGTTAATGGCTCTGTGGCTTCGGCATGCTAACATGGTCACAATGTTCACATGTTAAGCAGGTATATATATTGCCTACTGTATGTTTACCATGTTTACCATATTAGTTTAGCATTTTAACATGCTAACATTTGAGTACAGCCAAGGCTGATGGGAATGTCATTAGTTTTGCAGGTATATGATTATAGACCAAAGTATCTGAGAAAGATCAATTTTGTCCTGAAGATGGCGCTGCATGAAAAGTCAGTGGATCACCAAAATAATAACAATTCATGCAGAGGGGAAACCCCATGGCAATCATTCCAACAGTATAGACATTTCACTCAAAACCCCAACTCATGGCAGCGCCAGAGGAAAAGTCAGGAGATCACCAAAGTTAGGCTTCATGGGCATCATGAATATCTTTACCAAATTTCAGAACAATCTATTTAATAGTTCTCAAGACATATTATTAAAAAGCCAAAAATGTCACTGTGCAGTTGGTGCTATAGAATAAAAGCCAGGTGATCACAAAGTCAGTAGGACTCATCCTCAGGAAGCCATGAATGTCTGTACAATATTCCATGGCAATCCATCCAAATAGTTGTTGAGATGTTGCTATCCTTATCTCTTACTTTTGTATTTATAACTCAGGGACTGCAAAGCACAATATAGATAGTTTACACATACAATACAGCAATTGAGTGAGTCCATTCATGTGCATATCTGTTTATTAAATAAAACATTTGTGTTGCAGGAGTGTATTTGTTGCATTCTTTCTCTGCCTCTCTTTTCTCTCTTGGGAAGGGATTTTCATTGACGTGTGGTTCTCACCAAACATCAGTCCAAAATACCCACAAACAAGTCTAGTATATAAATCTTTTTATTTTTGAGAACTTCTTATTCACTCTGTACCTTCTGTACCTTTTAGTACTTACTGATTCTTATTGAACAAACAACTGTTTGTCTATATGTAACCCTGCTTCCTGCCCCTGACCTCCCCCACCCTTTGTCTATTATGCCCAGGCCTTATAATCCATGAAGGATCGTCTGTTTACCGGATCTTTAAGCGCTGGCAAGCAGTGAACCAACAGTGGAAAGTGCTGAATTATGAGAAAGCAAAGGACTTAGGTGACCCCATCAGTTCCAGCATTAAAGGTCGTGTTGAGAGGAACTCAGACAGCGGACGGAGGGCAAGTCGACCTGTCAGGACTATTCTTAACCACCACTGTGGCTATACCATTTTGCACATCCTCAGCCAGTTAAGACCCAACAGCCTGCGCAGAGCCAACCATGAGGTGGTCATGAGGGTGACCACTGTATGAGGCTGGGTTATACAGACAAAAGTGCTACGATGTTTAAGGAGGAGATCAAAGTGTTGATTTGGATTTTATTAAAGAATCCTGATCTGCCACATAAACACTGCCCTTAACTTCTAGGCTCACATTTTGCTTGCAGAATCTCCCTGAGCTCAAAGTGGACAACAAGAAATATTTCTGAGATTTCGACAAAGGGAGAACGTTGCAGTTTTATCCGAGTTTTTAAACTGCAAAAGCAGGACTAATGAGAAAAAGCTATTAGCCATTTTTACCACCATGACTAATGGTACAAAATGTCATTGAAATTTTTTGATTTGTTTTGCTTTCTAATAAAATTAATATCAAGTTTTATTTGGATTTTGCTCTATAATAGATAGTTTGACACTGAAAATAATTGGACTCCTACTCATGTGACCACCATAACAATGGCCCCAGACCCCCTCATTTTTTAAATGTATTCCTGAAGGTCTGCCATGATCTGATGATGTTTTTTCACTCCAAGCAGCATTGATGAATCAAACATTAAAAAGCCAAATACAACTTTGAGACACAACAAAATTGCTTAAAATATACATTAAAGTACAATTCATGTTTTTAATAAAGACAACTTGGTAGGAAAACTTGTGTGTTTTGTCTATTTTTTAGGCAACAAGATGGATCTGAGAACAAAAACTCTTGGTATGATTTGACTTTCCTGTTGGGATTACCCAAATCTCAGATTATTAACACACACACACACACACACACACACACACCCTGGGTTTGTCTCTCTTCAATGTCAACTATCAAACAAAGAAAGAATTTTAAAAGAATCTGGGAAAAGCCTGAATGAAAATCCATTCACATCCGTTAGTCTAAAAAAATTATAAATCTCATAACTACGGATAGAGAGAGATGAAGAGATAGAGCTCTGTTTACAGCAGACAGTCTTCTGTGCATCTATGGATGTTAACAAATCTCTCATGAAGCCTTACAGCAGGAGGGAGCTATAATGTGTCACCCCCTACTTGACAGACTGAACTGAGAAGGATATCAGAGTTGACTCAGAGGACACCCAGAGGGAACAGCAGCATTTAATTTTAATAGACAACAGTGAACATTATAAAAGTGAAAAGTATACATGGGCCACTGAGTGGCTTCAGCAGGTAGGCTATTAAGAGTCCTTTGCTTATATTTGCTATATTCCCTAAACTCTGCGTTCTTGATGTGTAACTGTGGGGGGGGGCTTCAGTTTCTATTGGAAACCATTTATTTTATCTACAGAAACATAGTAAAACACACACAACTTTACTCTTTTGGGGTTCACAGACAAGTGTCCCAAGTACAACAAAAGCAGAATGAATGACCAACTTAAATTATACGTATCAACAATGATATTACTATTAACAAAATGTCTAATTGTAAGTGATAGTAGATAGAAAACAACCACATATAACTCTGCATTATTATAAAATATAAATATGTAGACATATTATATTATATATACACGTATTATATATTATAAAATAATAATGTGGACTTTCAACTAAAAATATCACATGTTAATACCAAATGCTTCACAGCTTCAGTGTTTACTTAGTCTATTAAAGTAGAACTCAGCTACAGTTTTGAGGTACTTGTATTTTACTTAACCATTTGCATTTTATTGTGTGTTCTGTTCATTTAAGAGACAAATTATGTACTTTTCCACTCCAATAGGTCTACCTTTATCTAATGGCTACAGTTTTACTTTGCAGATTAAGATTTTACATGCTAAACATTTGGTGATTTTTGGTGATTTGATTTGCACCTTATCAATTAAATTACCCACTAGTAATGTAGTTAAAGTAAGCTAAATTAGCTCCACCTTGACCACCTACACAGCAGTTACAACCTTGGGGTCATGACCCCAAAATGAGCTGCAAGATTGAAGTTGCTCAAAATTAGGGTTTATTTTGCAGACTTTTCACTAATCCTGCTTTTTTTCCTTGGGAAATATTATATATTTATATATATATTGAGGTATCTACTACTACTACTACTACTACTACTACTAGGCTACTGAAATTAAACAATCCGAAAATGGGAAATTACTATTAAGCTGATCACAACTCATACAATAACCTGTGATAAGATGTCACCTGTAGATATGGCGATAGAGGACAGAACCCTTTAGTGGTAACACTTTACAATAAATTAGGCTACACAAAAAAATAGGTAGTTAATGATAAGTTACTGTTTTTGAAAGTGTAACGAATGATTAGTTACTGTTTTTCAGAATCAGTTACTCTTTCAAAAAACAGTACTAGGCCTACCTTCTGAAAAACAGTAACTACCCTTCTGAAAAACAGTAACTAGCCTACCTTTGTGAAAAACAGTAACTACCCTTCTGAAAAACAGTAAGTAAAATGTATGTTGGTCGGACTACACGTTTAAGCCAGTAGCTAGCTTGTTTAGCCCTAGCTAGTTGAGTTAGCCCATGGGTTAGCCGGATAGATACCAAACCTGGCAACCCTGAAAAGACGCCTGCTGATGACGTAAAATCTCCGCGACTCATAACCGCTGGTAAACTAACTAGAAACAAACGTGACTCTCTGGAATCGTCTGTTTGCTTAATAATTAGTTGACAGAGTGAACATTGTCGGGATTAACGTCTCTCTTTTAATCCAACATGAGTTCGTCAATGCCGCAGAAGCGTTACTACAGACAGCGAGCCCATTCAAACCCGATGGCTTACCACACGTTTGATTAGTGAGTGATGAACATGTGTCTGAGTGTAAAACCTGCACCACATACTGCTCATGTAACGTTCTGTCTGTACCTGCTAAAGCTATAACTGTCAGCTCCTGCTGTGTATTTTATACATTGAAGAAAGTCAAGTAACTTAGCTGCTCACTAACTCTGGTGGTATGTGGCCATGCAAAAAGTGCCTTGGATTGGAGGTATTTGTCTGAGATGTCTGCCTCCGCCACAATACAATGTCCCTTAACGTTAGTAGCTAACAACAGTGTTATTTAACAGAAGTTTAAAAAGTAATCCGTACCATCTCTTTTCAAAAACACTATCCCTGTTACACTGCGAGCTGTTTTCACGAATCGTCACTACAAAATAACTCAGTTGAAATCCCCCTCTTTCCTCCTCAGCCCTGTGTGTCCTGAGGAGATGGACTGGTCCAAACTGTATGCAGACTTCTTCACTGGCAACCCCTCTGAGAAAGAGACCCCCCGAGTTGAGTTTGCAGACATTGGATGTGGATATGGGGGTCTTTTAGGTAGTTATGTCACTGATCTGACCACCTACAGCTTTCAAAGATCACCGTTTTGCTCTGTATTGACCTCATGTCCCCTTCTCTTGTGTCTCTGTGCGTCTTCACTCAGTGGAGTTATCTCCACTTTTCCCGGACAAGCTAATCCTGGGCCTGGAGATCCGAGTGAAAGTGTCAGATTATGTTCAGGATCGTATTCGGTGCCTGCGTGCCTCGGAACCAGGAAGCTACCAGAACATCGCCTGCATTCGCAGCAATGCGATGAAGTACCTCCCCAACTTCTTTTCTAAAGGACAGGTAGGTTTGCATCTGTGTGTCTGCTGCTGAGTGATGACAGAAGGAGACATTTTTGGTCCTGGGAGGTTGCAGTTTTGCCCTCCTGACAGCAGCCATTCACTGCTCTTTCCTACATAAAATGACCCCGTTCAGACACAGTATTTTTAGCCCAGCTGTGAATACAGTTTCAATTAAGAAATAATTCAAATTAAAATATAGAAAGTGTTTGCCTTCACTTTGCATTCATTCGATATTCATTTTAAAAATATTAAGTTTGTGTTACTGTACATTCTTTTTAGAATTGTTTTTCCGACTGACACACATTCCTACAGTTCTATTTAAGTAATAAAATGGAATTTTTTGGTTTTGGAAGAAAACACTTGATTTCCAACACATTTGACATTTTCATTAGAATATAATATATTTGTACATTAGTTTTTAACAATTTGTGCTACTGTACAATTTGTTCGTTTTTTTGCAACCAGAAGACTTTTCTGCATTTAAAGTCTTCCCTTCTTTTTTTTTGTCCTGCTCCCCACATGCGCCACCCAACTCAATATGGCCTTGACGCACCACCATTTAAAGTCTCTGTACCCCTTGAATCTCATCAATTAAAGCTATCGTGCATAATTTCTGTCGCCCCCATGAGGAATTCTAAGTAATGACAACAAAACTGTCGGTGTGTCCACATGATACAAATTACATGATGGACTCTTCAGAAAAGGTCATTATCTTCACTCGAGTTTCTGCGCGCGAAAGTCACCGGACGACACAATCTTCTGAACATAGCCATACTGAGAAATACAGAGAGAGTTTTGTGGAGCTGATAGTCTTAATTGGCTTTGGAGAAAATCATTTGGCAATGGATTTAATATAACGGACGTTCATTAATATTTAAAAAGTTACGCACTAAAGCTTTAACTAAAGCAACATAATTTTCTCACAGTTGCTTGTCCTTACCTACAGTTTAATAATAGCTCATTAATTTAGAACACCTGCTTCATAGGTGTCCGGTTATAGAGTCCGGTTACTTAAAGCTACATTGTGTAAGAATTTCTCCCATCTAGCAGTGAAATTATATATGACAAACAACTGAATATTACTTTCTCACTACTAAAATACTACTATTAGTGCTAAAATATAGTAAAATGACTTCACACCATGATCGCCTTAGATCTAACCAAACAAACTGATCTGTGAACTGTATATTGCAACTGTAGCCTTGCAAATGAACCAGAAAATACACTAAGAGGTAAGTTGTATAAAACATTTAAGAAGGTTGACTGACTTTAAATGCAGCATATTGTCTTAGATTCTATGCACCCATTCATGTTTTCATCCATGTTCTGAATTCTTTTTGGTGTTAATAGTTATGCCAAAACCAAAGTTGAACCAAAAAGTAATGCACACTGTCGATCACTTGTGTTCACTTTATTTACAAGGTTTTAGTCGTCAGACCTTCATGAGGCCATGAAATCCAGGAGTTGAATTTAAGTGTGCAATATTTTTTTGTTGATCCAACCCATCAGTCTATAAGCAAGAACGTACAGTATGTGTTACCTGAGGAGAGTTAACAGTTAAAAGGCAGAATGTTTTAACATAATTGCGATGGATCGCAGCACAGTAATATTGGGCTCTTACTGTAGCCAATATTATAGCACCACTTGCCCATCTGCACACCATCTCTGTGTTACCCCGAACAAATACCACGGGCAGAGTTGAAGCTGGCCTTTTGTTCTATAACAGTGTACCCGACGTGGACTGTAATAACCTGAAATTAAGGCTGACAGTCTGTTCTGGCGCTGCCAAGGTAATAAGACGTTGCACGTTTCTGACTACAAATAATTACTTTCTTTATGTTCAACATATGGACTGAATGAATTTATAAAGATTTCTCATTAAATCCAGGATTTCACAACAATGGGGTCATTGACTGACACGCAAGGCATCGCACCAGCTGAGTATAGAGCAGTGCAAGACGCCATTTATCCGTTCCCATTAGCTGCGGTAATCTATGACTTGTTGAAAGTCGCATTAGATTATACAGTGGGCTTAGTGTACCAATTTAGGTACCCTGGGTAAAAAAACGTCACCTTAAATGCCCTGAGCGAGTATAAACTAAGAAATGAACATAGGGGAGTAATTGCTGTAACGCTGGCATATTTAAGGAATAATAATGATATACACTCACCGGCCACTTTATTAGGTACACCTGTTCAACTGCTCGTTAACGCAAATATATAATCAGCCAATCCCTTAGCGGCAACTCAATGCATTAAGGCATGTAGACATGGTCAAGACGATCTGCTGATGTTCATACCAAGCGTCAGAATGAAAGGTGATTTATTATTTTTGGTGCCAGACGAGCTGGTTTGAGTATTTCAGAAACTGCTCATCTACTGGGATTTTTACGCACAACAATCTGTAGGGTTCACAGAGACTGGTCCGAAAAAGAGAAAATATCCAGTGAGCCTAGTTCTCTGGGCGCAAATGCCTTGTTGATGGCAGAAGTCAGAGGAGGATCATCTCAAACTGGTTTCTTGAACATGACAATTAATTCACTGTACTCAAATGGCCTCCACAGTCACCAGATCTCAATCCTATAGAGCACCTTTGCGATGTGGTGAAACATAATATTCGCATGTGTAGCCAACAAATCTGCAGCAACTGCATGATGCTATCATGTCGATATGGACCAAAATCTCTGAGGACTGTCTCCAGCACCTTGTAGAATATATACAGGTGCTGGTCATATAATTAATTATTAACTTCATGAAAAAGTTGATTTATTTCAGTAATTCCATTCAAAAAGTGAAACATTCATTCCACACAGACTGATATATTTCAAGCGTTTATTTCTTTTCATTTTGATGATTATAACTGACAACTAATGAAAACCCCAAATTCAGTATCTCAGAAAATTAGAATATTGTGAAAAGGTTCAATATTGAAGACACCTGGTGCCACACTCTAATCAGCTAATTAACTCAAAACACCTGCAAAGGCCTTTAAACGGTCTCTCAGTCTAGTTCTGTAGGCTACACCATCATGGGGAAGACCGCTGACTTGACAGCTGTCCAAAAGACGACCATTGACACCTTGCACAAGGAGGGCAAGACACAAAAGGTCATTGCATTGCAAGAGGCTGGCTGTTCACAGAGCTCAGTGTCCAAGCCCATTAATAGAGAGGCGAAGGGAAGGAAAAGATGTGGTAGAAAAAAGTGTACAAGCAATAGGGATAACCGCACCCTGGAGAGGATTGTGAAACAAAACCCATTTAAAAATGTGGGGGAGATTCCCAAAGAGTGGACTGCAGCTGGAGTCAGTGCTTCAAGAACCACCACGCACAGACGTATGCAAGACGTGGGTTTCAGCTGTCGCATTCCTTGTGTCAAGCCACTCCTGAACAAGACGCAGCGTCAGAAGCGTCTCGCCTGGGCTAAAGACAAAAAGGACTGGACTGCTGCTGAGTGGTCCAAAGTTATGTTCTCTGATGAAAGTAAATTTTGCATTTCCTTTGGAAATCAAGGTCCCAGAGTCTGGAGGAAGAGAGGAGAGGCACAGAATCCACGTTGCTTGAAGTCCAGTGTAAAGTTTCCACAGTCAGTGATGGTTTGGGGTGCCATGTCATCTGCTGGTGTTGGTCCACTGTGTTTTCTGAGGTCCAAGGTCAACGCAGCCGTCTACCAGGAAGTTTTAGAGCACTTCATGCTTCCTGCTGCTGACCAACTTTATGGAGATGCAGATTTCATTTTCCAACAGGACTTGGCACCTACACACAGTGCCAAAGCTACCAGTACCTGGTTTAAGGACCATGGTATCCCTGTTCTTAATTGGCCAGCAAACTGGCCTGACCTTAACCCTATAGAAACTCTATGGGGTATTGTGAAGAGGAAGATGCGATATGCCAGACCCAACAATGCAGAAGAGCTGAAGGCCACTATCGGAGCAACCTGGGCTCTCATCACACCTGAGCAGTGCCACAGACTGATCGACTCCATGCCACGCCGCATTGCTGCAGTAATTCAGGCAAAAGGAGCCCCAACTAAGTATTGAGTGCTGTACATGCTCATACTTTTTATGTTCATACTTTTCAGTTGGCCAACATTTCTAAAAATCCTTTTTTTGTATTGGTCTTAAGTAATATTCTAATTTTCTGAGATACTGAATTTGGGGTTTTCATTAGTTGTCAGTTATAATCATCAAAATTAAAAGAAATAAACACTTGAAATATATCAGTCTGTGTGGAATGAATGTATACATTATACAAGTTTCACGTTTTGAATGGAATTACTGAAATAAATCAACTTTTTCATGATATTCTAATTATATGACCAGCACCTGTATATGCCATGAAGAATTAAGCTGAGACTGGAAATGTTTCAGAGGAACTCTGCCTGGTGTTGAAAGAGATGTGCATTCGCATTAAGGTGCTTTTTTCTTTTGCAGACTGTGGTACTCCCTTCAGCTCCCTCAAAACTTGCATCTCTTTACTCACATTAATTGACCAGGGATGAACCTATTTCTAGCTGCAGCTTGCCTTAGTATTAATTGTAGTACTTTGTATTCCTCGCTTGTGATTAGAACAAAACTGTCAAAAAATAAGACGACCACCCAAACTAGTGCTAAAAATCTAGTTCCAATCCTTCTTCCATGCACGATGTGTTTAAAATGTTGAAAAAGCACATTCTAAAATTGTTAGTTTTTTTCTTCTTAGTATGTTTTGTAACCCAAAATGTGTTAAGGTTTTTCCATCTTTCATCATCACCATAGCGTCCCCTGAGGCTGCAGCAGTCCCTGGTGATTATCCCGACATCTTCATACCTGACATTGTTTATTTGAGCTAATAAAAAGTTACTGGAATGGTTTTTAATGTATCAATCAATGGAGCCTTCACTTGTCAAAGACAGAGACATGGGGAACTTTATGGGGGGGGGGGGGGAAATCAAGAAGGGAAATTCCAGTTTGGGGAAACACCTGAAGAGAATCAGGGCATAAGTGTGGTACTAGACATGGCCGAAGGACTGAAAGGTCATAAAATGAAGTGATAATTTTTTCACATTGTATGCCCTGAGTGAGGAACTGCTGAAAAGGAAGCTTACCATGTTGAGGACAGTAAGAAAGCCTTTTAAAAACACCAAAAAGATCTCTCTTTTTTTCCCCAATTTTAGGTCAGTCAGTGAGATTTTATGGTGATTTGCGTATTTTTTTCATAGGGAGGGGTTAGGTTTTATCTAAAGGGGTATTTAAGTAGTCAACAAGTATTCATAAATGACCTGATTGGGTAATCATTTTAATTACAATCATTTTCTGGAGGTTTAAATTACTGGGGTCTGATTGACCCCAAGGAAAAAAAGATGTTTTTGAAGATAACAGGAGGGTTAAATTGAGATGACAATAATCAGTCCCACACTGAGTTTCTTTTTCAAAAATGTTCAATTTCAAAATGTATTAAACAGGAAAGGATTAAAAAGTAACATTTTTGTTTCAGTTTAAAAACGGGCCTGACTCAGTTTAAAAACTGGTTTCCAGCAGGTTCCTGTTCTTCAGCGACACGGAACATAGGACACAGTTACGGCACATGAAGACAAAAACACATGTACAGGACATTAGCATGGGCTAGACAGATACAGACAACTAAAACAACACAGACAGTGCCAACAAGACTTGGACAATACATGAACAATCAGTGAGTGCAAGTGTTGAGAAGGTACAGTTTGTATGCCTTTTTGAAAAATGTGATGGATGATAGTGTTCTGATGTGATGAGGAATGTCTATGTGTGAATGTATGAAAAAAGGATTTCTGACCATAGTTGTTTTTGTATGGGGGGGACTAGAATGAGTGCCTGTGAGACTGACCTAGTGAGGCGTACTGGTCTCATATTGTGTGTCGGGAGAATTGCAGCAAGTGTTGGTGAAGTGCTATTTTGAATCTGAAAATAAAATGTAATAGCGTGGCTGTTTTATGTAGTTCTGGTAAGTCAGAGCGTGTGAGTGCAATGCAATGGTGAGACCACTTTGGAAGATTACTGTGGATCTTGAGAGCTCGATTGTATAGTCGCGCTATTGGTTCAGTAATTTCCTTAGTAGAGAGGTACAAATAAATTGTTCTATTTTTATCTTATGTGTGGGAATGAGTAATGACAATGAGATTTTTTTATTCTGTGCTAATGTTACTTTTTTTTGTCTTCAGCTCAGTAAGATGTTCTTCCTCTTCCCTGACCCTCACTTTAAGAAGACCAAGCACAAGTGGAGGATTATTAGTCCCACGTTGTTGGCAGAGTACGCCTACACGCTGAGAGTCGGGGTATGTACATAAGTAAGACTTGTTTCAGCTAGTGCTGAAACGATTAGTCAATCAGCAGAAATTTAATTTGCAGTCATTTTTGATGAATTGTCTTTATCAAGCACAGATTCCAAGAACAACATTCACTGGTTTCAGCTTCTCAAATATGAGGATGTCACATTGTATTTTTTTTTAGACTGTTTAATGATTGACAGATTTATTAATAATGTAAATAGTTATAAGTTGTAGCCATTGTTTCAGCCAAGGTCGTCAGTGTTCAGTGTTTTTGTGCTCTGAATCATTTTGTTAAATTGAAGATGCACAGATTTAAACTCCAAAATGTAGTTAAAACTTGCCATTTAAACAGTTCAGCCAAAATACAGAAAAAAACACACTTACCCTCTGTAGTATTTCTCCATTGTCAACAAACAATACATTGGGTCCATCTCTTGTACTTCCCTACACTATTGGTGGCACGCGGCCACAAGCCCACTCATTTCCACTGAAGACTTAAGTGATTAAAAACAGGTCACAAATATGTAATTTTTAATGGTTAAATGATTTACTAAAAACACTGTAGTTTTTAGAAAATGTAACTCAAACAGTAGTAAGTAGTGCATTTGTTGGGGACTAATTTCAGCCGCGGACTAATAGACATTTGGTGCTCCAGTGAGATTATATAGCAGCACGATGGTGTGTGTGGGATCCTTTTTTTGTAAAATAAAAAATTCCCATGTGCATCGTAATAAAAGAAAATGTCTGCCAGTGTAACAGTAAGAGCTCATTGATGTGTTTTTATTCATTTTGGGCAACAATGGAACAATGGCACAGAGGAATAAGATATATCAGGCTTTGGCTACACAGACGAACCAATTGCTTGTTTTGGGTTTTTAATGGGATTTGTTGATGATAAAAAAAGAGTAGTATCCCTAGCTTTATGCTTTAAGAAACCGTAGTTTCAGGTTTATTATTGGAGGTTTTTAAATATCCACAACTGAGACTTTTACCACCACCCCAACACAATGACGGAGAATTGGATTTAATTCATAGGCTTATTACCACTAAAAACCAACTAATTGTTGATCAACTAATTACCACTCTCCCCATCATTTTATCAACTGATTGCAGTGTGCAGAAATCCATGAATTCAATGAAATAAAATTGAGCAAGCAGTGTGGCCTGCAGCTTGTTGACATCTGAACACACCCTGCTTCTGCCTGTCAGAGCGACACTCCATTAAGACATGAGTGCTGCTGGAGGTTGTTGGGAACAATGGAAGGCTTGTCTAAATTTTGTGTGTGTGTGTGTGTGTGTGTGTGTGTGTGTGTGTGTGTTACATTGGCACACAGCCATGACTGTGATGGTGGGTGGGGAAGCTGTCAAGAAAATGCTCATTATAGAGGGCAGTTTCATACTAAAATTGACCTCTATTAAAATAATTGGTTTATTAGAGAATATCTTTTCAATCAGACTACATCTGAAACAGTAAACAGGTGTGATCAACACAGTCTCTGATCCTGCCTTCTCTGAAACAAACCCATATGTGCAGATATGCACGTGAAAATTCTGTGTTCTACGAAATCCTTGTTCTGGTAATGTTATCTGTCCAGCCTCCAAAGTCAACTACAGTGACATAGGTGATTAACCTCTCTGCTGTCTGTAGGTTATTTTTATCTTTTTTTTTTTAACACGGACTATTGGTCTCCAAAGGTGATGAAACAACTGATGCTGAAATGTTGGACAATGTTTAAAAGGAAAGATTTATTTTATTTTTTTTTACGATAAAGGCCATGAGTTTATTTTGTGATCGATAAATGGGTGCGTGTTTATCCACCAGTGAAGCTTGGTCAATGTATTTTTCCCAGAACTGTGGTAATAACCCAGCTGTGTTTGTCTGGACATATCAGGGTTTGGTGTATACCATCACAGATGTGGAGGAAGTGCACCTCTGGATGGTGAAGCACTTCACTGAACATCCGCTGTTTACGCGCGTCTCTGATGAAGAACTGGTACGTTGATGTGGAGCTTTTCATCCCTGTGTTTCCAAGTCATCTGCTTATTGAAGGAAAAGAGGTCAAACTCATGATCTGAAATTCTTTAAATGATGAATGTTTTTTTCTCACTGAGTTGGATAACAAAACTAATATAACTCATGTCTGTGCACTAAATATGAAGCCAAGCTACAGCCAGCAGCCGATTAGCCTAGCTGATGCTTCATTTACACAATGTCATAAAACTGTTAAGAACCGAAAAACGTTCTTGTTTTTCCAACTTGGGAACGCTTTATTCCAAGATGTCTAGCCCCATTTTTAACCTCGAAGTCACGACAGATAAATGGCCTCAATTAGCTACTTTTGTTGTGTTACACATTTATGCCGGTTTGTTAACAAATTAAAGCAGACACTAACAAATCGTGTACAACTTCGAAATTTTGGGAAATGTGTTTATTTGCGTTTTTGCAAATGACAAGATCGATACCACTGTCCTGTACAGACATGAGAGCAATCTTTTCATCGAACTGTCGGCTAGAAAGCAAAGAAGCGTATTTCCCAAACTGTTGTACTATTCCTTTAAGAAAGTTAGTAATGTTAACATCAATGCATAATTAATACATTAAAGCCAGAATAGTGGGCAAAACAAAATAAGGCAAGTTTCTTGCTTTTTTTTTTTTTTCTACACATAACTCAAATTACTCCAATAATAAACATTATGGTGATGATGATTTTAAGGTTAATGCACAGTGTGAATAAACTCTGTCACAAACGAAAGTTTACGTGAGCTTATCTGCCACTGCATCCCTTTTGACATAATTGTGTTTGATCTTATTTTGACAGGTTGGTGATGTCATCATAAATCGTTTGGGTACCTGTACAGAGGAAGGAAAGAAAGTGCAGAGAAGTGGAGGGAAGAATTTCCTCGCAGTTTTCCGGAGGATCGAGGATTCAAACTAAGACCAAACACTTTGGACATGCAATGAACTGAAATAATGGTCTTATGCAGTCCTCTCTTCTTGGACGATAATGCTGCTCTGTGGATCAGGAGGCTGTGGCTTGTCTCTCTCCCCCCCCCCCCCCCCCTCCTCCCAGCACATAAGTGATGGTGTGATGATTTTTTTTCTGGCATTATTTGACAACCATTTACATTATTACCCAATAGTGGATTTGTCTTTGAGTTTTTTCACGTGATTTTATATATTTTATTCCTTAGCTCACAAAAGACAGCACAAGGGAAGTAGTGTAAATCATAAATGCATCTCTATTCAGACTAGACTCGTTAAGCATTTTGTATCTCTTTTTTAAACTTATTTTTTAATGATTCAGTTTCACGCCGGTTTCTTTTGCCAAACTCCAAAGTGCTGTAACAATTTCCTGTAAAGCTATAGATTCTTTTAGTAAAACCAAAAATCTGTATTGGGTTTGGTTCATTGTAGTGATGATTAGCACATTGTCTGGAAACAGTGTAGAGAGCAGGTGGAATGAAAATTTGAAAGTTGTTGTTTTACCTTGTTTTGGGGCCTTTCTCACAAAAGGATTTAAAGGACCAACTTTTACTTTACTCAATATTCTAGATTTGAAGGGGACTTTAGGTTTTACCGCTTAAAACCATTTAAAATGACCAAAAAATTCAACTGATGTTATGACTGTTGGCTTCACAATGTTATTTCGCAGTATTGACGGCTAAATCTAAAATGGATTACCACACCATCATGTTTCAAATCTTTTCGGCTTTTTTGAGGAAGCAGTTTAAAGAACTTGTTTACTTAAAGCTTGAGTGCGTAACCTTTTGATATTAATGAACGCGGTCACGAAAGGCTGTGTCATGTGGACGCGCTGACAGTTTTGTTGTCATTACTTAGAATTCCTCATGGGGGCGGCAGAAACTACGCACTATAGCTTTAATACTCGTGCTTGATTACCAGAGGTTTTCGCCAATGTATAGTTTAAATTGAATCCATTGATCTAAATCCACAAATTGACCACAGCTGCTGTTGCTCCTACAGTACATGTCATATGATTACCAAAACAAACCCATTATAGTATCAACTGGACGTGCTGCCGAGGATCTTTGTGAAGTCCAAATCAAAGAAGTCTAACAGAAACGGTGGTTTTCTGTGCTCATTTTTTGATTTTAGCTGTATATGACAGATTGGTGTTCTTGTTTGCCAGGAGCCTGGAAACAGAACAGTGCAGGTTTGAAGCCCTTTTTGCTGCTGCAGGGGGTGGTGATTAAGAACAGGACAGCACATGCCTCAGTGATAGAAACCCAGACACTGGGAAACTTTAGATGAATTGAAGCACTCATAAACCTAAAGAAATGTATAATCATACTAGAAAAGGTTTTACTTTTGTATCCTCTGCTCAGATTATTGGTATTCTGGCAATAGTCGGCCATATTTGACAGCACATTTTCCGAAACATACAGTGTACTAATCAGCATTTATGAATTTAGTTATTTTTTTCTCAACTTTTGCTGCACATTGACCCAAATTTAGATTGCTTTCAGTATTTAGAGATAGCTGATCTTCAAACAACATCTGTGAATATGCAGTGGGCTCACAGAATGTTTGATGGGTAACTTGCACATTTGTGAAGGCACCGTTAAAAAGGTACATACAGGTTTTGGAGCAACATATGCTGCCATCCAATCAACGTCTTTTTAAGGGATGTCCCTGCTTATTTCAGCAAGACAATGCCATGCCACATTCTGCACGTGTTACAAGAGCGTGGCTTCGTAGAAAAAGAGTGCGGGTAGTAGACTGGCCTGTCTGCAGTCCAAACCTGTCTCCCATTGAAAATGTGTGGCATATTATCCATCCACTCATCCATTGTCGTCCGCTTATCCGGGGTCGGGTCGCGGGGGCAGCAGCACCAGCAGGGGACCCCAAACTTCCCTTTCCCGAGCCACATTAACCAGCTTCGACTGGGGAATCCCAAGGCATTCCCAGGCCAGGGTGGAAATATAGTCCCTCCACCTAGTCCTGGGTCTTCCCCGAGCTGGATGTGCCTGGAACATCTCCCTAGGGAGGCACCCAGGGGGCAACCTTACCAGATGCTCAAACCACCTCAACTGGCTCTTTTCGACACAAAGGAGCAGCGACTCTACTCCGAGTTCCTCACGGACGACTGAGCATCTCACCCTATCTCTAAAGGAGATGCCAGCCACCCTCCTGAGGAAACCCATTTTGGTTGCTTGTACCCTGGATCTCGTTCTTCGGTCATGACCCAACATTCATGACCATAGGTGAGAGTAGGAACGAAAATTCCACCTACAAAGCTTCAACGAAATTCAGTTCCCAAATGCTTATTGAGTGTTGTTCAAGGAAAGGTGATGTAACAGTTGGAAACATGCCCCTGTCCCAGCTTTTTTGGAACGTGTTGCAGGCATCCAATTCAAAATGAGTGAATATTTGCAAAAACAATAAAGTTTATCAGTTTCAACATGAAATGTCTTGCATTTGTAGTGTATTCAATTGAATATAGATTGAAAAGGATTTGTAAATCATCATATTCTGTTTTTATTTACGTTTTACATTTACTGCACCTCTGCTGCCTGGTTGCCCAACTACCTCAAGCTCAGCCTTAAGCCAACGTAGCTGCTGTACTCACAGAAAAAAAAACAGAAAATCCTGACTTGTTTCTTAGCACAGGATTAACAACTGTGGTGAGATTCTACACAGCCACATCACAGCCAATCTGCATACTGCATGCTTGGAGCATCAAATCCTTCCTCAATTGGGATTCTCAGGTCTGGACTAATGAGAAACTTAAACCGACCTGAGTTTCCAACCTAATCTTTTCAGGTCTTTCAACACAGCAAAGAAAAAAAATCTCTTTTGTCTCAACTTCTTCCAATTTTCCTATTTACCCATACTGCATGGCTGCCTGTGGGACTCATATCCAAGGAAAACATATCCCATTGTGGTTGCGCCTGTATTCCTGTCCTTTAATAGTTTGACCATATTCCTCCCCTCAAAACCATTATAAAAAACCTGTTGTCTCACCTCAGACTTAACTTACTTTTCAAATTTAGTCAGCTATTATTTAAACTGAAATTTTAGAGAATTGGTTTGTACAGTATATTTCAATCTTACTATAGCTCTCAGGGGTTGAGTTAGACATAAAGGACAAAAAGGACGTGGAACTGCTTTAAAAATCTAGCTATATATAATCTAGAATACCCTACATAAATATTTTAAACATATAACCTAAAAAACTATTTAACTAGAAGATGTGTATCTACTTGTGTTTTATATATTGTTGGTCAAATATACAGGGATATATATATATATATATACACACATCCTATAAGAGCTAAGACCCCAAAGTAAAAACAAACTTCAGAGGAAACAATTCCAATGCTTAGTAGGAAGAATGAACAAGAAAAAACAGTAAAGAGGAAGAATGTAATCAGGGTTTTATAACAGTATTTAGGTCAACTAGTTATATATGTACTAGTAGGAGTACTTCTGCTAAATGTAAACAAGATGTACAATTAGAATGCAATTATACAATATTTCTAAATTATTGGATAGAACGTAGAGGACAGCGGCACATCACAAAACCATTTTGGTTATGTAAAGCTTATCAGATGTGATGTTATAGATTTTATCAGCCTTTTACAAAGAAGGATGATTCACACTCATGTTTGTTGTTTTTCTGCCCGGAGTGATGTCTCTTTGTGAAAACCACCAGACAGTGTTATTTATAGATGTTAGTGAAACATCATCAAAGAGTTACATTTTCTGTGAAATCCCTCATTATATACAGTATGGTCTCTTACATAGGTTACATCCCACAAACAAAGACTGTTCATTGTCAATCACATAAGCTGTCACTGTGGTGGACATTCATCTCATACAGCCAGAATGAAAAAGTCTTTCTCATATGACAGAGCACATCTTGTCCAGATGTGCTCTTAATCTAACAGATGTCCCTTATCACACCTTAAACATCTATTTTATATTCATGACATGAAAGTGTTTTTTTTTTTTAAAACTGCACAATCTTAATCAATTACCACAAGTATGATGATACAAAACATAAGCAATGTAAGTAATGTTATTGCTCTATTTTTATTCTTCATTTCCACATCTTCATATCCTGTGTGGTCACAAGCAGCTGTTGGGCATTTGGCAAATGTTGTTAATAACTCTGTGCACACCTCAGCTCTTCAGCTTATTGCCATACAGATAACTCTTTGTGTCTGAACACGTATAAACATCATAAACACATCCTGAATATGATATTCAGAACAGTGAACATTTTTCAAACACAACCAGGATCAACTTGAAAAACAACAACATGCATGTAAATATGAATAGTATAGATAACTGTGAGCCAATCTCACCTAACAGAATGGCTGAATCTCTAGTGGTTCTCTTTGAGAGAGTACATAATGTAGTGATTCCCAAGGGTACTTACCCCAGGGAATACTAATGTTGTTGTCAGGGGAATCTAAATTAATTTAACTAATACTGTATAATATTAAACAGTTGAAATAGTTAGCTAAAACTAATAAATAAACAGTTGAAATAGTAAGCTAAAAGTAATGTATAAACCATTTAAATAGTTAGCTAAAAGTAATAAACAGCTGAAATAGTTAGCTAAAATTAATAAATAAACAGTTCAAATAGATAAACGGTTCAGATAGTTAGCTAAAAGTAAACATCTGACATAGTCATCAAACAGAAGCGTTCGCGAACCACTGACTTAATGGGTGACCATTCACAGTTTTTGTTACTGCTTACACACAAAATCTGGAGTAGACCCTACCATAAATACACCATCCTCACCAGCCTGCTGAGTGAGGGAAAACACAAACTGTACTCAATCATTTAACTGCACCTCTGGGCACGTACACATATATATATATATATATATATATATATATATATATATATATACACACATTTGTGTGTGTGTGTGTGTGTGTGTGTGTGTGTGTGTGTGTGTCCCAAAGATACTGATCTTCTGATACCACCCAGACAGGCAGACTGCAGACATGAACTTTACCACACTAATCTTGCATATAGCATCCTCCCTTTTGGGCACTGGGCCAATATAGTAAAGGGAAATACCTCTCAGGCTATCCCTGCTATGCGCTGTATAGCATGATCTACAACTGGGCCTCATCAGTTCGCACCGCAGGACAGCAATAATGAGCCATTCTTTCACAGGATTTGTTAAAATCCTTATCAGCATTACAACAATAAATCTTTGGTTTGATTTGTTTGTAGTGTGTTGCGTAAGACCCAGACTCTACAAGACACTGACCTTGTTTAGAAGTTGTTTATGTGTTCATGTAAATTTCAGAGGTCATTTTTTTAATCTTTCATCCTTGAAGATAACTGCAACTTCCACCCAGGAAGTCTCCTGTACGTGTCTCGTGTATAGATGTTTTCTCACCAATCTATGGTCTGTGTTGCACTTTCGTCTTCATAACTCAGCATCACGTTTTGTGGCGTGGCGTCTGAAACAAACGTCTGATTCACATGTTCAGGTCATGTAAGCTAACTTATATAATGAGGTCAGACATGTGGGGATTGCTACAATGCCTAAAAACAGTATTCTGATATTACCCTTTTCCCTGGGAGGCTTCATCCAATGGACTGGAGCTCTTGTCAAGTGTTTTCATCGATTTCACGTTTGTCGACTTTAGTGTATAGGCTACATTTTCATCATTGTGCAACCTAATCTGACTTTTTTATCTTACCGTTTTACTGCTGCTGTATATCTAATTAATGCTTTTGCCATATATTCATTTTTTTTAGCACCTGCTTTACCTTTGTGTCGTTAAATACATTCTTGAAGTAGCTTTTTTCCCCAATGGGGTATGATAAGACCTCATGCAGATGACTGCTGATAAATCATAACTATTCCACATCACAAGGTCTGCGTAAATCTCTACTAAACAAGCCAGAAGCACATTTTTACTTTTCTTATATATGTTAGATGTCATCACATCCAGTCTACACAAACAGCAGCAGGTCATACTTATTAGGTTGAATTCTCCTCCAGCCCCCAGCCAAATAAATCATGCACACTTTATTTGACAACTGTAGAATGGCAACACATTAGATTAGTGCAGAAAATAAAGACTGTGTCCCCAAAACACAGGGTTTAGATGTTCTGCACTGGATCCCATAACAACTAGCTGCTAAAAATCAAAATGTCATGTTTCAACACAGAAGTGACCCTTTAAAACCCAGAATTAGGGTGACCACCAGCCATGTGATGATGCAGTGTGGACTTAATTTCTCTTAATCACTGTTTCACTCAGGAGAAAACTCCGTTGTATGTTTATGACTATGTTTCAGAACAGCCCAGGGCAGCAGGCCCATAGTAAAGCTGCTGGATACTCTTGCATGAATAGGCTGGTATTCTGCACGTCGTTACAAGTAGACAGAAAAATGCAATAGGTCATTTTTAACGACCTTTAGTAAGCAGCTGGGCTCATTTTCAGGCTATTTCTCCTTCAAGCTGCAATCATTTATATATGCACCTATAGGATTAGCATTTGGCTGTGGTATTGTTAGAAGTGGTATTTAACATTATTGTGGTCATAACTTATGATTTAAAATGGTTATGGCCTGGTATGTGGGGGGATAGGTATATCTTAAAAGATGATTATAGATCGCATTACAGATTTTAGACACAAAAATGTTTTTGGTTATAGGACTTCTTGGCACAAAATATATTTTAAATGATATGCAGGGAGGGATCTATATTACTTTAAGATGATGCTGTAAAATACCTTGGCATTATTATTGATTCTGAGCTCCACCATTGATGCTGTTGTATTAAAGTTAATCAAAGTCTGTGCATGCTTTAAAGGTCCAAACATTATTTTTCTTTTACTGTCAGGAAAAACTTGTCACCCCTTAATGTTGTTACCTATTTTGGATTATGCTGATATTATGTGTCATAATACTGAATCACATCTTTGGCCTTTAAATGTTATTTACAATAGTTACTGTAGATTTATTTTTTAAATATCCATGTCATACCCATCAATATGATTAATTGTCAAAGGAAAATGCCAAAGGAAAATGTCATTCATTTTAAAATGAATTATTTTTAATTACCCAGTTTATTTGAAGCTGTTTTTATTCCTCAATGTATTTATTAAGACACTGATCACCTTTGCCTCTATTCGATCAGTCTTTGCAGTAATTGTTTATAAAAAAAAAAAGACATTTTGATTTAAAGCTCCCTTTGCTTGGAACAACTTACTGTACAGTAAACACACTAATATAACCTCTTTTGTTTAGCCCTATTTAAGTTGCTCTTGCTTCTAATATTTACTTTGATGTCAATGATTTCAGAGTGAGTTATGAGTTATAGCTATAGTTAAATAAATTGTACAGACCTCCCACTAGCAAGATGTAGACCTATTGTATACAGTCTATGATGTAGCCTAATGAATTGCCAGGACCCTCTTGAAAACGAGATGATGCATTTCAACAGGCTTATAAATCAAGCCTGTTGAGATGCAGTTATGATGCAAACATTGAGCAAGTTTAACTGTAGGCCTACCATAATGGATAGTGTAATTTCAATGCTGAGAGGCGACTTCCTCGTCCCGCTGAGATTGCCCTACAATCCTAAATATTTCTGTTGACCTGGTGAGCTAAGATTTCTAGTTAGAGCATAAAATACGGGGCGAAAATGTCAAAACTGATTCTAAGTACAGCCCCGCGGTTGTTACTTCACAGTACGCACACATGGTGCGTTGGACAAATTCCAGTTCAAATGAAATCAGGTCAGGATTTTTTCTCTCCCTAGAAAACCACCAAGTCAGCAAAATAATTTAGGTAAACAAAACCTCACCAGATCTAAAAAAAAGACCCTGTCCCTGCTTAAGTTGCGCTTGAAATAATGTCCCAATGTCTTTGTCATAGGCCCTCTTCTCGTTTAATACGCCTGTGTGTGATGCTGACTGAGAATGGCCAAATTGTTATTTAGGGCACATTTCTGTGGTTATTGATTCATCTGTTTCTGCTTGAGGTTTTGCCCCGACCTAAATCAATTGGATCTATAATAGCATTGGCCCTGCGGGGTACATGGTCTATTAAGCACACAAGACCTCATTTCTACATGTGTGATCACTCGAAACATGTCTGTCTGCTGGACTATCAGAGAGCAAAGTGCTGCCCCAGGGGGTGGGGGAGATAAGCCTCAAAAGTCACATAGAAGTCAAGTATTATTTATCCAGGACCTCCACGTGTGCTGTCTCTGGGATGGTCTGAGCTCAGCCCTGTGATTGGACACACCTTCCTCTCAGCTCACGCCTTCACAGTCTCATCCAGGCGGGGGCGGGGCTAGAGCCGCATTTACACCCATGATTGGCCCAGATTAAAAAAAAAATTACAGCTTTATCTCCGCGGGTTTGAGGAGCAGGTCGCGCGTTATAAATACTGCCTCCAGCCGGGGAAAACAAAATGAGCACCGACATCCAAGAAAGCCGCGTCTGGCCAAAGCTTCATGATCACTGTGAGAAGGATGCTGCAACAAGCTCTACGAGTATCCGTCCGAAACGCCTTCCCCCTGGTCAAATGGATGGAGAGGTGGGCTGAGGGCGCATCAGCCAAGCAGCAGGCACTGAAGACTCTGGGCGACATGCCCGGACCATCGGTCGCCAGTTTCGCCTGGGACTTGTTCGCCAAACGGGGCCTGTCGCGGCTGCACGAGTTACAGGTAACATGATGATGTTCAATAGGGATTAAGAATAGGCCTATTTACAATAATTGCCTTTTAATATAAATGCAGTCAGTAGGCTATAGGCTGCAACATAGTGAACTAAATGATAAACAAATATTGATGCACAGGACGTTGAAAGAGGACAGATTTAATGCATTTGATAATTGATGGAATATTAGTGATTGTATGAAAGAGAGAGCGAGAGAGAGAGAGAGAGAGAGAGAGAGAGAGAGAGAGAGAGAGAGAGAGAGAGAGAGAGCGAGAGAGAGAAAGAGAGAGAGAGAGAGAGAGAGAGAGAGAGAGAGAGAGAGAGAGAGAGAGATTTAATGCAGCACCGATAAACTAACCCCTTCAGCAGATGAATGTGAAAACAGCCTTCTAGTGTGGAGGGGGCCTTTAATCTAAATTTTCCTTTTGCGACACTATGGCCTAAGTTAACATGTCTGCCAAGCAGAGAAGAAGATTTGGCTGATCAAACTGCTTGTTAAATGACCCAATCATTAGTGGATTAGAAAAGCCTTGCATGCATCTTTGTTTCTTACTGGCTTCAAACTACAGGACAGTGCATCCAAAGTCAATCACCTCATAACCTGCAGGGTTTTCACAAGGTCACCTCTATCTTTCTAATGTCCCAGCTGGAAGGAGTGCAGCGGTATGGGCCCATGTGGAAAGCGAGTTTTGGTCCCATCCTGACAGTTCATGTGGCTGATCCTGCGCTCATTGAGCAGGTACTGAGGCAGGAAGGCCAGCACCCCATGCGCTCTGACCTTTCCTCCTGGAAGGACTACAGGAAACTCAGAGGACATCACTATGGACTCCTGACATCGTAAGTATCACTCTGAGACTTCCTTTTCTCTATCTTATTCTCTCTCATTGGGAACCCAAAAATCAAACTAAATTAAAACTTGAATTATTTGTAATTTCATTGTTTAAGACATATGGCATGACTGAATGATTACTGAATACAGTACCTGAGAACTGAATACATTGACACAACTTGCTTGCAAAGATAGAACAGCTGTTCTTCACTGATTTCATTTATTAATATTAAGCCATAGTGATCAAGGGAACTCCCCCTCAAAAGTTGAGACAGGTAAATCAGTATTGTAAGGTCATTGGTTTAACTACAAGTGTGATACTGAGAAGTTAGACTTACAAAACTTTAAATTATTTACCCTCTTACTGTATTACCAATGTCTGGTTCTTTGCTGATTCTGAATGAAATAAAGTGGACAACATCCTTTTTAATTCAGTAGTTAAATACTCTTGACACCCTCATTTAGTTCAGCTAAATTATGTGCACAGATGCTATACTAACACAAGTGTTTGTTTTTTACTCTGTGTGTTCCTAGTGAAGGGGAGGAGTGGCAGTCGGTGAGAAGTCTCTTGGGGAAGCACATGCTGCGACCAAAAGCAGTTGAAGCTTACGATAAAACCCTGAACGGCGTGGTCGGCGACCTCGTTTCCAAACTTCGCCTTCGCAGACGCTCTCAGGGCCTCGTCAATGACATCGCCAGCGAGTTCTATCGCTTTGGCCTCGAGGGTAAGGTTTCATGAGGCATGGCAACATCATGCATCACTACAGGGTGTACCACATTGTGTAAACATTGGTGATTAGGTCCAGCCACATGCAGGAAGGAGTATAATGTGATATCACTGACATTTTAAACATACATGCATGTCAAAGCCTGATGTGCCCAAATAGTTTCAACATTTCCATCAAATAACCTTTAAATCACCTTTCCAGTGGTGGAAGAAGTATTCAGATCCTTTACTTAAGTAAAAGTAGCAATTCTGCAATACAAAAATACTAATTTACAAGTAAGAGTCCTGCATTCAAAGTTATAACAAGGAAAAGCAAAATAACCTATTTCAGAGTGTTATATTATTATATATATTAAATTGCATTACTGTGTAAGCGGCACTTAATGTTGTAGTTTGTCAAGATGGAGCTAATTTGAACTGCTTTACTACATACTTTTAAGAAGTTAACCTATAACACTGCATCATATTCTATGAACTGCTCATATGTTTAGTGTGTCAAATCTGTAAAGTAAGTAAGGGCAGTAAATACCTACAGCTGTCAGATGAATGTAGCCCAGTAAAAAGTATATAGTAAACTGGAAATACTCAATTAAAGTACAAGTACCTCATAATTGTATTTAAGTACTGTAGTGTGTACTTTTCTTAATTTAGGCCTAATACCAGCTCAGATTAACCACAGACTATATATTGAGTACAGCTAAACTCATTGCTCATTCCTGCCCTCAGGTCTCCTCAATAGTTATTTTTGCATGACCAGATTCCCCCCAGACTAAACAGCTTCAATCCAGTGACTAATTGCTCACATGCACGGCTCTCAAACATTTACTCTTCCATCATCTAAATGATTGTAGCGTTGAGTGGAAGCTGAGCCAACTGTTGTTGAAACGTAAAATGCTACTTTCAAAAAGCCATAGATGTGGTTTCTCCCTGTGCAGCCTGAGTTTACGGTACATTTCTGTCAGCCCATGTCTTTCTCGCCTCCTCATTTACCTTTTTTTTCTTTTCTTTGACAGGGATTTCCTCAGTGTTGTTTGAATCCAGAATCGGTTGCCTGGATGAGGTTGTCCCAGAAGAGACGGAGCGTTTCATCCAGTCGATCAACACCATGTTTGTAATGACGCTCCTTACCATGGCCATGCCAAAGTGGTTGCACCAGCTGTTTCCTAAACCCTGGAACATCTTCTGTCAGTGCTGGGACTACATGTTTGACTTCGGTAGGTCATTTCTTCTAATCATTTGCGTTTAGTGTCGGCATGGGAAATGGTAGCAATATTTACACCTAATTGGAAATATTAACTCTGATAGTGATGACTGTATGTATTTTACAAAAATGCTTTTGAAAGTAAGAAAATTGGAAGATATAATGAAAGCAGAAAATCAAATACATTTTTCAAAAAGATGTGTGAGGGACATCCAGCAGACCCTACACAACCTCTTCACTACAACATGAAACCAAAACATACATACTGTATGTCTTTCCACACTTTATGATTATTGTCCTTCCGCCCCTTCTCATTACATTATTGCCATTATGGATGGCTATATAAGAAACTGGGTTATTGTTCCACTCACTCTTACAGTACGTTAAGACTCATCCAGATCTCAATCAAACATATTTAAAATAATCACTCAAACTGGATCAGGAAGCAGGCGATTAAAGTCCTTAACCCTCACGCACTACAAGATCATCTGTGCTGAAGTCTTGAACATCAGTCATGATGATTAAACTGTGGTCATAATAAACCTTTTTGCCTAGTTGCTTTCCCCAAATTACTGTAGGAAAACAGATGGCAAGTTTATGAGAAAGTCTAGTATATACAGTAATCACTGTGCAATTAATGCATGGCTTTTTGGTACTTATTAAGAAGGATACTAAAAATCACACCAGAAAGCTCAGAACTTGCTGTGTCTCAGCATCTGCATTACATACTGCACCCTCACTGTCATAATGGCCTCTAATCTCTGTGCTTCTAGCGAAAGGCCACATTGATCAGCGTCTGACAGCCGAGGCAGAAAAGGTTGCCCGTGGAGAGAAGGTGGAGGGCCGTTATCTCACATACTTCCTGTCGCGGACCGGGCTGCCCATGAAGACTGTCTACAGCAACGTCACAGAGCTGCTTCTTGCAGGAGTCGACACAGTAAGCACGATAACTCTGTCCCCTCCTTTGCTGGATTCTGTGTCAAGTTCTCCCTGATTTAATAACCTCTCCCCCTTCACCCTACCTGTCTTTTCAGATCTCCAGCACCATGTCCTGGTCGTTGTATGAGCTGTCCCGCCACCCCAAGGTGCAGGCATTGCTCCGGGATGAGGTGTTGAGAGTGCTGGAGGGTCGAAGCATACCGGAGGCCGCTGATGTGGCCCGCATGCCTCTCCTGAAGGCTACAGTCAAAGAAGTACTTCGGTATAACTGAAAAGATTTCAGTTCATTTCCTAAAGACATGTAATCTTCAGACTGTAAGTTTCCTTTTGCTCACATTATTAAACTTTTTTTTCTCCAGGTTGTACCCCGTTATTCCTGCCAATGCAAGAGTGATTACAGAGAGAGACATCCAGGTTGGAGGCTACCTCATCCCTAAAAATGTGAGTGTGTTGAGGGAATTAGTACACTTTGAAATCATTCAATCTTTCATTCAAATCTGTATCATTTTTGTACTGGGCTAAATGTGAATGAAATCTTTCCATCCAGACTTTAATTACCCTGTGCCAATTTGCAACGTCACGGGATCCAGCGGTGTTTGCAAATCCAGATGAATTCCAGCCCCATCGATGGTTGAACAAGGACCAGACTCACCACCCATATGCCTCTGTACCCTTTGGGGTGGGAAAACGCAGCTGCATAGGTCGTCGTATCGCCGAGCTGGAGCTCTATCTTGCTCTTTCAAGGGTGAGTTGGCTGGACGTTTTTGCTGATTACTGTGATGAAAACTGTTACTGTGAAGAGAAATGCATATATTTAGCAGTATTTTAATGGTTCTGTTGAAAATCAGAACAGTTTTTACTAGAGGTATAAATCTTCACTGATCTCCCGATTTGATTACGATTATCATGTCAGCGATTCGATTCGATATCTCGATGCATCACGATGCGTCAAATACATTTTTCTATTAAAGCCATATAGGATATTTAATTCATAGCTTTTCAAGCTTCAAAAACAAAACATTCTGCTGTGCTCTAATACTAAATAAACTGGATACATAAAACTACAGCACTGAGCACATGGCACTTCCTGAATGTGCAAAACATAACAGAATATGTAAACAGAAAGGTTGTTAGGCATACATTAAATTGTAAACAGAAATAATTGATTATGACCCGGCCGATTATGAATGCAGCATCGTCCATGTCCACGATTCGATTCAACACCAGTAAATCTGTTTTCTCTGTTCACACTAGATCCTCATAGAGTTTGATGTTAAGCCGGACCCTGAAGGGATTTCCGTGAAGCCCATGACACGGACGCTTCTGGTTCCTGAAAATGTCATTAGCCTCCAGTTTATTGAACGATGACCCACTCTCCTGAGCTGAGTGGTTACATGAACGAGTATGTGAGTCTTTTCGCAGTAGAGAGCGCTAGCAGTTGGAGTTATCACAGCCTCTTGCATGCAGTTAGAGCGGACCCTAAACCTTTGACACGACAAAAGGCCAAAGCCCTCTGTGTCTGTAACGTAGTGTGTGGAGGCCAACGTGTGGAGAAGGACAAATAAATGAAGGATGAGCAGTGACAGCTCATCACTGAGGTTTTCCACTGGGAGCTGTGTTACTCCAAATTAGATACTGTGGGGGCATAAAATCATAAAATCACCATTAAGCACTTATTTGCACAGAGGCTAAGAGGAAGCCAGAGATCTCCTTCCGTACGTTTCAGTAGACAATCTTCAGACTTTATCCT
Organism: Sander lucioperca; assembly: GCF_008315115.2. NCBI lineage: Eukaryota > Metazoa > Chordata > Actinopteri > Perciformes > Percidae > Sander > Sander lucioperca. The sequence goes on from NC_050178.1 coordinate 31,668,887, forward strand.
TAAAGTGAGTCAAACCATCTTGCATTTCAGGGAATTTGCAACATATTTGAAGCTGATTTTTGACTTCCAAGCAACCCCTTCCTAAATCTAATTATGACCTGTGATCTTCTGCACTCTTAACTATATACAGAATTCCCTGTGTCCTGGTCTTGCAAACATTAATTTAAAGAGTGTTTATATAAGTCTGAGAATAGACAGTGTGCCGTAAATTATTCAAGAGGAGTCTCAGACTGGCACATGGACACGCTATTTCTTCAGCTCTTACTGAGCTACCGTGAGAGTTTTGTGTAGATATGATGTTCAATGTATTGATCAAGTGTATTTTATAAGGTGCTTACGTTGAACTTTTAGTGACGGGTTCCTTTGTAAAAAGAATGGCAGCTGTTGAAATTGAAACCCTGTGAAGGAATGCATGGTGCCTCTGTTTAAATCCCAAACGTAGGCCACTCTGCACTCAGGCTTTGTCTGTATGGTCTTTAGAATGTAAATGTATACATACCACAATTCAGCAGTGCCGCACAATGCAACTGTACGTGTCTTTTAACTTTTTTTTAACCTACTATGAGTGATATGCCACCATTTTGCAAATGTAATAGGCTTCAATGTCTGAACTCTGTATTTATTATAATTTAGCACATTTAAAACTGTTACTGTACATGTCATTAAAAGGTTTCAAGTTGGACTTCTGCTTATGTGTTGATTTTATTTGGCCAAACCAATAAGAATCGGTGTACATCAATGCAGCATTTGCTTCAAGAACTAACACCATCAGCTGCATCAGATTTAAGTCTAACCGATCAGATGTGTTGTTAGTTTGATGCTGGTGAACAGCCACCTGGCACGTAGGCAGTCATTTCTAAGAAATACAACACCGAGTATCAAAGTGTGACTTGACCTTGTGGAGTGTGTAGTGTGTGCTTTGGTGCAGCAGCTGTGGGTCGATAATTTGGACCAAATCCCTCCACTGCAGATGGAGGGCCGAACAATGATGTTCAACCTAAAACTAAAGATCCAAATGTAAATCACGATACGAAAATCATGTTATTTAGCATTTATTATTGTGTTTATTTGTGTCATCTACATATATATATATATACATATATATATATATATATATATATATATATATATATATATATATATATATATATATATGACACAAATAAACAAATGTACATTTTGTACATATATATATATATGTATATGTAGATGACACAAATAAATAATAAATAATAAATATAATTAAAGAGAATAAATATTAAAATAGTAAAATGTATTAAAGTATCACATTTTTTATTGCACGTTTATTAGATGTGTGTACTACACTTACTAGATGTTTGAGGACTGTGAAGCTAAAGACCAATATTTGACTGTGGGAAAAATGGACCGTGGGAGCAACACCACTAGAGTTGAGAGAGAAATGCTGATTTTGTTACTCTATACTGAGTAAACCTGCAGGGGCATCAGAAATACAGTACGCCTATACTGGAAAGGTTTAGGACTCCTGTTGTGAAAAGGAAAAGAAACCACTGAGCTGTATTTGGTGTACTAAGCATAACATGCAATAAACTATGACTAACCCTATACATATACATTCAAAGGTAGGCTACTATTCCCTATGGTGTCCCCATGGTTTTTATGAAGCTGGTGATGGTTCTGAAGTGATATTGGAAAATAAGACGAGACAGAGAGTTGGTTAAATATGTTTTAAATTGATATATTAATAGTTTTTATAGACATTTACACATACAGTATATGGATGCATTTAAAATCACTTCAAATAGAGTAAAGGGTGGCATTCACAGTTTCTGACTTTTGAACTTGGGCCATTAGTTCTAGTAGCCCACTGCGACTAGAAGAAGTAGGCTAGAAGTAGGGATATGATGATAATAATATAATGTGTCCTAAACCCTGTTTTACATAAAATAAGTCAGTGGGATGTGTGAATATTGAAACAGGAATAAAACAATTTAAATGTGTACTGGTTAGGTACCCAAAATGCAAAAAAGACTTAGGCTAACGTCACTCCACAAGTTTCAATCACAGAATTGGTCACGTGTAAATCATACCAAAATACCAAAAAATACCAAAATACCCAGGCAAATACTGCATGTAAGATATAGCTAAAGATAATCCAGATTTACACTCCAGTCCAGAAGGAGGTAGTAGTGCGCCGTAACGCTGCCAACCCCGATAACACCTCGCAGGAAGGAATTAGCAGACTAGCAGGGCCCTTTACTGTCTATGGCAGGGCCGCTTATACGTCAAATTCATGTAGCCAGTTAGCCCGTTAGCCATGTAGCTAGCTACCGAGGTGTTTATAAAAGGCATACATAGACTATATAGACTCCAGTTAACGGATCAGATACCACAACGAAGGAAAGTAGCGAGAAAAGGTGAGTCAGAAGACAACGTAGCTAGTTATATTAGCTTGTTAATTAACTAACACTAACGTAACGTTAGCTAGCTAGCTATCGTAGGACCGTTGTGTTAGCTAAGCGAATTGTAGCTAGTAGCTAACGTTACTAGCCAATATAAACGAGCATTATTATGAACAAATTGTGTTGGCTAACCAAACATACTGTACTGCAATATTGTCTGGGCAAGCTATATTCTTTGCCACAGCTAATCATTTCATACTAAATATTTCACATTGAAGGGAAAAGGAGAGGCACTATGGCTAACATTGCATGTAAACAAAGGCATAGCTAAGTCCATTCCCCTGACTCCCATCAACAAAAACACAGCTACTTGAAAATGGGTCTCACACAGAGTTTTAAAGTAACATTGTGGATACATTACTTTCATTATCTGTCTGGTTGACATGAAATGTTTCCTAAAGCTGTACTATAATGCTGGCATGCACTTTTGTTAAGGTGTTAACTTGAATTGTTACAAGGAATAACTTGAATTGTTATAAATGGGTGCAGTCAGATTTTCTTTGTAACGTTACCCATTAGAGCCTTAATACATCCATGATTAGAGCCCGCCATAAAAAAAACTGCTTGTCAAAGTGGGATATGCTCCTATAAACCACATACTTCCTGCTCACCTCACAATTAACTCAACCTTTACAGCCTGTTGCTCTTTAAAAAGAGATTAAATTATTGTTGGATTGTAATATTTGTGTGCCACCTGGAGTAACAATGCAACTCTGTGGAGCCAACCGGAGCCAAATAATGTCTAGTCTCACCATGCCGTCTGTCCTGTTACTCTGAGCTGAGAAATGTCTGTTTTATTTTCTGATGTGTTTCATGTTGTGGCTGAACAGATGCAAGCAGGTGACCCTGCGGTTGGTGCACCGATGGCAGTAGCTGGTGCTCAGAGTCGGTCGGAGGATGAAGAGTCACTCGGAGTGAAAGATGTGAAAAGGACAGCAACACAAGCGTTTGGCAGTGGTGTTCCCAAACGCAGAAGTTCCTCCAGGTTGGAGTTATATTCTTGTATATTGCATTATTCCAGCTGTATACTAGAATAATCAATGTATTTTGTTTGCATAAGGGCATAGATGTGTTGTTTAATGCTGCTGCTACCAGTGTTTTACGTTGTTGGATCTGTAAATCTTTAAAGAATTGCTGAGTATGTTTTTTTTCTTTTACACATTAATGTCCTTAGGTCAATAAAGAGGAAGAAATTTGACGATGAATTGGTGGAGAGCAGTCTTGTGAAGTCGTCCAGTAGAGTCAAAGGCCCTCCTGTCATAGAGCCTGTCCGCTGTTCAGGGAGTGAGCCTTCATCTAGTGAGAAAAAAAAGGTACATAATACCTAGAACCCACACATTCTTAAGCTGCCGTTCTGTTGTTTTCAGAGAAAGGTGCCGCCCAACTAGGCGGAGTGCTACCCTTAGTTCCCTATACTACTCTGAATCAAAGTTTTATTTTTACAAATTATTTCAACTCTGACCTTGTTGCCGCTGACCTTTCAAGGCGCAACCAATTTCAGAAGCAATGATGACATTTACCTGCGCTGTGCTTTGCCTCTCTCTCTCTTTATCTCTAACTCTCTACCTACCTCACGGTTTTACCGGGGATCATGTTTATGCAGCTTTACAGGATGTCATGGCAAAGATGATAAGCTTACAGAGCTTTGATGGATATTTTTTGTGTTTTTATGCAACTCTGTCAGGTAACAAAATCAGGCAACGCTCTCACACCACCTCTCACCATGTTAGTAAACCCTGCGCCCATCACCAAAAGAGTGAAGAAAAGCAAGCAGCCTCTACATATTACTAAAGACTTGGGAAGATGGAAACCCACTGATGACCTGCTTCTTATAAATGCAGTGTTGCAGGTGAGTAGTATAAAAGATGAAATCATTGTCTGAAAGGACGGATAATGTTTAGGAATTAATGTGACTAGCTTGTCTGTATGACTCAGTTTGTCAGTTTATGATCTAATGAGTCTGTATTTGTCTCTAGACCACAGACCTAACCTCTGTTCATTTGGGGGTCAAGTTCAGCTGTCGTTTCACGTTGCGGGAAATTAAAGAGAGGTGGTACGCTCTCCTCTACGATCCTGTCATCTCAAAGTAAGAAGAGACTTATCCGGGCAGCAGCTTTACCTTCCGATCCAATTCTACCAAGTCTTCTATGTTAGTTACCTATTTAGGTAAATATATTCTCTCTGTTGTCTTTTTAGGCTGGCATGGCAGGCCATGCGTCAGCTTCACCCAGAAGCCATTGCAGCAATCCAAAGCAAAGCTCTCTTCAGTCAGGTTGAGGAGGCACTGCTGGCTAAGATTGGCTCAGTAAGTGAAACTGGTACTTTTGGAACATTTCACTGTTGTAGTAAAATAATCTAAAATAAAATACCAAACAGTCTATTTGGCTTAAAGCTACCAGTCTAATGGTTGAGAATTTTAATAATAATAGTCATTTTAAACATGTTTTTGTGTATCCACCCTAGCACACTTTTTAAATGTACACATTTGACTGCTGTATTCACAAGCGGTTTTGTATTACATTTGTCACTGAACAGACTAGTCAGCCCAAAGTGGACATGTTCCAGGAGCTTCTGAGCAAACACCCTGGTGTCTTTCACCCATCTCGCACCCCCAAGAGCCTGTTGGTACACTGGCAGCTGCTGAAGCAGTACTACCTACTGGATGACCAGAGCGGTAAGTTGAGTTACCTACACAATTATACCAATATAACTTCCAAGCATTTTAATATGTACTGTATTTTTGTTTTATTTGGGCAAATTGAAAAAAAAAAAACATGCCTCTTGTACTCCAATGCACATCAAATGATGAATAAAACTGTAAGTCCTTGTCATCCTCCAAACTGCAATATGTTATTTTATGATTTAAAATATAGAACAAATCTTTGACAGGAGATGACACAACTAGCATGGCGCTCAAAATTGTTAAGAAATGTTCATTTTGGTGTAACATGCCTAATGATAGAACTGCAGTGAATGTCCAATATTCCTGCCCTGATACATTTTTATTTAATTCACCAAATAGTTTTCATTTACGTCTTGGTTATATTACACTTATTTAGCACATTAATCCCCTCTTTTAAAAATGTACATACCTCTCTGAAATGATAAATGCAAATCTGGATAGACAATAAAGACCCTACCCTTTTTGAATAATCATATATAGTATGAGCCTCGTGTGAGCCTTTTTTAGTGTGGAATATAAGGAAGCCCCGGGAGTTGTTTTCCGAAATAAAGTGATGAGTGTAACATTTCTGTATGTAATTGTCTTGTTGGCTTTGATTGTGTGCTGCAGTCCAGCCTCTTCCTAAAGGTGACCAGGTCCTCAACTTCTCTGATGCTGAGCAGATGGTTGATGATGTAAAGTTAAAGTAAGATAGTCTTTAATTTTTGCAGTATTCATGTCGTTTATGTCATGTTTTTGTTGCTGATAAGAAAGTATTTTTTATCTTCTCACTTAAGTATCGTACGTCGATGAATTTTCAACGCTGATCCATTTTCCTGCGTTTCCTTTCACACAGGGAGAGTAGAGATGAGGTGTTGGAACATGGTGAGAAATTGGATAATGAAGAAAGAAGTTGAATGCGATTCATCTTGCACAGCAGAAATTCTTTCTTTGATCATCTTGGATGTTGTTTACGCAAGTGTCCTTACCCTTGATTTGCCTTTGTCTTTAAATTCAGAGCTGATGATTTCCGATCGTCACCAAAAAAGAGAGATCAGACAGTTGGAGCAGGAGTTGCCTCGTTGGCAGGTCCTCGTGGACAGTATTACAGGTATGTAAGCAAGCAGATGGCTTTTAAAGGTATATTTGTTTTGTGTTTTGAGGAATCCAGTTTAGTGAAACTATTTTCTATCTCTCTCTCTCACTCACTCACTCACTCACTCACTCTTTCTCTCTCTCTCTAGGGATGAGCATGCCTGATTTTGACAACCAGACACTGGCAGCGTTACGAGGAAGAATGGTACGCTACCTCATGAGATCGCGAGAGGTAAGACATCTTTCAGAAACAGTTGTTAAAGAGAAGCAATGTAGAAGTATTTTGTTTTGTGACAAGAAAATGGAAGGAGAGAATGTATGAGAGATGTATTTTCACTATGATGCTAATGATTTTTTTTAATTTTATGTTCACACAGATTACATTGGGCAGGGCGACCAAGGACAAACCAATAGATGTAGATCTGTCGCTAGAGGGACCTGCCTGGAAAATATCAAGAAAACAAGGTGAATAAACTCGTACACTGTCATGCTGTAACGGTACGTGCAAAACAATGTTTTTAAAAGACAGAAACCAGTAAAACATTTCTCATAATTTTAAGGTTTTTGAAGCATTTGAACTATCAATTTTACTTATTGATTAATATTAAATTTTTTGATATTGAGATTATTTAGCCTATCTATTGTTGACTGTTATATTTTTGAAAGTGAGTTTGGCCAAGACGTGCACTGAACATGAATATGTGATATTTGAGTTATCCAGGCTTAGGTGTAAAGTACGCATGGACATCGCTTCTGAAACACAAAATATAGCTTATCTCCACTGCAGGAACCCCAATTGTGTTTTTGAGTCAACAATTGATTTTATACCTGTGTGTTTATTTTCTTGATTTATTTTCATGTTAAAACGTAGTAATCTTTCAACTGGCAGAGATTAATCCCATCTGATGTTGCTGAAAGTAACCAAACTACCATCACTTAACATATCATATTGATGTCTACAGGAATTATTAAACTGAAGAATAATGGAGACTTCTTCATCGCCAATGAGGGCAGACGACCCATCTACATTGATGGCAGACCAGTCCTGTCGGGCAATAAGTGGAAACTCAACAACAACTCAGTGGTGGAGGTGTGTGGAGGGTGTCAACCCAGTAGTTTAGCATTTAAATTGAACAACCATGATATATTTGAGTGGTACCATGTAGGGCTGGGCGATATGGACCAAAAGTCATATCCCGATATATTTAGGCTGAATATCGATATACGATATATATCCCGATATTTTTTCCGCAAAGTGAGAGCAAATGTTCAGTCAAAGTCAAAGCCAAATATGACATGTACAGGGTGGGAAATTAGCACCCGCCACCAGCCAATGGTGGGTATTTTTTCAAAGTGGCGGGAGACTTTGCCTTGTATACCAGCCACAGTGGCGGGTGGATTGTAAAACATTCCTTGTAACGGATTGGACAGCTTTTGTCAAAGAATGCTGTTGCCAAGTAACAATGCACAATGCTTATAGGAGTCACGTTACGTTACTGCTAATGAATGCCCAACATTTCCGGATGTTCCTGCTTCATAATAAAAACATTCAAATACCAAAATAACGGAGGACTTTTATTGTGAAGAACTTACAGGAAATGAAACCGTTCACAGCCGGGGCTCCAGACTTTTGTCGAGTAGTTTTCAGCGCTATTCTGTGACACCATTATAGTAGCTACACCACTTGTCACTTTTCTTTTCATACGGCACATTTAAGTTAAGGAAAATTAAGTTTGCAGTGAGCTTTGTTTCGGGGCTGGAGCTTTTTCGGGTTGTCGATGGCTTGCGGCTGGGGCTTCTGCAGCGCGCAGTTTGCCACTGTTTTAGGTAGTGAAAACGATTTGTAGTGCTTCCACCCCTGGCTGTAACTTGTTTATGGCACTGCCTACATATATAACGTGATTTTGTTGCTCATTTGATACTTTGAATCCGAACCATCTCCAAATTACTGAGCCACTGCGCAAATTTGAACTATATTGATATATACGATATGGTCTAATTCCATATCACGTTTAAAAATATATCGATATAATTGTTAATATCGATATATCGCCCAGCCCTAGTACCATGTGAGACATAGCCCTAACATACTGTATCTGTCTCTTCAGATTGCAGGTCTTCGCTTTGTGTTTCTCATTAACCTGGAACTCATCTCACTTATAAAAGCCGAAGCAGCCAAGATGACACCGCAGTAAATGTCAGCCATCCAACAGAAGAGTGAACAAACAGGACATGTTGGCAGGCAAACGGACGCAGTCAGTGCTTTTCTGTCCAACAGCGGTTAACAGTCCCATGAAGTGCAGTAGTGCTACCACGAATCAGACAGACAACAGCCTTGTTAACCTGAAATGAGAATTTTAAACAGACTACAGCCAAATCCTGGAGAAAGCTAGTAACAGGTGTTACCTGTTGTTTGGACAGTTTCCATGTTGTAATGTAGACACTCTCATGAGCCTTGTTTTTATTTTATTTTTCAGAATATTGTATTTAAATTCTGTAGTAAAGCTTTTTCAAAATATTAAACTTGTATACACAATGTTCTGAAGTTCACTTTGGTGTCCATCTACTGTTGAAATATGACGTTTCAAATATTAACAGAAGGCTGTACTGTAAGAAACAACACATCCTGCATGTGTTATCTATCTAGCTGTAAAATATACTTAATGCAAAAATGACGAAATACTCTGCACTCATGGACGTGAGAAAAGGTCTTTAGATATAATTTGGCTTGTTATATGTGGCCTGAATCTTTCATACTGTATCTTTTATTAGGAGAATATTTATATGCTATTGAGCTTTGTCCATATTTTTTCTTATTAGAATGTTTGATCAGTTAGAAATCAGAACATAGTAACAGAAAAGCAAATAGGAACAATATGCCTCAGACACTTGACCAGAGAGAGCACCAGTGAGTGCTACACCAGTGAGGACATAGGTAATTCATCTCTTGGATGACTCGCGTATATGAACTAGAAATGGATTAATAGAATAGCAAAACTGAATGTGTTTAGTGAATTTGGGTCAGTTTAAGGCTCAAAAACCTTACATACGGTCACATCTAGTAAATATTGATGCATTAGCTATATGTTATTTTGAAAGGATTTTAATAAACATCAGTTTGGTGGTCACTTTGTTAAGTTGGGGGTGGAGCATGCAAACTTATGTCTATCTGATTTTCTTTAATATGTTTCTTGAAGCTGAACACTTAAGCAAAATCACACTGAAATGTTCAGAACTCTAGCATACATGATGGGGACGTGGCAGAACTATTTAGTGAAAACGTTGCTAAAAAGTAAAACTTTATTACCATTTTTATATAAACCAGGTTTACAAAGTGCCTAAGGATGACCAAAGCAAACAAAAGATAATAAAAGTAATAATAAACATTTAATATTGAAATCATAGACAAGCAACAATTGTTAGAAGAATAACTTGAGCGTTATTGCTGCAGTGTTGATTATGCACACTTTGCCAACAGGCAGTGCTAGAGAGCCTATCTCAGGGCAGTTGGTTACAGATTAAAACATACAAAACTCTGTATAAGATGCAGTAAGTACACAGATACAGCACCATTCAAGACACGTGGCAATAAACTTACATTTCAACCTTAAAGGAACTCCACAACAAAAAAATTCTTTCTGACATTTACAGCTCTAATAAATGAATTGCACCCAACTGCATACCATTTTTCTTAGACAAATATTTATTTAAGGTGTGTATAAATGTCAGACAGATCTATCCCTTAACTGTGACTGTGAGCTTAAGGAATTGTTTGGTCTGTAAAATGTTTCAAGAGCAACAGGATGTTCTGGTCCATTTCACAAAGTGTAGCCTACCTTACTGACATGAAAATGTCAGATGACAATAAGCACATTGGACAATCTAAACACCCATAGAAATGACCTGGATAACTTAGGGTATGTTAGGGCAGGGATGTTGGAAATATTGTCATCAAAACACAGACAGTGCAGTCTATTAAATCTCTTGGTGCCATAGAAACACCATCCTAACTCGTGCTACACAGATTATGTTTTGACTGGATTCCCGAAACATGGCAGGGCTCACACAAGCAAAATGTAAACAAGGGAAAAACATAATCCTGTGCCACATTTATCCAACCTTTTTTGTAACATTCTGCTTTTGTATATGTCTATATATACACTTTCCTTCTTTTAAAAAAAGAACTGCAGTTATTATTTATTGATTCAAGTTTAAGTTAAAACTAAACCAGCAGTAACACAGTTCTTCACTTCAGTTTCTTCTCTTTCAATGCAACATTTCTTACTGCTACTAACCTTAAATGACACATATTTAGCATATACAGACATATAGTATATTTACTGTAAAAACAATTACCAATATCAGCAGCAAATGCCCACATTATACAGCTGGTGTCACTAGGGTGGAGAAGACTGTTGAGGCAAAAACGTACTGAGTTTCTCACAAAAAAATGCAGCCGGAAACAAAAAATGAACACTTGTTTTTTTGCAGACAAGCACAAAAGAAAAATAAATGCACATATGGTGATGCCTGGTAAGGAGAAGTGGGCGAATGGTTACCTTTAACATAAAGCAATGGGGTTTATGGGAAATGTGGTTTTATTTTGAGAAATGTGTAAGATAAATCGTTAGTCTCAAATAGGCTTATTCTTCAATTACTTTCCCAAAGCAATTCAAAAACTGTAATGGTACTTTGGTTGTGGTAAACAACATTTAAAGATATCTAATTTATATTGTTGTGTGCACTAATGTCTCATGAGAAACAGCAGTTTTGACTTTGTCCACTTTTGCATTGCTGTAGCGGTGAGACATAACTTTATCTCTGGTGAGGTTGTGATATATCAACACTTACACACCTATCTACTGTACTGCTGTTGACTGGAACAATAAAGTTCCCTGATAAAGACTTGACACCAGCTGATAAGTGATGCCAGCCAGCAAGAGTTGCTAGGTTCTACTTCGACTTCAATAAATTAAATATATCCAAAAGGGAAAAAAATGTTTCTTCAGCTACTGGAAGAAGATACCTACATCCCACTAGTCAGTTGTCTGACTTGAGTTATCTCTGTATTTTATACACAACAATATTCCCTTATCTGTTAACCATGTTGTGTTTTATTCAAACTGCACTTCCCCTCTGCATGTTTACCATGTAAACTCAGGTGCATTCAGGGTTCGCTCAGAGTTAAATTCATGACGCTGGAATTGCCTCGCCTGTTCTGTAGAGAGGCTTTGGGTTGCCACATGACCAGTTGTCTTGAACGCCCCTCGGTGAGTTGGTGAAAGCTGTGCAAGGTATTTGTTTCGGTTGTGAATCGTGGCGAGCATCTGAGTACAAGCAGGTGACTGACAACATAAGTGAGTAGTTTTGTTTGTTTAGTTTAGTTTAGTTTAGTTTAGTTTATATGAACAAACAGAAACTAACAATACCGTTTTCTTCTGTTAACGAACATATGTTTATGAATTGGTGAAGTCGGACAGGCTGGCTATCAGTGGCAAGCTTGCTCACTTGAGTGTTAGCTAGCTAACGTCAAGTTAGCCATGAAGATGGTGATAACGTTACTAGCTAACGTTACATTTTGTATGTATGTTTAGATTTATCGTGATCTTACAAGGCTGTTACTGTAACGTTACTACACCTAGGACACACTGTTATCTAGAGGATATATTGTGTAACGTTACACCAAAGATGTTGCAGATTTTGCACACAAAAAAAACATTACATTAACATGTTAAAGGCGAGAAAGTTAAACTTTTTACAGTTCCAGCTGTGATAAAGACATGACGTTAATGAATTGCTTTTTCAACTCTATTTTGCATCTGACAAATGTCAGCTGGACAATAAACTTGCAGTATATGGAGTCTGTGATTTCTCAATACCTGGGAATATTAAAGTGTAGAAACATTTTATTGTAAGTTTGTGAAATTTTCTACATTTACATTTTCTCTTCTAAAACTGTAGTGAGACCTTATCTAAACAGTAGGAGATTATTATTCCACCCCCTGAACTCTGCTGGCTGGCATGCTGTCTCTGTGAAAGATAACCCCGAGTAATCTTAATGGCCACTGTTGATTATGATAAGACAGGTGTAATTGATTGATAACCACACAACTTAGCCTACACTACATTTTTAAATTTCCTTTCCCAAGGAAAGTTTGTGCTTCTAATTTTGGTCACATGATTCAGTTCAACACGTTATTTATCCTTCCAGTTAGTCCCAGATCTTTCCTCGTAAAACAGCCCTATAAAGATGTTTTCCAAAGCTTTGAGACATTTCGTCACCTTCCTTGATTCAGGTTGTATTTAAATTCTGTAGTAAACCTTTTTTCAAAATATTAAACTTGTATACACACAATGTTCTGAAGTTCACTTTAGAGTCCAATCTACTGTTGAGTCCGAAAGAATCTACACGTTTCAAATATTAACAGAAGGCTGTACTGTAAGAAACAACATATCCTGCATTTGTTATCTATCTAGCTGTAGACAAGTAGTTAATGAAAAAAATAATGAAATATACTGAATAATCTGCACTCATGGACATGTGAGAAAAGGTCTTTAGATATCATTTGGCTTGTGATACGTAAGAACCTTCCTTCCTTGATTCAGGTTGGAGTCGTAATTATTTTCTTTAATTGTCAAAGTGCCAAGGTATTGTCAACAGAAGACAAGGTCCTCTAATTTAATGATAATAAGTTTCAGTCAGTTTCTTAATTGTATGCCAGACAAACATTGTTTACTAAAATGGAGTTACACATCTATCTACTAACATTTCTGTGGTAAGAGAAGAGGGAACTGAAGCTCCGCCCTCCTCTTGCTCTCTGTTCACTCCCCCTGAGCTGGTTGGCTCATTTTGTAGGTTGAAGTAACTGCTGGTAGTTCAGTTCAGTAGGAGTTGAAGCATTTAAAGGCTCAGTTTGTCATTAACAGGAACACACGTTGGCTGTAAAGAGAGAGCAGGTTTGGCCATCTACTGTATGCTGGAAAAAAACTGTATATCAGACTTTAAGTAAAAAAGGAATCCTGCACACAACGGCATGTTTTTTTTTTTAAACCAGCTATCCATGTTACTCTTACTGTGTCCACACAGCAGTGACAGAACATGTATTAAATAGGATTATTTTGAATTCATTATTTAATAGGCTTAATTAACAGGCTGGCTAGCAGGCTAGTCATAGGGAGGTAATCTATCAGCCACAGGATGATTTTAACCCAAACCAGAGGCGATATTTTTTTTCCTAGGATGGTGAAGGCATGACCCGCCTTACTCTACCTCTAATTGGCTTACCCTGATGTTCTTACCCTAACCCAGACCAATGTCATGCCTAAACCTAACCAAACCAACCAACAAAGGCAACAAGTACTATCCAATCAGAGGCAGAGTAGGGCTGGTCATGCTTTCCCATATATTCTGACTAGGATCTGAGTATGACGACGTCTGGCTACTTTCTGTTTGATTCACTGTGAAATTACATTTTTTTTTTCTCAACTTAATTACTTCCCAGAACATCAGTGCAATGCTGCTTCTCAGACGCTGCCACAGCCTGACTCGATTCGGCCCTCTCAACACTCAAAGGTACAGCACTGTAACAAACGGGTGTTATACCAGACATTTACTCTGACTGCACTGACAGCAGTTAGGTTTTGTCTGGTCCGAGCTACATCCAGTCAAAGGGCTCAGTTTAATGAAGGATACTAAAACAGCCAACTCAAGCTGTGTTTTAGCAAATTAAGTTGATTTTTTCAAATGTTTGTCATACATTTTTGTGACCAACACAACCTGACTAATGGTGTTCATCCCCTTTTCTTTTATCTCTTTTTCTTCTATCTTTTATTTTACATTTTGTGAATACACCAGAATTGTACAGTTATTCTTGAACATACAGCCCTAATGAGCTTGACTTGATCTGCATAAAAGTTACAGTTCCATTTTCTTTATTACATAGGCATCAAGTGGCACCTGCTGTGGCGTCCTGTGCAGTTCGTCTCTGGAGCAGCAGCAGTGAGGACCAGAGATGGTACCAGCGTGCCCATAGGCCCAGCTGGAGACATGCACTGGCAGGACTGCTGGCTGGTACCGGGGCTGTACTGGCTTATGGACTCCACCACCACAAGGTCAGGAGGAGATTAGTCTCACTTTGCTAGACCATCCTCCACGGCGTTGCGGCGTAGGGTCTGGCTAGTCCACACAGCATTCCGGGATGGGGTAAAAACGTGCTCTGGTTTATTGGCATTTCTTTAAACCAATCACAATCGTCTTGGGTGGCGCTAGGCACCTGCAAAATAGCCTCAGGAAGGAACTTGTTCTGGTGGAACAAGTGTATGTTTAAAGGTTGTTTTAGTCGTGCAACAGAAAACTCAGATTGGACAGATAGTCTAGCTAGCAGTTAACCAAAGTCCTCATAAATCGACCGGACCCAACACAAAGAAAGCCCAAGGCAACGGGCATCCAGCCTAAATGAGGGACATTCGGCGGAATTTCCGGCGGCACCGGAGCAATCCCGGAAGTGTAACGTCGTGGATATTGACTAGGAGGAGATAAGATCAGTGAACACAGTCAATGTTTAATTTGGTTTTGTTGTGTCAGGGCTAAATTATGTCAATTGAACATGTTTTTAACTTGTGATGAACATTTGACATTATTCTTTACATCTTCAAGATGTATTTTTGAATGAATTTAGATGAAATGCAGTTGCAGCCCGACACTAGCTACACTTCTTTGCCAGATGCTTTGTCTGAAAAGTCTGTTTCTCAAAATGGATCAAGTGTTGATCTAGAGCAGCACGGTGTAAATGCAGTATATGGTTCAATCTCAATTATTTAGTTTATTAAGTTTAAACGGTTCAATGACATTAAATTTAGAAAAAAAAGAATGTGCCGTGTTCCCTCTCAGTCGATTGTATTTACATCGAGGGCAGTAGCCTGTCTCATCTGTTGGTTCGCAATGTCAGCTCATTTGTCAATTTTCCCTCCCACATCTTTTGTGACTCAACATGCAAACACATTTTGAGCTGAGCAGATGATTAATCTCTTCAGAGCAAAGAATGGAAAGAATATGCTCCGTGCTACTCAACCACGAGCTTATTACTGTATATTGTTCTCTTGGTGGTATCAGTATAATGTTACAGGACTTTCAGTCTGCGTGTCCTATTCAGAGGCTGTTTAAAAGATATTTATAACATTCCCACATCAGGACCAACACCTAGCCCAGTGGTGTCGGCATGTGCAAACATGAGAACACACACTGCCACTGCTGTTACAGCCAGTTTATAAAACCAGAGGCTTAATAGTGACATATAAGTACAGTTGCAAAGTTATTACAGAAGAATCCAAATTACCTTTCAGTCACAGTTGTACTAAGCAAAATGTAATTATTCAGCATTGTAATTATTCAATTCCAGACTGGATTCCTGGTTTCCAGTCGCCTTCTCTTTCAAACGTCCTTTTTGATAGATCTCCAAACTGATGCCTCCTCCATTCTCTCCGGTGCAGGCTGAGCAGGAAGACACCATTACAGTGCAAACCATAGAGAAGACCTCAGCTCTTCCCATCTTCAGCCAGGAAGAGGTCACCAGTCACCGCTCTCTGGAAGATGGCGTGTGGGTCACCTACAAAGGTGGCGTCTATGACATCACTGAGTTTGTGGCCATACACCCTGGTGGGGATAAAATCTTGCTGGCGGCAGGTGGAGCCCTTGAACCCTTCTGGGCGCTGTATGCTGTACACAACCAGGAACATGTGCTGGAAATGCTCTCAGAGTATAAGGTGGGCCGATTCTTGGTTTCTTCAATTTAACTAAATGACAGTAAAAAAAAATAAAAATAAAAAAAGGTAAGGATGAGCTTCACTTTTTGTCTGGCTGAAAAGTTTGTGTTTAAACTAAATTGCAAAAAAAGGACACAACGTTAAAACCATGAGTATCATTAAAAAATACAAATTTAAAGTGAAAAACCTACTATTTACTATTACTAACTATTACTCAGAAAAAAGGGTTTTCAGCAGATTTTCACTGGGTGGAACCAGTTCAAACAGGGTGTTGCACAACACAAAGAAGAGACAAGAAGTGGCCGTGAGCACCAAACACTGTAGCCAGTGTTTGTAAGCCTCTGTGTAGACATTTGCAGCTAAAATATACTGCAGACCTTAAGTCAAAGTGTCAACCATTACTGACTTCACTAATTTGAAATTTAACAATGCAACACATCCAGTGAGCAGCTTCACCTTGCCAAGCTCTCTAGCTTTGAGTTACACCTCTAGCTGAAAAATAGAACAGAAATAATAGAGTAGAAAACCCCCACACTTATCAGCTAGAGAAAAATGGCGGACAGTAAAATGATTGCCCAGTCTGTCACTTGTAAACACCCATCACACTTTGCACGGCGCACATTGCTTTAACAAAAGTGCTATAACTTGCTTTAAGTGCAATTCAGTCACAATACACATTACAACAGAGCAATTGTATTTAGTATACAATCCATTAAATGTGCTGTATTAATGTGAACATGTGGCAGCTTTTTAGCAGGGGATGTCTGTTGAATGTATCCTTAAATGAACTATTTATTTTGTCTGTCTTGCACTTGATCACTGAAGACACATATGAAGAGGTCTACTGCACACTGTATACTAAGGTACCGCTGTAGGCTAAATACTGGCACTCCCTCAAGTGGTCAGTGAGAAAAAAACACTTTGCTGATGTTTGTCTTGTGGAGTTTCACAGAACGCAGTTCTTTGTCTTTCTTTGCCTTTGATTAGCATTTTAGGCCATTTGAGATGAATAGAAAAGTTCCACTGAAAATATGTAATAGCTCGTAGCGTTGAGTCCCATGTGGTCTAACACAACTTGTGTCTGTGGTTAATACAAGGTTGGTGAGCTGAGGGCAGAAGACCTGAAGAAGCAGCAGGCCGTTCAGACTTTGGATCCCTACTCCTCTGACCCCGAGCGTCACCCCGTCCTGCGCATCAACAACCTCAAGCCCTTCAATGCTGAGCCGCCTCCTGAAATCCTCTCTGACAGCTTCATCACCCCCTCTGCTATCTTCTTCAAAAGAAACCACCTGCCAGTTCCTCGGGTGGACCCGGCTTCATATCAGCTGCACGTAGAGGGACTACCTGGAGTGCTGACGCTGTCTTTAGAAGACTTAAAGACTCGATTCCCCAAACACACTGTCACCGCCACGCTGCAGTGTGCCGGTAACCGCCGCTCTGAGATGAATCAGGTCAAGCAGGTGAAAGGACTGAACTGGGGCATTGCTGCGATCAGTAATGCTACATGGAGCGGTGCGAGGCTCAGGGATGTGCTGCTGGCTGCTGGCTACGGGCCCGATGTGGCCCAGCGGGCTTTCCATGTTCAGTTTGAAGGACTGGACAAAGATGTAACTGGGACTACCTACGGTGCCTCCATCCCTCTAAACAAGGCAGTTAGCGAGGAAGGTGATGTGTTGCTGGCTTATGAAATGAATGGCGAGGATCTCCCTGCTGACCACGGCTACCCTGTCCGCGTTGTGGTGCCAGGCACAGTGGGTGCGCGCAATGTTAAATGGCTGGGGAAGATCATTGTGAGTGCGGAAGAAAGCAGCAGCCACTGGCAGCAGAATGACTACAAGGGTTTCTCCCCCGGGACAGACTGGGACACAGTGGACTTCAAGTCTGCTCCGGCCATCCAAGAGCTGCCCATTCAGTCAGCCATTACCACGCCGGCAGACGGTGCTGTGGTCAATCGCAGTTTGGAAGAGGTGACGGTGAAGGGTTACGCCTGGAGTGGCGGAGGCAGAGAGGTGGTACGTGTAGATGTTTCTATGGATGGAGGAAAGACGTGGCAGGTGGCCCAGCTGAGGAGCAGTGACAAGGGACAAGCACCTGAACCCTCTCCCCCACCGGGACGAGCCTGGGCCTGGAAGCTGTGGGAGCTAACGGCTCCTCTTCCTCCCGAGGCTCAGGAGTTGGAGATAGTTTGCAAGGCGGTTGACAACAGTTACAACATGCAGCCGGACACAGTTCCTCCCATCTGGAATCTGAGGGGCGTGCTGAGTAACGCCTGGCACAGAGTGAAGGTGAACATCCGCGAGGATTAGAGCGAGGAATAGACTCAGTGGTCTGATCCACATTCAAAATTCAAAAGGTTTACTCCTGAAGCCAAGTCATCAGAGAGTAGACATTGTTTAAAATCTGTCACTGAGACTAAGCAGAAAATACAGCAGGATTTTAAGCAGTCATGTTGCCTGTGAGATTTGAGATACCTAGAACAAAGCTAAAGGCTGTAAATAACCAAAATATGTCCATTTTTATCTTGTGATGATTCACCTAAACTACATGTAAGCCCGTTAATTCTCTGATTTGTAGAAAAGAAAAAATATAAATTATTGATATACTGTATATTATTATATATTTTTGTAATCAGGATTGACAATCCTAATGCTGAATATGTGCACATTATATTAAAATTGTTGAATTAATTGTGTGATTAACATGCATCATACTGTAATTTAAAAACCTAATTTTAAATTATATGAAATCTAATTGATATGTAGAAAAGTTTTAAGTTTATTATATAGTCATTACTTTAAGAAAAGGCTACTACAGTTGCATGGAGTGTTTTGGAAACTTGGTAGTTTAAACAAAACCTAGCATTTGTTTATCTGCAGCTGTGGCTTTGCTGAATAATAATATTTTATAAGTGATAAGATAATAAAAAAAACTTTGAGTTTGAGTAGCTTAAAGGAGCTTAAGAGCTTGGTTTGTAAATCATAGGTGAACTGTGACCCTCGCCATGCAGTTTGTGGAGCTGCTCCCCCCCCACTGTTTTGAAGTTGGTATAAAGTAGCACACCTCACTAATGTTCAGCCGCGGTTCTACCACGACACCACAGCACACTGCAGAAGTCAGGGCACTGCTTGACCACAGTTGTGACTACACTGTGTTTTGTGTGAAATGTACAGTATTGTTGAAGATGATAAATAAAGAGCTCTAATTTTACACTGACAAGTGTCAGTGCCATACAGCACTAATTAGATTAGAGGAAATGAGAAGTAGTCAATTATAATTCTTATTTAAAGACATTTGCTCAAAATAACACCACCTTGCTATGTGTTACTCAGCTTTGCAGTACTTACGTTTTTCCACTCACTGTGACTAAATATGTCAACTGGAGATCCCGACTGGCAGGCAAACTGCAGTTTTTATATTTAAT
The DNA here is from genome assembly GCF_008315115.2 of Sander lucioperca. NCBI lineage: Eukaryota > Metazoa > Chordata > Actinopteri > Perciformes > Percidae > Sander > Sander lucioperca. The sequence goes on from NC_050178.1 coordinate 31,688,268, forward strand.
GAAAGACGATTACATTTAACAGATTATTTTTCTTCAAGGATAATAGGAAAAATGCATTAAGAGTATTACTAATTGTAAAAAATAAAGTATATTTAATAACAGTAGTATTTTTATGCACCCACTGACATTTCTTTTTTCAGAAGAGAATCATCAACAGAGAAGTTTCTAGCTCCATATTAACTTACAGTGTGCATATCTACAGTATGGTTAACATTTCAATTCCCCTTTTGTATAAACTAAAAAAAACCTACAAGATGACATCACTTTCACATGTTGGTGATAGATTTTGTTGTTTTGAAAGCTGAAGTTTTCTTTGCTAAAATTCAGTAGCTGTCAGCATCAGATCAGGATGCAGTTGCTGACTGCTCTAAAAAGAAAGCTGTACGATTAAAACAGTTCTTACCATATTTTATAAATTACACAAATCTTCTGCTGCTTTTACTTAGTGATTCCTAAAAGTGGTAACAGAGGAAACAGGATACAAAGTGACTCAGACAGCCTTCTGAAAAAAAGATGTTGCAGCTGGCAGGAAGGTGAACAGGACCAAGGAGTCCAGGGGAGACAGGATAATGTAAAAGATTAGGTGTCAGGGCAAACAGTAATTAGATATATAAAAGAATGCAATACAATTTTGATGAAATATATAGTCTAATTAACCTGAGTAGTCCAAAACTATGCTTAATTACCCTGTATTCAAGTCACAATCCATAATTTGTGTGAACGTACGTATGAACTGGGAGTCATGATGTCACGATGAGTGGCTTGGTCTTTTGTCCTGAATAGGATTAAACAATGTTCTTGGCACGTTTTCTCTGACTGCAAGATTATTTATATAATAAAACCAGATATGTTCCGGGATTTAAATGCTGTGGGACTCATTTGTTTATGAGTATCCCGGGGCTGCTGACCTAGTGGGGAAGTTGGTTTGGCAATCATGTTTGTCATAAACTTTTCATTCTGATGTGTCTATGAATCATAAATGACTAGAATTGCGGTAAGCAGTATCACGGCGAACAGATAAAACACATTTATATGGTTCTGCAGTCGACGCAGACTGTGAGAATTTTTGTATTCTGTTGGTTTCAGACTCCTGACGCTGCTATGTGTGCAATGGAGTGCAACATGCACTACTCACAATGTCTTAGGAGAAATGACAGAAAGCAGAAGGAAAGCAGAGTCACTTCAGTAGAAGATGAGACATTACACATTTGTGGTATCAAACTGGATCATTTGGACCAAATGTTCTACAGTCTCTGTTCACCCTTTGTTGGATCAAACATATACAGTATTATGCTGCTGTGTGATGTTTTGGATATACATACAGCTAGTTTAGGTGTCAAAAGCAGCCTTGTTGATAAAAGCCTATACTGTACTCTCACTTCTTGCTTGTTCCTTCTTTCAGTTACTTTCTTTCCGTTGTCAGAAATAACTATTCTGTCACAACAATTACACAATACAACTACATCCGAAACGGCTGCCTCTTGCTGTATATTTCTCTCTAGGTCAGCAAATACAAAGACTTGTGTGACATTGGTGGTAAATGCAAACTAGTGCACTAAAGCTTCGGTTTATTTTCTCTGTATGGTAAATTGTGATACAGTAAGGAATGTGCAGCATGTAGACTGAAAGTTACCAAAGAAAGAAATGTACAAGAAAAAGACAAACCTAATTGTATGAGTAGTTCTTATCTTAATGCTAATTTGCTAAATAATCCTTCAGCCTATTAACACCTACTGTATCTAGGGATTAATCTACAGCCCATCAGAAGTTGGGTTTCCATAGATAGAATATGACAGAATCTTTCCTGTTGGAAAATTTTGATTTAAGTTCTGCTGTTGGCATGCAAAGACAAACCTTTAGTGTTAGTGTGTTACCTCAGGTTTAAGTCTGAGGCCGTACAATGCCAACCATCCACCATGCATTCACATCTTGAGACCAGCTGTTTTGTCGACTAATGCTACTGTAGCATTTATACCAGTTCCACACACAACAGTCTGCTGTCTTCTCAAATTTTGTAAAATACTGTACAAATGTCCCAACAAAGTTTCAAGTCTTTTTGAGAATTTCATAGGATAATATCAACCTTCAGTTATCCACAACTAGATAATAATAAATTCTGTAGACTTTTACATTGCTTTGGGTTTATAAGGTTTGTATAAAATCTACACCTGGGGGATCTAACTTCATCAGAGATATGACACTGCAACAAGCAGGAATTGAATTTAGTCAGACTAAACAGAAACAGTAACAAAAGTTCCTCAGACATTAACTTATTTCCTCTTTGACAAAAAATATTTTAAAACAAAAGGTTATATAATACACAAACACCAAAATTAACCCACTAGTATTATTGTTTAGATGTGATATACTGTTATTGTTCTTACAAATTTCGGATCATTTTGTCCATAATAAAAAAAATTAAAAAAAACATTTATAAGGCAGCATCTTTAATTTTTAACATACATTATATTAAACTCAAGAATTTCACTTTATGCTACGTTTACACCTGGCTGGCTATTTTCATAAACGGATATCCCAACCTCTCCGTTTTCAAAAATAACATCGTACACAGCTGTCAGTTTTCAGAAAAGTGTTTGTTTACATGTAAACCTGTAGGTGGCAGTGTAACGAGAAGCTCAAGCCCGCGTTAGCCAATCAGAATCCCAAAAATAGCAACAACAGCAACGAATCACTTGCTCTTTCTCTCTCTCGGGTGCCAAACCCCCGTTTGTCTCAGTTTACATGCAAACGTGCAAACGAAGATTTCAAAAATCTCTGGCCGGAGTTTTTAGAAAGACTCGTTTTCAGAGGCGAATTCTCCGTTTGCGTGTAAACGAAGGGCACAAACGAAGGGAAATGTCTCCGTTTTTCTTGTACGTGTAAACAGGGCCTTAAGCTCTAATCGTGAAGTTTTGGCCACTATGGGGAAGAAGAACTCCACAACAAGCTGACAAACTAAAGCAATTCAGACCCAGAGCAACATTATCTACGGCAGGGGTCACCAACACGGTGCCCGTGGGCCCCAGGTAGCCCCCAAGGACCACATGAGTAGCCCTCAGGCCTGTTCTAAAAATGAAAATTGAATATTGATATTATCTGTTTCCCACCTTGTTAAGTCATTGTTGATAATTATTGATAATGAGAAATCATTAATGTGATCAGTGTCTTCACATAGATGACTATCATTAATCATTAATAATCATATATAACTAAAGGCAAACTGAGCAAATTTGTTATTTCAGAAGAGTGTATCAAACTGGGAGCCCTTCGTATGACTCGGTACCCATGAAGTAGCTCTCAGTTTCAAAAAGGTTGGTGACCCCTGGTCTATGGAGTCGTGTTTCTGGCCACCTGATGAATTATAGTCCCCTATTCACTCACTTCTTTTCTTTGTCAACTCCTGAAATTAATATCTGGGTGTTTTGCTCGCTAGACGTTAGACTTAGACTTTCACCCAAAGGTGCTCTGATCGTTACCGGCCGATATATTTTATGTTCTGAATAGTCTGATCGTTGGTGTCTCTGAAGGCCGATCAGGCAAGCAAAGGAAAACTCTTAAAGAAAGAGTGGAACATGTTGCAGATGTTGCCTGCCAAGAAATAAACAGTCGTCAATTCATAATACTATCTCAGCTCATAATTTTAATACTTAATATAAAATGCTAAATAAATGCTACGCTATGTGATCGGTGCTACGCTATGTGATCGGTGATTGGTATTGACCGATACTGCTTCCAGGGTCCAATGATGGATCAATTTGTGTTTGAGTAGTAAACATAAATAGTCGCTCAAATGGGATAGGTGTGAGGAATGCAGGAATGTGGAAGTGAAGGCCCATAATTGAACTGTGATACATACCTGTAGGACATGCAGTGCAACACCAGGGAATCAACAACAAGGCATTAACCCAGAGGGAATAACATGGGAGTGTTATTGCGATAGTTTCGCTCAGGGTTAATGACCTCTTTACAGAGAGTTAAACGTTAACTTGACCCTATAAACTGCTCGAGTGTGTCGACCACTGCTGCAGCTCCGTGTCCTCTCCTAACAGCTGTACAATTCACCAGCAGACAGGTTGGCTGTAGGTCAACTGGCTGCGCTTGTAATTCTCATTCTTGAGGGATGGATCATCGTAGCCACAGGGCTGACTCATGCGCCGGGCTGAGTTTAAAAACTTCTGGAGCGCTCAGAGAACAAACACAGTCTGCTGTGGGACTCTGCTGCTGCAGCTCGGCCTGGGATTATTTGGGACAGAAACTCTTGATGAAAACTTGAATATGGACTACACATGGCTGTTGCTGCTCAACCTCAGTGGAGCTATTTGTGCAGTGGTGCAATGGACAGAATTAGAAGAAGCAAAGGTAAGGTGATAGTTTGCTTTTTAATTTGTTTAAAAATACATTCCCAATTTACCTTATCTTAACGGCAAGTATATATGCAAGACATGCTACATACAATGACAGTATTCTTTTTAAGTGTAGGAGAGCTTTATTGTCTGCCTCTGCATTCACAGGCCTATTTGAGGCAGTATGGTTACCTCAATGACCCCGCTGATCCACAGGACCCCTATTACCTGGAGGAGGTCATTGAAGCTCTCAGGTAAAATAGACTGATGGTCTCTCAAGGGGAATCACAGTTAGCTACTTACAATACGTTTAGATCTATGTGAGGGTCCATGGAAACAATACTCCCAGATAGAGTGGAGGAGGATGTGAGCAGCCCTCAGTTTGCAGATGTTTGACCACCTCTTGTCTGTAGGGTTTTCCAGCGGGTGAATGATCTTCCTCCTACTGGAGAATTGGATGAAGCTACTCTGAATGTGATGAGACAGCCACGCTGTGGCTTGGAGGACCCCTTCAACAAGAAATATCACAAATACAGAGTGATAGGTGAGTCCAGAAAAAAATCCTGATTTTCCTCCTTCACAAAACTATCAGCAATGTGATTTTTATGTTTGCGTTGCATGTGCTTTGACGCAATAGTTATAGATCTGTCAAAGGTACCTACGCTGTTCACATGTCCTGCAGTGTGAATAACGGTAAAAGTGTTTGTTGTTTTAACTTTGACAGCTGTGAGGCATGTTGTCAGAAACTTGCAAGGTCTGGATCAGCAACAATATATCTGATTAATTTCAGACTTGTCAGACTTTTAGAAACCTTTAAAGCTTTGGAAAGCTCCAACGATCTATAAAGGCAGCAACTTTTATCACCCTGATTTTTATAAGAAAGACTGTTGAGATGTTCCTCTCTGGTAGAAATACTTGTTTACACTCAACTCAAGTAGTATTAACTTCCTTATTTAAAGTGCACACAAAGTATTATGAATCATTGGATGTGATCCTTATGCGATGATAAAAACACATCTATGAAACTAGGAACTACAAAATTAAGTGATAAAGTTTCAGATTATTTTTTCCCCCCCAAATGTGGTCTCACTGACAAATGTAGAACACTTTTAGTGAGGTTTTGTTGAAGTGACTTAGAATAATGGATTATTTTCTTACAGGTCGTTGGAGAAAGAGGAGTCTGACCTACCACATCTACAACTACACACCTGACATGAAGAAGGCCGAGGTCAAGATGGCCATCAGCTCTGCCTTCAAGTACTGGAGTGATGTGGCTGCTTTGAGCTTCAGAGAAGTCAGCTATGGCAGAGCAGACATAAAGATCTACTTCCACAAGAAAGACGGCTACTGCTCCGTCCCATTCGATGGCCGTGGTCAGTTTTGCATTAAAACATTTATATGTGGCTACTATTGGGCCTACTGTCCCCTGAAACACTAACATCAACTGTTTATTTGTACCACCTGCAGGTCATGTGCTCGCCCATGCTGAGTCACCAGAATCTGGTATTGTCCATTTTGATGAGGATGAGTTCTGGACCGAGGGAACATATTATGGTACTAATCTGCGTATTGTGGCTGCACATGAAATTGGCCACGCCCTCGGCCTGGGCCACTCTCAGTTCAGAAGCGCTCTGATGGCTCCAGTCTACTCTGGTTACCGTCCCAACTTCAGGCTGCATACAGATGATATCAGAGGCATCCAGGTGTTATACGGTGAGTGCATCAAGAAGGCCCACTGGATTAGTTTAGAGCTGTCATTTTGGTATCGACTGTATTGTATCGGTATTTGTGAATTTGCATAAATCAGTACCTGTAACTCGACCAGACACTTCATGTGATTGCATGACTTTAGATTTACTATTTTTTATGTCAAAATAAGGAAAGCGTGCATTCATCCTAACTTCTCTGTTTTGTAGGCAAACGCATCACCGGCACTTTAGCCAGTCCAACACCCCCAGACAGTCTGGTTTCTGCAGAAAACAGCCATGACACTGAGAACATTCCTAACCCCTGCACTGCCACACTGGACGCCATCATCTTAGGTATGTTACAGACTTAGCCTGGATGCCAGCCAAACTTAGCCCCGCCCACAACATTCGAGGTCGGGAAGTTCTCACATTCTGACTAGAATCTGAGTATGACGATGTCAGTCTATTACAGACTAGCTGTTGCTGGATACATTTTACCACCTGTGTGCATTGTAGCCTGACTTTACATTAGACCACAACACGCTGGATTTACAGGAAATAGACAAAGTAATGTAAACTTAAATTAGCAGCATTTTGAGCCACAATAAAGGTCAGAAAATGTTGTATTTTGATCTGTAATTTTGTTTTAAAGGAACATGAGACAGCAGGTCCATCATTCAAAACAAGCTACATAAGTTCACTTGGCAATGGTGATTTGTTGACTTCAAGTCAATTTTCACGACAGGTTTACAGTATTTGGTCTATGACTGTGATGATATTAATCGTTCTACATCAGCGTATCAACACTTTTACCGTACCATCATACCAAGACATTTGTAGCACAACATCAGGATCACAAAGTGTGTCACAAAGACCTCACTGTATGTTTAATCAGGTCCATGGAGGAAAACCTTTGCTTTCAGTGGTGATTATGTCTGGACGATCTCTCATCTGGGACACAACACACCAATAAAGATTGACAAGCTGTGGAGGGCCCTCCCTGGAAACCTGAGTGCTGCTGTGCATTCTCAAAGATCCAACAAGACATACTTTTTTAAAGGTACAGTTGTCCTGTATACTGTAGTGTGTTCGTCTTCTTCTGTTGCTGTGAGTCCAGAATTTAAACGTGTGAATATTTATACCGTTTCTGGTCACAGGCGATAAAGTGTGGAGGTATACCATGTTTGTGCTGGACTACGGCTACCCTAAACAGGTCAAACGGATCCCTCCTAATATTGATGCAGCCGTGTACCTGGAGAAGAACAAGAAGCTGGTCTTTATCAAGGTATCAAAACATGAGCAGCATTTAAAAGCATGTAGGTGAATCCTCATTTATCTTTCAGAAATCCTCAGTTTGTATCTCTTTGCTGTCTGCCTGAGTAGGGTTCAGAGCACTGGCAGTGGGATGAGCTGACATACACTGACTTAAGTCTCTACCCCAAACCGCTCTCTATGCTCTTCACCGGAGTTCCGTCCAGTCCAGATGCAGCCTTCACCTGGACCAACGGCAAGATCTTCTTCTTTAAGGGAGATGAGTACTGGCGCGTGAATGAGCTGCTGAGGGTCGACAGAGGATACCCACTGAGCAAGAAGGAGCGCTGGATGCAATGCTAAAGTTCCACCACCAGGGGGCAGCATGTATCAAGAGGTCCATAGCAGGGGTGCTGGTTCTACTCCAGAGGCATTGACAACAGGCAACCTCAACAGCGGTGATTGATTGTGAATTGTCATCTACTACGTAAAAACAAAATTGTGTGGGAATTGAATTGATTTTATTTCACTGGATTTGATTTTAACCAAGCTACTCCTAGCCTCCACGGCAGGCTTTTTTAGGCTTACTCTTTGAGCACAAATGTGTGTTTGTGAAAATGATGTAAGCTTTTGTATGATCTCAGGGAGAAACCAAGGGAGGCCTTCTGTTTTTTTTTGTCTCCAACATATGTGTTGGATTATGTGTTAATTCTTTCAGTAAGATGTAATATGACGATGGGAGTGTGCACATTCTGTTCAGACATTTTGTTTAACCAATCATGCAACTTTTAAAAGTATGTTTAGTGCTCTTAAATGTCTCTTAACACTTCCATTATCGCGGATCTGTCAGAAATCATGTGACATTTTCTACAATTAAAGACGACATAATGTCTGCTGTAAAATTGTCTTTCTGAATGCAGTTACCTGTCACCAATAAAAACAGCACACAATAAAAGGATAGAAAAATATTTAACATTCTTTATGATGAAAGGCAAGTCTGTTCAGCATTGTGTTGTCTGCAAAGAAACTTTGGAGGCGCCATGGCAACCCCAACCAGTTGCAGAGTAGGAAATCCTCCCCATGACCTCTTTATTGCCCATGAAAAATCTGGTGAGTAATGCTGCCAGTGTCGCTAAGAGCCCAAAGAGACAAACAGTGTGATTTATCTGACTCAATCAATGGTTTTGTATCAAACACATTTATTTATCTTTGAAATTTCTATGAACAGGTATGTACAGATTCAGGTAACAAGTGTATTGTCCCTGCAAAATTCAAACAACACAATGGATAATTATTTAAAAATCTACAAATTAACAACAAACATGCTTTGTTTTTTTTGTCCTTTTTTCAACCCTACCATGTACTTGGTCATTATATAAATTAAATTATAAAACGTTTACTCCACACGCATACTAAATTCTTCACCTACTGTATTCTGACAGGAAATACAAACCGTATTTGCACCATTTAGTATTTGCTTCACTTTGTCATACTCCATGTATCTATCTGCATGCCATATTCTACTCTCTCACCCAACTCTGTCTAAAAAAAATACAAAGTCATTGTAATGATAAACTTTCACAAATTCTACAAGCACACAGTTAAACGGGTAAGACAGGTAATAACACAACACTTAACGGCAATGACTAACTTTTTAAGTACAGTACATGTAATGTCAAACAAATTGCTTTGTCATATTCACTACTAAAACAGAAATACATCTGTTTTTGAGGCTCGTGCATGCTGTTTATGTATTTAATACATGATGAGAGGAAATGGAGGACCTTACTTTGTTAGTATCTGTTTTTAAGTGTTTCTCTGAGAAACACAGTGGTTGCAGTGGTTATATTATAGCTTTCACCTAACCGGTGACACTTCTTACATCTCCCCAAAAAGCAGCATTCTCTTTCACCGAACACCCAGGACTGACCCACATCCTCGCTCCAAATCAATCAAGGGCACAATAAACCCTTAGCTGAGGGGAGCAGTTGTTTAACTCTACGACTCTTTGTTAGATAGACACATTTGGAGAACCAGAGAGCACTAAGTAGTCCCTTATCTCTGTTTCGCTCAGACCCTGACGACTGGGGTTGTAGCTGTAAGGGGCGCAGTGGACCCGGTGTCATAGTCCAAGTCGATCATGGTGTGGTTGGCGGTGCCCAGGCTGCTAAGGGAAGTGCCTGTGCCCATCTGTCTGTCCCGCAGACTTTGCAGGTAGCTCTGAGAAGAAGAACACAGGGAGCCATGAGTGAGCTACACAAAAATGGTGGAGTCAACTTAATGCAGATTTTATGTCATCAGTTAGTCTTACTGGTAAGATATAACTGATGCCATAAAAACACAATAATCAGTATCTACAGCACACGCCATGTTGGGTGACACTGACCGGTGCCAGTAGATCCCCAGCGTAACGTTTCACTGGGGTGGGTTTACGGCGGTACGTGCCTTCCTGCCCACCTGCCTGCTGTCGCTTCTTTGCGTCCTTCTCTCGAATCCGCATCAGCTGGACTCTCTTCTGTCTCCGGCTGATAACGACTACAAGGAGAAGGGGTAATGACGAATGAAACGTTATATTTAGAAGAGGACCATTTTAGCCTTTTATTTTGATTATCATTGTTTGATTCAAACATTTGATATGCTGTTATACCACCTTCTCTTTTTTGTTGCATTTATCAGGGTTGAAAACTAATGTTGACGATTTTGTTTACAATCACTTTCAATGTATCAAGTTTGCACTCTGCAATGTGGCACTAAATTCTCCTTATTATATGTTTTCTCTGGTGGACCATCTCTACCAGCGGTTTCCCTATGTTTATATATTTGTGTTAATTTTTTATATTATCATTATCATATTAATTGCTAGTGGAGACAAACATATTAAAAAAAAATATTCAAATCACATGTTTTTGCTGAATAACATGTCACTGTGAAAATTTTGGGATTTTCTTTAAACATGAATGAACAAAGGCTCAGGTGTTGAATAAATCCTTGTCTCTGATTGGCTGTTTCTGCTCTGAGCATACATGTGATAGCTTGAGCCACCTTTAAATGTTACTCCTACACTAGAAACAAGACGACTTTAGTACTCCTCTGTTCTTAAGAGTAGTTCCTAAAAATTAGATAAGTACGGGCCCTGACACACTCCAACAACAGAACTCAAAGGGTCATGATACTTCCTGCTTACCCTCAGTGTGTGAGAAGCTGTCAGCTGTCAGTTTCCACTGGACCAGTACTCCTATGAGGCTGAGGGCGGGCCAGATGCCCAGAATGACCCAGCTGTACCAGCAGAGAGGTGGCCCAGGTGTGAGGCGCAAGCAATTATACACATGCGTGGCCAAAACCAGCATCTCCACAAAGTAATCAGCACACACTGTCATGATAGCTGCCCCGAACACAGCCGTGGAGAGCATGGTGAAGAGCTTTTGCCACTGCAGCGTCAGCACAGCAAACAGCATGCCCGTTCCCAGAAGTGTACCCAGTGGGACCCAGACTGTGGTTGGAGTGTAGAACTGGTGAGTGGCCAGCAGGGCGGCGAGAGCCAGGAGGAGGCCCAGCAGCAGGCCGGTCATGAAGAGGCCGACACTTCGCACCAGCATAGTAACCAGACCGCACAGCAGGCCGATACCGAGGCCGATACCTGCGCTGGCCTCCACACTCAGCTGGGTGTCCAGCACGTGCTCCTTGTGACACAGCAAGAAAATGATGACGGAGCCAAACATCAAACCAGACAGGAACATGACAGCCTTGAAACAGCGGTAACCTAGTGGAGGAGAGACAAGAGAGATGTACAATGAGGAAACAGGAGTTGGCAGGATCAGTGAAAAGCATTGATCATTTAATATGTAAGTACACAAGATGCAAGCTCAGCAAAGTAACTCTGGACACAGATACAATCAGAATGTTTTTGTGTGCGTGGCCGGGTTGGCTCAGAGGATAGAGCAGGCGCACATATATTTAGAGGTTTATGCTTCGACGCAGAGGTCCAGGGTTCGACTCCGACCTGTGACAATTTCCTGCATGTCTTCCCCCTTTCTCATCTGTCGTGTCCATTAAAGGCGGAAAAGCCCAAAAAAATAATCTTTAAAAAAAAAAGAATGTTTTTATGTCAAATGTACAGAAGATGTCGACTAGAACCTGGTTGCAGAGGAAATCAGTAACATCAAGTAGGCTTATAGCGCAGATTTATCTTTAACTTGATTTGATATATTTAAAGGCTGCACTATGGAGCAGGTTTACAGTTACAAGTGGCATTTTGATGGTGTGTTATGTCATCCCAAAAACATTCAGTTTCAGCTTCCTTGATGTCAAGGTCTGTAAGCCTGCAGGGATCCTCACCAAAGAAGCAGTAGATGATGCCAAACAGGCAACACATGGAGCAGATGACAGCAGGGATGACATCATACTTCCTCTCTATCTCCAAACTACAGGCATCGACCAGGGCCGTGCCTGCCCCGGCCCCTTCAGAGCTCAGTCCGGTGGGATCTGCCATTCTGGGTGAATGTGAGAGGCTGGAGTTCGGGACAAGGGTGGAACTTCTGGTGGCGTTATCTCAAGTCCATCTGAGCAGGTCTGGTGACTGTAGAAGGAGAAGAAATGTTGATGAATTACAGAAAAATAAAGACAATGTGTGGTTTCCCGATCACACAGAAAACTTAAGTACTCCAGGGGTAAATGTGAAGTGTGAAATATTCAGGTCAACTGTGACTTCTTCCGAGCTGCTCTATATGTGCAGCTGCCATAGACTCAACACACAAAGCTATGCAACTCAGTGCAATCCTGTATGCCCAGGCATACACACAAGCAGCTCATTCACTCACTATAATCCATGTGCCAGGACCCCTGTTGATCTCTGTTCCCCCTGAATCAATAGGGTCGTGATGAACTCTGACTCTGTCGTTAAGTGGTCAGTCATCTGAGAAGAGTAATTGGCTTTACTTTATCAGATTTTAACACAATTAAAATCATTTAGCTTTAACTGTCCTTTTAGAATTACATGGGAAGGAGAAAACCAGCGAGCACTGTTTTCTGTCAGTAATTTGGTAACTTTATGGTTGCATTAAATTTTTTTTAGTTTACCTTTTTATCAAACTGTATGCAAAATCTGCTTAAAACATATTTTTTCTCTAATTTTACCTCCACTGACATTGTAATTTCTAGGACCAACTAGTGCTCTTAAATTATATATGATATTTAAGCTGGCAGGCCTGTAGAGAGCCGCAAAGGTCTTCAATGGGGTTAAAAGCTTATGGGTGGAATACTTTTTCTGAGGCTGCTGGCAGACCTCCTGTATGATCTCACCAAAGCTGATATCCGATTACAGCTCACTCAAGTTTTCTACTTGAGACAAACAGTCAGGAACAGTCACTCCTGCCTTTATTCTTCGCTTCTTGCCATATCTTTCTCTTTCCAGCCTTTCTATCACTACTTCTTCTTTATCTGGAACTTTCCCCACATTAAATCTATTTCATCAATGAAATTAACCATTATTTGTTTTGCCTTTTTCTTAGACACAGGGCTGTGTAAGTCACAGCCTAGGAATTACTTTACATGGAAAAAATGACAGCCCATTGGAAAGTTTTCTTTTCTTCTTTAGTCACTCGCAGTTTCTTTAAGAACCTATCCCTCTCTCCCTCTTTCTGCTTTCCATCAATAACAACTGCAACGTCTTAGTTCTTCACTGAAAGAAAAAGACAACATTTAGGGGAACTATGTCCAATATATATTGTCTGAAGACTATGGTTGGGTGTAGGTTACATTGTATAGTATATTAAAACCTTGAGGATATGTGTAAATAGCTGAAATTGAGATAATATGTACATTATTTATGTAAAATTATTTGATGTGGGTGCAGTAATGTGGTTTTAAATACACAGGCCTAATAAACATACCACAAACTGCACTTAGTATAGATGTATCATCCTCAATACTCTGCAACAAACTTAATTTATTTGCTTATAAAATTACTTTTGAATCTAATGTAAGAAATAGTGTCCAAATTATCCTGATATCAGCTAAAGTAAAGGTTGGGGGGGGATGCCTCAAGTGAATGTTAAGAAAACTGTTAGGACATTTTGTTGACAAAAAAATGACAAAAAGTTAACTGGATAGAATGAGACAGACGCAAAATAAAATGTTACTTTTCAAAGAAAAATAGCACTGCTGGAGCGATCTTTGCATACAATCAAGACTTTAATCTTCACATCAACCCTAGCCGACTTCAAATGAAGAACCAAACTCTATTGCAGGATAATATAAAACTACACGCAGGGGTCTGGGCAGCACAACGGCTCAGTGATTAGCACTGTCGCCTTAAAGCGAGAAGGGTTTGAATATGAGGGCTGGCTGTGGGGTTTTCTCTGTGAAGTTCTCATAGTCTCTCCATATCTGTAAGGGTTACCGCTAAACCTTCAGACACTCAGGTTAAACTCTATATTTGTAGTGTACATTTTGTGATAAGATTGGCTTCCCTTGCACCATAAGCGAGGACCTCAGCCCCCTGTGACCCTGAACAGGATAAGAGGTTAGAAAATGGATTGACAGACACAGGAAGCTCATTGTTATGGGCTTTTGTCTCGCTCTTTGGTCTCGTTACTGTGATCTGCTTCTCCATGCTGGTGTTGATTCAGCCATATAAGAAAAAGAGGAGTTGCAATGTGGAACTATTAAAATGTTAATATGTACGTCCAAAAAGGTATTTATGTTTTAAAAATGGACCAAGAAACTTTAGTAGATATAATTTACTTCTGACTGATTGCGGTTGGTTTGCCCCAGTTGGCCTTTGTCCAATATGACATGAATGCAGCATAAAACCACCTGTTCGGTTTGGATATGAAACACCTGCACCAGCCAGTTTCCTGCAGGGAGCTTTATTTGTAGAGTTTTTTGAGACTGACTCTGCTCTAAAGCTTTCCCTTATTTACCTGCCCCGTGACCTTTTGCTGTTTGCTTTTTTTCTTGTGAGAAATTTGAAACTTAAATAAAAATGAGTGACTAAGGTGATAAAAATAAAGATTTTATGTTTCTTGTCCTTAACATACAGTATGTCAAATTTGAATACATCTTTGTACAAAATGGTGTAGGTAGATAAATTGGAACACATCACATTACACAGTAGCTTATTTTTTTACAGTAATTGCTGCAATTGGACACTAACAAGACTTTCCCACAACTCTGTTGCTTCTAGCGAGCCAGGACTTTGAATGAATGTTTTGTGGTCTGCTTATTGAATAAAGTCAAACCATGATAATAAGTCATCAGTGCTAATGAGAATAATAAGTCCAGTCTCCTCCTTTCTAGCACATATCATATTTGGTTAGAGTTAAATCTTACATTGCTTTGGTGTACCATTAACACGGGCACTATGTGTGAATTAGTTAATATTTCAACACCATTTTAACAGTGATTTATTTAACTCTACACGCACACTCATGTCTCTGTGCATCTGCCTCATGTTATCCCTCTGTGAGTCACAATGGTGTCCTATGTCTAGCATGCTTGGAAGTCCTTGCTGCTGTGGGAGAATAGAGCCATTATGGGGCAAAACAAAGACTCTGAGGCCCATGCTGTGACCTCTAGTGGCACTCAGAGGAAGCCATGCGAACGAAAAACGAGACCACATAAATGGCTGAGAGCACCAAGGAGACTGGTAGATCCTGAGTGTTTGCTGGAAGTATTTGCCTTCAGAGGGCTGGTGAGTGATGGAGGGAGGGGGTCCTAACTAGAAACAGAACTATCTGTCTAAATGACCGAGCTCTCTGGAGGCCCCAAAACCTCCCAATGCTTCCTTCTAACTGAATTTTCTACAAGCTAAAGTCACATGGCAACTAATTCAATACAACTCAACAAGGCTGAGTCTACAGCCACACTAGCAGCTCTGTGAGGCTGTACCTAATACATCATGGGCTGTAGCCTACTTCCTTAGCTGTAGCTAGATGCTAACAACCTCATGCTAACATGCTTATATTTTACAAGTAATATTTACCAGGTTCACCATCTAGGTTTAGCCTCTTAGCATGCTAAAATTTGGTAATTAGCACTAAACACAAAGTACAGCTAAGGTGGCTGGGTTATTTGCCTTTAAGGTTTATAGTCATACAGCAAAGGATTAGACGATATTCAAATTTAGACCTGATGATAGTGCTAGATTGAAAGTTAGAGGATCAACAAAGTTATTCGGATAATAACTTATTTAATCGTAACTTAAATGTCTGTAGTAAATTTCCTGGCAATCCATCAAAAACGTTAAAATATATTCACTTGAAAACAAAAATGTCAACCTTGTGATGACGCTAGTGGAAAAGTGAGGGTAGAGGATCACCAAAGTCAGTAGGATTCATACTGTGGACTATAAATGTCTGTACAAAATTGTATGGATATCCATTCAATAGTTGGTGGACCGACCGGCCGATCGAGGCTAAAATGTTTAGCGAGTATTTCATTTCCAGCATGGACTAGCTTGACCAGTAGGTCTGAAATGTGTCAAACACCTTTACTTGGACTCCAGTGGTAAGAAAAGACACATAATGGCCTCCAGAAGCATCACTTACATTTACGTAAGAGGCAGTAGGTGGGAACTGTGCATTAAACATACAATAAGCATCAGCTGCAGAGGAGCCATTAGAATATTACATTGCTATTGAAACAAGAACTTGCCCAGGAGTATACTCCCCCTGAACAAACACTGCAGGGGGCTGCGTAGCGCAGATTTGAGTGCTCAGCTGCTGAGGAACAGGCAGGGCTGACTACAAGTTCCCCACATAGCTAATATGGGTGTGTTTAATGAAGGGGTGGGCGTGTGTGATCACGGCCAAGGATTCTGCGAGCGCTCCTCCGACTTGACGGCCAGGGCCAGCTGAGAAGCTGAACACCTGCAGTGTTATGACCTGGCTGTCTGACAACTTCACTTGGAAGACTCTACCAAGAATGTGAGACTGCGCTCTGCAGTTGCAGCAATAAATCATGCCACCTTCAGCTGAACACCCCAACCAGCTGAAAGACTGATCAGATCTAGACAACAGGAACCATTGGGAATAAAGCTAAGTGTCACAGTGGGGGTTATTAAAATGGATGCCATATTGTGCTAAGTTTAAACAAGGATACATTTATGCTCATTGTCACAGTAACATCTGGCTTAACTCTGGATCATACTGAGGAATCATATGGGCTGCTATTGAGCTTCCTGTCTCTCCATAGCAGGAAGCTCAGGACCAGATGAGGAAGTGGAACATCAGCTTTCAGCAGGAACTGACCCTTGTGTTTGTGACACGGCGCAGACAGGAACAAAAAGTTCGATCATCATCACTCAGAAACATCACTTCACCTCAACAACACTGCCTAGATTTAAAATGAGAATCTGGGACTAGGACTCTGCACTGCTACAAAAGTTAGCATTGTCAACACAAACAATTAGACCTGAGCAATTTGGTCATTCTAAGGAAACGGAAGGAAAGGCAACCTTGCAATATGATGAAAACAAACTTCTAATCTGTCTAGCTCGCAGGCTAATCTACATATAACACCTGCCATTGTGTCTCTGCTTATGTAATTGAAGTACTTCAGCACGGATTTTGTGCTTGTTGTGCTGTAGCGACTTGTAAAATGAACAAAGAACCACATTATAGTCAGTTACACATTTTTTGTGATATACTCTCAGTCTAACGCCATGTAGCCAAAATGATGCACTGATCATGAATGTGCAAAATGTACTACAAATCTAGACAGACTTTTACCTGCCAGTGTCAAACGACTCTACTGTCACATTCCAGACCTTTTATTTTTTTAATCCAGATTCATCCCTCCCCACAAACACTTCCTTACAGCTGACAAACTAAAAACTCAAACACACCAACAAATAGCTAAATATAGCTATAAAACTAGAGCATTGCGATAGATATTTGGTACCTTGAGCCCTCGCCTTGAGTACGTGGCATAAGCAATTCAGCTGTGTTTTAAAAGCTCTGTTGTGCTTTTGCACACACTACAGCAATCAATCAATGAATCAATACTTTATTACAGACTCAGGATCCAAATAAAAGACAAAACATTACATAAATAAATTACGTACAAAAGCAAAAAAAGAGCGTCCAAAGAGACAACCAAAGAGACAACTATACCAATGTCTCCACAGCTGGGATCGGTAGTGTGTAGTACTAAACTTTATGTTGGATAAGCCCAAAATGATTTTATTTTCATTAAAGTCATTAATCCAGCTAATCCGGCAGATACATTTATACATAAGATTTCTTACAGTTTGTAATGTATTGACTCCCACAGTCACAAAGTCAAAATCACTTGCACTACACCATCTAGGTCTCTTCAGTAATATATCATGTCACCCATGGGATACTTTTGCATGCACAATACTCATATGGACAACCCCAGTGCATTGTAGTTGCATTGTGGGTGCATTCACAACTGTATTAACTTATTACATCACTAAGGATCCCATTTTAGGGCCAAGAGTGATCAGGAATTATGTGAACAGGGCCTATAATCCATTCATTTTCATATTCAGGTCTGTTCTCTTGTGACCCAGCCTTTCCAGGGTGTCACATTGTCTTTCCCTAGTTATCAGCTGCTTAACCCAAAGCCATCTCGATCAGACATTTACCAATACATGGGCTTTAATGCAAGTCTCTGACAAGATGTGACACAAAAAATGTGCACTTGGATGCAATGGATCTTTCTTGAACCAGATAATCTGAAGAAAAAAACATGTTTCACTTTAGTCCTCACAATCCACGTATTTGTGACAACAGAGTTTCCAAAATTGCGAATTTTAGGCTCAACTATTTACCTACCAAAGCTAACTCAATTCCTTAATTTTGCACACAGCACAGTTAGAGTTCCAACATCTTGATCACTACCCAGAGTTATGAAAATTCACATAATTTTGCAATATTTGATTGCATTTAATAGCTTTTTTTTTTATAGAGACATAATTGGCAGCTGTTCAAGTGACAACATGTCACAATCTCACTGGCAGTTGTAGGACCTAAACTTAAACTACTTAAACTGAAGTCTCCTTTTTCCGAATAAAGATAAAGTTTATAATTCTCACTGCCAAATAGTTTGCCTTCAGGCCATGGACTCTAATAACGGTCACTTGTGGCAAATGTTTCATTAATAGCAGCTAACTTATTTTTCCCTAATAATCTCTCAAAAACCAAAGAGGCAATCCCACCCTGGATCACACAGCAGAACTGCAGGGCCAAGGCTTCTTGCACACACTACGTGGGCCATTAAGGGACATGAAATGTTTGCCTTCCAAGATGAAGGATGTTTACATATATGCTTATGCATAGACACTATGGGTTTGTTTCTTTATTTCTTCATTATTCTTTATTATTATTATTTTACCACACTGGGTGATACAAAATAAAGTAACACAAGTTCTGTTTCTCAGATGTGAAGTGTTCATATTTGTCAATCTGTTACACATACCATATAACTGGTTTCAAATTAAACAGTAATGATTTTTTGTAAAGAGCTGCAGGTCACTTGCCATCTTCCACTAGCACAACTTTCACATAATTAACTTAAAACCTAGAGTTGTTAGCCAGTACTGCTTAAAGCACAGTACTGGGGGATTTCCATCTAAATGTTTGGTTCAGCGCATACAAATAAAGCCTTTATTATCCTGGATCATTATCTCTTTGTCATCAAAGGGTAAAAGGATAAATTGCATTATGTGCATCAATCCCTTGCCTGACTTAAGTCTAAACAATATAGGTCTTTCAACTTAAAAATGCAGAGAGCTACTTATAGGGAGGCATGAAAAAAAGATCAGAAACACAATGCGGAGCCTTTTGAAGAGTCACATGTCGATGGTGCAAGCGTGTGTACTGTACATCAGAAATACACATGGTCGTTGACATAGTAAGAACTAATATCCACACACCAAGTAAACACTCTATGCTGCAGTAAGTTGGGGTTGTGATCCAGCAGCAGAGGACGGAGCGTACACTGTGTGCAGCAAGGAGGGGCAGTTCCACAATGCTCAATTAGGGTTTGTGGGAGAGAGCAGCATTTAGTAGGCGGTGCGGTGGACTCTGATGTCCATATGTTAGTGAGAGCATGACAGTGTGGCACTCTGTATGAGATAATATATGCTGCTGATGAAGTGTCCAGAAGAGTTCTGTAGTGAAGCTTGCGAAATGTCAGTGGGGGTAGGTATGATATTATTATAGTGTATATTAAGATGATATTTAGCTCTTATCAAGCTGTTTTTATTTCTTTTCACAGGGAGTTGGTGTACAATAAACACAAGTCGCTTAGGCAGACTGCCAAAGTAAAATAAAATAAGCCACTGATTGAGTTGTGGTACTTTGTACATAGGTTGGCTGTAGTGGCAGAAAGAGGAGTCAGAACACAGTAGACGTTCAGACCTCAGTGCAGTGCCTATATATGTCTGCAGCATTTCCACTCCAGCTCTATCATTTAGAGCAGCCATTTAACCCTCTTTGTCAAATTCCAGTCAACAATAATTGTACCTCCTACAGCGATCTCACAAGCCTAAAATATCACGTCCTTCAATTTCCAAGCCAACTCAACACCCCTCTCATGTCATAACTATAACCAGTGTTTAAAGTGCTATAAGTAGCATATGGATGGATGTTTCAAAATGACTGGTATCAGTTTTTATGTGGTCTTTATGTGACAATGGGTTTTTTCTTGCACCCAGGAGTCTCCAAATCCTTCCATCTCTGATTGTAACTACAAACTCAGGTTGCTGCTCAGCATGTTCTTCTTTCAGTCAGGCTTTTTGCTATTTAAGAAGTAACACAGGAAGACAGGATCAGCTGCATTTGACGATGAAAGCAATTACACCTATGGTTGGGTAATTTATAAATGTAGTGAATTTGCTACCTTTGACTACATTAAAACTAGTATACATTAAAAACAAGACATAAAACATTAAATGATGCACTTGAGAAAGTCCGAAGTACAGAGCACAGCCATCTCCAAATTAGATTAACAACAGCAATGAGTCTTGTACAGATTATACAGCACAGCTCTTCCTTAACACTGCTCTTATTCCTCCTCAGTACATTTGTGTGCAGTGTTAATGGACAGATGCAGGAGGCCTGAGCATGTGGCCTGAAAGAGCTGGGATGCTAACCCAACAATTTCTCAGCGGTGTCCCTGTAAAACAGCATTTGTGACGGCTTTGATCTTAAATAAAGTCGATATGTCCTGACCTGACACACGACGACAACAATAACATCAGAGGAGAAGCTGAGTATATGATTCTGTCATTGATTACTACTGCATACATGTATTGGATACACTATATAATACTACTGATAGTATGACTAGATTGTGTTTCAAAGTAACCAAATAAAGCAATGAAGTGCATCTTTTTCAGCTGGTACAGCTTCAAATTTATAATAGGGCTCTAAGACAGCTTTAGCCAAAGTGATTTGTAATGTGAACTAAAAAGTAATTTCATTTTTACTTAATGCTACAAAATATAGAGTTAACCAAAACTACCTTCTCAGAACTGCAGATATAAAGATTCCAATACCTTAATTAGAGGAGTAAACCTTAGTCTATGGCCCTGTTGTCTTAAGAGAAAAAAAGACTGCTTGTGTTTAAGAAAGCAGATCCAAACACAGTAATTACCCAAACTTCAAATTAAAGCTTGTTCTCATAAAATGGGAATTCCTGTTTTTCTGTGTGTCAGCTGCTCTTCCTGTGCACTCTTCCCAACAACACTCTCCTGAAAGTTGCATACAGTATTTACAATAAAGTTTGTGTTTATTTGTTGACGATAAGTCAGCATATTCTAATAACAAAGACAAGAACTTGCACGCACGGTAATTAAAAGGCACCATGCGAAACATGTGCAGTTCTTCATGCCTCCTTTCTGTCTTCTCTCTTTCCCCAAAGCAGGGAAGGGCTTCCTCTTTGCCTTTTCCAAAAACCATCTGGTGCAGGCTGACAGAGTTAGGTCAAGTAGATGGGGGGGTGCACTGAGGGGGTGTAACTACAGACTGCACTCAGCAGCACGGCACAAAAATCAAAGAGGCAATCCCATCCTGGATCACACAGCAGAACCGCAGGACCAAGGCTTCTTGCACACACTATGTGGGCCATAAAGGGACATGAAATGTTTGCCTTCCGAGATGAAGGATGTTTCCATTGAGCATTTCTATTATGCATAGACACTATGGGTTTATTTCTTTATTTCATTTATTAGTTCTTCATTATTCTTTATTATTATTATTTTACCACACTGGGTGATTCAAAATAAAGTAACACAAGTTCTGTTTCTCAGATGTGAAGTGTTCATATTTGTCAATCTGTTACACATACCATATGGTACTGGTTTCAAATTAAACAGTATTGATTTTTTGTAAAGAGCTGCAGGTCACTTGCCATCTTCCACTAGCACAACTTTCACATAATTAACTTAAAACCTAGAGTTGTTAGCCAGTACTGCTTAAAGCACAGTACTGGGGGATTTCGGTCTAAATGTTTGGTTCAGTGCACACAAATAAAGCCTTTATAATCCTGGATCATTCTTTGTCATCAAAGGGTAAAAGGATAAATTACATTATGTGCATCAAGTGTAAAATGCTTGAAAAGGGGAGCAGCCATGAAGGCAGCTTACGTGTTATTACAAACATGTCCAGCTGTAGGGTTTGGTAACGTAGGCTACTGATCAGTCAGGACCTGAGGTGGAATCCCTCAACTACAATCAATCATCATCGGTAATGAAGTATGCGGCTATTGTCTAGAGTTAACAAACAGCCAAAACTCGGGGTTAAAAATACAAAAGATTAGTTTTTCCTCAATAAAAGTAATTTAAAAAAAACTTACCGATGAGCCTGTATGTTCGGCAGTAGGCTAAGGTTAACTTCTCCTTGACAATCGGTCCTGTCAAACAGGAAAAACGCCAACCACCGTTCACTAACAAAAAAGCGGCGGTAGAGTACCAGGGAAAAACCGGTTTTCTGCCTAAACTCTTTTTAAACACACAGGCTGCACTACACCGCCAACAACGGCATCGTTTTGTTTCTATCCCGGCCTCATTCAAATGTTTTAAAACGCGAACCAAGCTGTGACCACAGATGTGAGGAAGCTAGTTTCCATTCTCCGCGGTGCCTCAGTCAGTCACACAACTTTGTATCTAAATTAACCGTTGGCGTTCCCGTCAGTGGCACCACACCAAACTACTTCCAAGTCCAGCTCCTCGCTCTGGAAAATCTTAGCCATCCTCCCTCACACACCTCCCCTCTCCTTTCTCGCAGCTGAAGTAAACGGCACTTAAAAAAACAAAGGAGAAAAAGTTTTTTCCTCCGAGGCAATCCCCCTCCCTATCTCCATCCAGCGTCGTCAGTTGGGCCGTTGAAGCCCGGAGGGAAAGAGGGAGGGAGGGAGGGGGGGGGCGGCACAGCACAGCAACAGATGAGGCTCAAAATCAAATATGACCACAGCTAGCTAACCTTATAATTGGACCACACTAGCTAATCTACAGCTGTTTTTTTTTTTTTTTAAATTAGGATAGTCTAAAGCAAATATCTTCAACAGGGAGTCCGGGGCCCCTAGGGGGCTTGAGTTAGTGTTCAGGTTTATCTAGCTACATGTATATTGGTGTAACCATGACCGAGACTTGGGGATTGCTTGGCAGTGAGGGTGCACTCAATTGTCTTGGCGTAATATGACAATTTGTCACAATATGGTAGCCTACTAAGGATAGCTGCTGTAAATATTTGCAGAATCGAGTATTTGGGTGGCCTAAGTTACCCGCCGCCCCTGGGGCCTTTAGAGTTATTGCAAATAACTGTCATTTTCGGACAAATTAAAAAATGTCGGAATACATAGGCTATACATACACATTCTTCAACCTGACCACCTAAACATTTTCCTAATGTCTCATAACTGATCCATAACGCAATAGTAATTTAACCATTAATACATTACAATTTTAAACCCTTTTTAAAGGCTGTCTTTTTTAGAAAGTGGTACAGACATGATAAATACAGACAGGTTGTACATCTTACAGGATATCTCATTCTCTTCTCCTTTTTGTATTCACACATTCACTGAAAAGGGTTGTGAATTTGCTGTTTAGAGAGTAACAACTGATGACATAGAACCCTGTGGACTGTGTTGGTACATTCAGAGGGAATGAGCTACAGCTGCGAGTGCTGAGACTGTAGGAGCACTTCGTTCGCACCATAGAATCTACCAGAGGAGGTGGTTATGTGTGTGTGTGTGTATCAGGGTTTTATTTGTTTATAGTCATGCCCATTGACTGCAAGGCCACCACATTTACAGTTCAACTACTACAGCCACAGGTGTTCATTGTTTACCAGGTGCAGGGTGTTCACAGTCAACATTTACATATGGAGATCATTGTATGATCAGTCAGGTTTGACTCGACTGAGCACATCATAAACATGACAGATTATTACAAAAGCTACACTTGTCTTGTTGTGTTGCGACATGAAGCTGAGTTAAATTCGAGCAAGTTCTGGGGGGAAAAAAAAGATGTGACAAACAAATCAGGTAGTTTTTCCTTCAACCCTCACAGCTGAACAGACAAATTTCCCTGAGAATTTCCCTAAAAACTTTTAAATGAAAAACCAGGTCTTATTTTTCACCAACAAAAGCATGGCTTCCATTTACTGAAAGTTTGCATGATTTAATGACTGTATAATGCATCTGTTGTAAACATTTATGCAATGCAGCCTCCATGCTTTTATGTTCTGGTTACAAAACAATGAGTCATTCCTGTATATTCAATATACAGATTGTCCAAACCTGGTCTTTAACACATGGAGACATATTGGGACAGTTCTCTATGCAAAGGAAGTGATGTACCTTTAATCTTTTGTTTTATAAACTAAACCCAGCCACCATTGTGCTCACGTGCTTACCACAGAGTAGTATACGTGGATTCTCAGGTCTGCTTGTGGCTCTGTTGCCTGGGGGGCAGAGCAGATGATGTGACAGGAAGTTACTAACATGGTCCAGATGTGGGGACAAGAGCCCTCCTCCGACACAGCTGCAAAATGTGGACGACTACAGGCAGCGACTCCACGCATACACATGATCCCTGTGTTGAAGAAAACTCAATCAAAAGACATTTGTTTGTGTCATCTTTGCAGACTGAGATTTTAATCTGTTCCCATTTTCATTAAGCCTGTCCTCACTCACTACAGAGGTATAATACTAATTAAAGTTTTGTTCAAAAATTTAATTTTAGGGGGTATACAATATATTCAAGAGTACAAATTAGATATTCTACATGGACAGGTATTCAAATAATTCTTTAACTAATTCAAAAATGTGATAGTTTAACATGTAAGTGCCCTCTAGTGTTTAAAATGATGCAGTGCAACACAGTGGCAAAACAAAAGCTGCAAGTGAGCCACTATTTTGACAACAGTGCTTTTATTGTTATTATGAATAAGTAGAAATTAATTTGACTCTAAAACCCAAAGCATTGGAAATGACCGAAAAGTACAAATGCAGCTATAATTTTATCAACAAACAGTGAAACCATTACCAGCTTTCAGATCAAAGTTCTAGACAAAATAATGTGATCTAAATCTTTCTTATACAGCAATACTGTATCTGTATGATGTCCATGCTGAGAATGGTAAGAGAAAAAGAACGACTAACTAAATAAAAGACAGAACTTATTTATTTACCGTAACTACATAAAGGCACCAATCAAGCTTACTAAAGAGATGACAAAATGAAATTGCTTAATGGGATCTATGTATCCACAGGGGCCGGTCTAAGGGCCTGCTTCTTTGGGTTGTTTGGTATTCCATTAATAGAGTTTCCGCTGGCTGGACTGCAGACCTCTAGAGGGCTGTACCCCCCACCTCCCCCGAACAAAAAGAGGGCCTTTTATGTCTCCCCTGTCTGCAGTTTTTATAGTCCATTAAAGAAAGTCTCTAATCCTCATCGTCCTCTTCATCAATTAAGACCATCTTCCGCCTACGCTTCACAGGAGCAGAGATATCCTCCCTGTCTGAATCGGCATCAACGCTGGTTTGCATATCCATTGCAGCGGTGGAGTCATCCTCTGTAAAGACAGTAATGTGTGAGCCTAAATGCTGCAGTTCAGTCATGATTAAACACCACTGTTGTTGGAGGCCCGTTATTGGTGCTGGATTGCTGTAGCACAGATGTTAAGCTTAGCATGAAATAAGGAGTGAAAACATACTTTTAACCTTTAGTTTTCCAAGTTTTCTTGCTGGGTGCCCAGTTATCATTCAACTAACACATTGAAACACACATATATATATATATATATATATATATATATATATATATATATATATATATATAAATAAAATGAGCGTTTCAATGTATACATATATATATATATATATATAACATTGAAATACCATTCTCCTCCTCATCATCATCATCGTCCAACACTCTGCTTCTTTTAGTCGAGATCGTCTCCTGGGACCTGATGTGAAAAGGAATAGATTAAGAATTAAGTTTTGTTCAGAATTAAAAATAGACATTTCTCAGCTGTGGTTTGGCTTAACTGATTTACAAAAAAACATTCAATGATGAGTCACCTCTCATGTGTACCGTCTGTATCCTCAGTAGGAGTGAAATCTGACACAGGAGCTAAAAACAACAACAAAAAGTTGAATAACATGAACAAAGTCATCTCAATCCTTGACTCATCTTTGATTAGCAGTAGATTAAAGCATGCAGTGTCCCCTCGGTATGAGCCAGCATCTTCACGTGTTGCTTCTAAGGCAGTTGAACTCATTTTTAAACTGGCATGCCGGAGGAATCTTATTATAAGGTGTGATTCTCACGAACGCTGATTGAGCACAACCGGTCATTGTGGTCTTCAAATCAACTGGTTTTAGAAGTCCCATGGTCAAGGTATAAACGGTAGGGTGATCGGGCTTTTGCACTTGCTGCCCCGAGACTCTGGAACAAGTTACCCCCTGATATTTGCACTATTACAGATGTAGCTCTTTTTAGGTCCAAACTCAAAACTTTGTTTCAAATGGCTTTTACTACGTTGTAGTGGTGTGACAATTTCCCTCTCCTCTTCCTGTTTCTATGCAACCTTTTCTGATTTTACTGTTTTCTATGTTTCATTCTTTTGTTGTATGATATGTTGTTTTATTCTTGTTTTCTGATGTGAAGCACTTTGGATACCTGCTGGTTGCTGTAAAGTGCTATATAAATAAATGTTGATTGATTGATTCTCACTATTTTTTTTTTAACCTTGATGTGTTGCTGATTTTTAAGTTTCTTATATCCAACATTTTCAGATGCAAAATGAGAGTGAAAGGTTCTTTACAATCACAATTACATTGTTGCTTCTCCAGTTCCAGGCTAAAACAACACTTGATTGTGAGAACGTTGCCATTGCAAAGTGGATGCAGTAGATTTCTGTTATATTCTAAGGAAATTGAAGCATAGACATTTCCTTTTTCCATTTATAAATATGCAATACCACATTCATGGCTGCTAGATTAGCCAAAGCAGGCTATTCTAGTAGCCATGTAACTTAACACTTACCTACGTGACAACTCTGTAATTACCACACGTACCTGTATGCTCCGAGGAGTGGTGTTTCCTCTTGCGTGTGAGCAGCAGAGCTCTCAGAGCCTGAGCTCTCTGTTCCCCTGAGACCACCTCCGTCTCCTGAGATTCTCCAGTTGGACTTCTGGAGCCGTCTTGCTCCTCGCCTCCTTTAGGTTCCTCCTCTCTTGGACTGAGAGCTGCAGCTGCACCCCGGAGCTGGGATACACTGATCTTTGCTGGAATCCTCCAAAAGGTCTCCTAGTTACCGAACAGTAAAAAAATACTCAAATGAATTTGTATGTAAAGTATCAGCTGTATAGTATTTTCCACATTAGGTATTTTTTAAATCCATGTTTTGATTATTTTGCAATCAAACTGAGGAACTCCAACACGGTCTCAAATGAAAGCACAAAGAGCGGATCAAAGGGATTTACTTAGAATGAGGAAAAATGACTCATTTGGTGGTAAAAAAAAAAAAAAAAAAAAAAAAAAAAAAAATCAGAAAAGCCACACCTGTTCATTTGCAGGTGCTCGAAGTCCCAGTTTGCGCAACAGCCTCAGGAAGCTCTTGTTGTCCATGGCTTCTTCATTTGCCTCTTTCAGAGGAACAAGTGGCACATCCTGGGAGAAACCTTGTGAATGACCACAACAGTTTAATTAACAGACCAAAGAGTACTAATCACAATAGATTTTCTTGCACATACTGTAACTTCCCTGAGAGCTAAAACAACTTGCAATAGAGTGAAGCAGGGTCCTAACACCTGGTAATGAGTTAGTATTTTTCCACTTCCGGTTCCCTCATCTTGAAGTCAAAGGCTTTTTTTAATTTTGGTTTTTTGGTTAGACTCCTGAAATAAGGTCTGTGGTCAACACAAGCCTAAGAGATTTTAATGTTTTGTTCTACAACATAAAATACATCAGTAAATACCCCATTTGTGAACTTTGAAGCTTGTACGCGTCTTCAAAAAGGCAGGTGCTAATCAAGGGGGTAAGTGAGCGTCCACAAACCGTAGCTCCTATGGAGCCATTTTGTTGCTAACAAGCCATCACCCGACGTTAGCTTCCCATTGACTGCTATTCATTTTGGCGCCACTTTGACAGTGAATAACTTTACATCTGAAGTGTTTAAAGACTATTTGTCAATTGTTTATTTCTAAAGAAACACAACAATGTATAAAAGGCTCCATTACCTTGTACCTCACGTTATGGCTCCGTAGCAGACGTTTTTGTAAAAATAGGCTAACGATTGTGTCATAACCACGCGACTTACTGTCGCATAGTAGAGAAATTACCGTACAGTACAGGAGAAGCTTGCAGGCAGTTTGGATTTACATTAGCTGTTTAAGTTTAATTACTAATGTTAACTAGCATTTTAGTTAGCAATAATTAGCCTGTGCCTATGTTATCTCCTTACATATACCTACGCTCTCTGTCTCTGCAAGATTGGGAATGATTGAGATTTCTCTTGGCACAGCTACCAGAAGACTTACAACTTTCAGACAGGTTGCTCACATCACAACCACGTAGTCTAGCTCAGTTGGAGGCTGCACAGTAACGCTCAGCCATCACCGGAAAAGTGCTTCTGATATAGAGGGTTTTCACCGACGTCACGTTCTGGGCGGTAACCTGGATGCGTGGCCATATTGGAGGCACTCTGTGTAAACAACTGAATGGAGTAATGGAGTAGTGTGCACTTTGGATGCTTTAATACTTTATATCTAAACAACAGAAAAGCTCATCAAAACGCGTCCAAGATGCAAAGGCATGGAAGGACTTGGACCACAAAAAAGGCGCGATATTTTGAGAAATTACAGTTTACTGGCGGTGCAGATCCCTACAAGTTGGCTCCCTCTTCTTGGATCCATGGCGACCCGGTTATTCTTCCTTCAGTTACATATCCCGATATAGTCAACTACCTGGTTTTCTCGCCGAGCCCATACACAGCGGAAGACCTTAAATCCTACAAAAGTTTGGAGGCTTATAACCAGATGGTGTGTGGATGGGTGAGGGAGACGCAGTATCAAGTCATTAACGACCAATGTGTTGTGAAGGCCAAAGTAAGTAATGCAATAACGTCTTTAATCAACCTAACCTTAACTGTATGATATCATTGCGATACTCAAGGTGTAGCCAAGTGACTCTCAATAGTTTTTTTTTTCATTTCAAAGACCGAACAAGACAGATTTTCCCCTCGTAGATCCTGGTTGAGCTTTGCCAACCACAAGCGCCTCCTTTCCTCTCATAACTTCTGGCATTCCTCTCCCTGGTTTTTAATAACTTTTGGAAGTCGATAATATTCCAAATGTTTTTCTCGGTCTGACCTATTGGTACAACCTAAAACACGGCAATAATTAACCATTTTCCTTGATGCCGTTCGGGATCTATTTCAGTGCCTGTGCTTTGTTGTGATGTGGAGTACCTCCAACATAGCGACTTCGGGTCTGATGACGCGTCGTGAAAACCCTCTATACTTCACTGGTCTCCGTCCAGAGCAATGGGATCTGTTGGTCAATTTCTTTAACTGTCTATGGTGCTAATAGGTGGATAACTGAGACTACAAGCGTCATCACCCCGAACATCCAAAATCAGTCGGAAGTTGGTGGTGCATGCAACCAGGGTGTGGTTTGTTTAAAGCCTAACATTAGCTTTTTTTCTTTCTGGCGATCATAAGTGAAGATTACATTACATTTGTGAAGATTATCTTGCTGAACAAAACGTGTTAAGTATCATCAACGTTTGTTTGCAACAGAGCTCGTTTTCTGCTATGATCCAATATCAAATGGGTCCCAAATTCCATTAATTTTGTTGGGCGAAGCAAACTTCCAGGTCAGCTACAAAAATACTTAAATACAACAAATAAAAAATACAACACTCTATAGAGTACATAAATAACATGCAAAATGGATAGCTTTTTTTTTTTTTTGGACAGTTGCACTTACCATCTTGTTCACGGTCAATTGCTGTTCTGTTTAGACAACTCTGTAGCCACAACAAGGGTTCAGACATGCCTGTTGTAAAAAAACAACAGCATGAAACTAATCCCAAAAGTAATAGAAGAATAATGTATTCCTGTAGTCTTAAAGGTTTACTAAACAAGGACTTAACACACATTATCACATGAAATATATCCAGCCAACTAAAGAAAGCACAGAGAGCCTTTGCCTCACCTTCCTGTTGTAGAGCATACACCATGGCGCCTACATCAGGTCTCCTCTCTACTGTGGAGCGCAAGCTTTGGCTACTCCTTCCTCCATTTTGTGATGTTTCCCTTTCTTGCTCTTCCTCTACCTCCCTCTCTTCAGACTCATCGTCTTCCTCATCTTCATCATCTCTGTCGCCAGGATCATCTGTGAACCCTTGTGTTAATCCTTCTAGGAACTCGTCTTCAGTCTGCGGCAGAGAAAGAGGGAACTTTACTGTACAAACACCATTTCTTAAACTATAACTTTTCATACATGTGATTCTTTTATGATGTATACCATTCCTTTTCCGGAGCTCGTCCCTCTAGCGCTGCGACTCCTCTTCTTATAAAGCTCTCGTCTCTCGGACACCAAGCCCATACTGAGCAGCTTGTCCACCACGCGCGCACGGGAACGCTTGGCTGTGTGCTTCTTCATGATGTTACCCAGCACATCTGTGAAAACACAGTTTTGTCACTAAAGAGAGTCACCACACAAAGCATGAAGTATTCCTGAGACTGCTGTTGTACAAGGACTGGAAATGAGCATAGAGGTAAAGGCTACTTCATTTTCCTCTCATGCACTACACAATGATATCATGGTGTCCAGTACCATCAGAGTCTTTGTACTCCTCGTAGAGCATCTGCAGCTCCTCCTCTTGCTCCTCAGTCCAAAGAACAATCTGGGTACCTTTCCTTTTGGAAGAGAATTGCAGTGTATTGAGCCATTCTGCAATCTATTCCTCACTGCATTACTGCATATTACAGTATATTACTCATTCTGTCTGGAGTACATACTTCTGTTTCTTCAGTTCTTTAGCACTGTCCACCAGACCCATACGCACCAGCTGCGTCACTACCTGGCGCCGAGTGCGGGTGCTGTCGCTGAGTAATGGCAGCAGAGTCTCCACTATATCTGGCACTAAACACAAGAATCAACAGTCAAGGGAAGAATCTAGACAAGTACATAGTGTGCAAAATGCATCATGTAACTTATAATACAACAAACAGACCTTCAGAATGACGGTGCTCCTCATAGAGGTTGCGCAACTCCTCTTCCTCCTCTTCAGTCCATGTTGGTTTCTTTCCCTCTCTGACATATTAAGGACAATGAGACGCAACATTACAAAAGCAGAACCCAAGACTTTGCTACTTTGTAATAAGTGTAAATGCCATGTTTCAATAAATGTCCTACAATCCTGGACAACCGCGTGTTTTACCTGTAACTTGGTAACAAAGGTCAGCTTAACATGACACACAATGGTAGACGCGCAAAAACAAGTACCAACCCGTCTTTGCCGTAGCCTTCAGTCATCTCACGCACGGCTCCCACATTTTTCCAGAACAGCAGTTCAACATATGCCTTGTTGTTTTGCGCTGCCAGTGAAAAGAAACGGTTCAGAACAAACTTGGCAAAGGTCACCAGTTCCTGTGAAGGAGAAAATAAAAGTGTCTTATACTTGACCTTATAACACAAACAGCTAGCTTGACAACACTAAAGAATGGTTTTCTCATGTCATTACTGTACCTTGTAAGCAGCTGCAGCGGGGTCACTCAGGATCTTGTTGAAAACGTTGAAGACTGACAGCTGGAAAAGCTGGGCGTCCATTTTGAGGTCGACAGCCAAGCGATGCAGCATTCGAGCAATGCAGTGGTTTGTGTGAGGTGTGTTTTTGGAGTATGATTTTAATAAGAGGAGGTATGGACGCACTACACTGGGGTTGGAAAACCTGTGAGGGGTAAGAGAAGGGTAACATTCCCCATTAGGAAGGTCACAACAATACTTTTAGGCATGCAGTGGCAGGTTATTGTTACTATATTCTATATCCACGACCTTCCACTCCGTTTGCCGCCAGAAATTTCGCTGTGTGTCCTTTTCGGCCGGCTGTCCGTTACTTTATGCTTTCTTTGTGCTGGAATTTTAAACTTGGTAAATTTACAAAGACTATGGTTAACTGCTCCTCAGATCTCTGCAGGGTAAATCCAGACAGCTAGCTAGACTATCTGTCCAATCTGACGATTGTGATTGGTTTAAAGAAATGCCAATAAACCAGAGCACGTTTCTCTCCCATCCCGGAATGCTGTGTGGACTAGCCAGACCATCCTCCGCAGCGCTGTGAAAGAAGGTCTGGCAATGCGAGACTATTGTTACTATAACAGGTTTCCTCACCTCTTGATAAAGTCTAGAAAGTTGAACTCTTTTTCGAAAACCTGGACCGACTGCAACTCTTCCTCTTCTAACTCTGCTGCATCATCATCATCCTCCTCCGCGGCAGGCTCAGGAGGAGGTGACCCTGAAATCAAAAGGCAAGGTTTGAATGCTGCATAAATGCTGTGATACAGAAGGCTCACATAGATATACATTTATATAAAAAATTTAAAATTTAAATTAAAAAAAAAAAAAAAACTTACTTGGCAGGTTGGCATGCAGGATCTGCTTCAGGAGTTCCAGTTCCTCCTCAGGTTCCACATCAGCTGAACCGAATACATCTCCCTCTGGCCACACCTCCCTGGAAATGCCAAAAAGATGGTAAATACTTTAATAGCTAAACGTGTGTGATTAGTCTGAGGGGTCGATGGCCGAGTCTCACTGACCTGGCAGCACGCAGCAGCGCCAGTGCTTCTGGTCCCAGTCGAATCAGCAGGGCATCCTGCACCCGCACCATGGCGTCAGTGCGCTGCTCCTCAAGAGGAGTGTCAGATGTGGCATCAAATGGCACAATGCTTTCAGTTAAAGACTCTGACAACTGCACACAGAAGACAAAAAGGTGGTATTCAGTGTCTGTTAATTTGTCCCTTTTCACTGTGGACCAGTAAAAATGTTCATTGATGTTGGGAGCCCTCTGCTCCCCCTAGAGGTTGATTCTCAAACTGACCTGAAACCCTGAAGCCTTCAGCTCTTCCTCCACAACCTTCCAGGTCTCTGCCAAAGCCTCTGGACTAGTTTCTGCAGCTGAGGGCTTTTTTTGACCTCGAGACTTTTTTCGCCTCACCCTCTTTTTCTGCAGAGTTAACAGAGTTAGATATTAATATTTTAAGCAAGTACTAATAGCAAGAATTTACACACACTTCAAATTTAGCACAAGAACATACCTGAACCATCAAGCTATTGCGACCTTTGCAGTAGCGCTCTAACATGCGCAAGAAGAGATGTGTTGACTCCACCAAGTCTTTGAGGTAGGAGTGAGGCTGTCTGGTTTCATCATACTTCCTCAGCAGGGTCAGGAAAATCTCCCTGTATTCCATCAGGTAAAATATGTTGCCTAGAAAGTGAGGGTAAATAGATGAGGCAACTAGGACTACAATCACATGCAAACCCTTTTCCATATTTCAGACTTAGAACAAGATTTAAAACTGTGTAGCATATCCATATACTAGATGCCTTATGTAGCAATGTGCACACTCTGCTTGAACTTCATTACATAGAAAAAAATGCTAAAATCCAAATCTTAAAACTGAAAAGAGAACTCTTTGTCCACAAGAGCTGTTAGCATCTTACTTTTAATTACGCTGCAACTCTGACGGATGCTTTCATCCTGTGAGCGGTCCATCTCATTTACAGTTAGCAGCAGCTCCTGATATGCCTTTAGTGCCAGGTGCATCCTAGAAAGAACAAGTGATATAAGTTTGGGACCAACGTACAGATTTGACATTTTTCTGTTAACCTGTTTCCTAATTCCCTGATTCTCTTACCTGCGTGACCAGGACGTGGCCTCTTTGCGGTCTGTGAGCATCATCTCATAGTAGTTGGTGATGTTGCGCTCAATATAATGAAAAGCACGGATGGACATGGTCTCAGACACTAAGTCAGCACGAAAACCGTTGCCACGGTTGAAGGCCATGAAAAAGCTGAGCGCCCAGAGGTAGTACGTCTCGTCATGTTGCTGAGTTTGCTCTCGAATTAGACTTTCCTGTAGAGGAGACAAGGAAATACAAAGTAATGACACTATTGTACCTACAACGAGCCTTGTGAAACTTTTACAGAATTGGTCCACAAATGTAGACAGAAACTTAAGAAAGAATTACTCATGAGTCACCTATTGCACATAAACATATCAGACATCTTCTTTCAAAGGATTTTTACGCAACATAGTTTTATAAAAAGGTATTTGAAATTTAACTGTCCTATTTTCCATTTGTATACTACTAAACAAGACACAAAAAGGGTGATTGTTGTATTGGGTCTGGGAGTCTATGCTGCAAAAAATAAGTCACTAATGTTACAGCAGCTGACCTTAACAAGGTACATGAGGCGATTGTAGCAGTTCTCCAAGAAGTCCACACAAAACTCTCGCAGGAAGAGTCGAACATTTAAGGCCGAGCGACGTTTGTCCTTACATTCCCGAGCCTGTCGGTTTCTCTTGGGAACACGTCTCACTGCTTTGCCCATGTCATGAGTATAGTTTTTGAACTAAAAAAAAAAAAAAATTGATTCATATTCAATACATACAAGCATCACTGCACCAATATTGCTTGGTATCACTACAGGAGTTCACTACTCACATTATGAACATTTCTGTGATAAATCACATCTTTGTCCCCAATGGACTTGAGGCCTTGAACAACGTAGGACCCTCCAAAGCGAGAGTGTCTGAAAGAATAACATCGTCACACACACACACACAGACAGAATAAAAGCTCCAGTACTTCAAACATATACATATATGTACACATTTTAGGACACAAACCAACGATATCTATAACTAACATGCAGGGGATTTTTCAGGCCAAAAAACACATTTTGGCTCTGGATGGAATAAAGTGGTGAGTGTATATAAACTTGATTTTACCTGGTTCCTCGTTGTAATGTGCGGGAGCGTTTGGCTGCGAGCTCCTTCTCCCTCAGTGCCTCCAGCTCCTGAGTGTCTCTGTGCTTCTCTTCTGCTGTACGAGCCTGACCAGCGCTCACCAGAGCTTCCGGTGTCTGTAGGGAAAGAACAAGAGCTCAAACACAGAACAGCTGGAAAACTATATGTGTTTATCGAAAATGTTCTTCTGTCTAACCTGGTCTCTGAACATCAGGGAGATTATTTCCAACACATGCATACTCCACTGCTGCTCGCTCTGGGCCGACGCCAGGAACTTGATCAGGTCATCGAAACCGCTCATGTGAATGGCCCACAGCAGCCTATCATGGATGCTGGCATCATCATCCACTTTCTACAGGAGAAACACAGATTAGGGAAGAAGTACAGGTGGGATGAAGGGCAAAGTCTAAAATACTGTAACTTTAGCTCTGCCTCTTATATGATCACATTGGTATTCACGTTAAAGTCAGACCTTCTCTTCACATGGGTCGGCAGGTACGTGAAGCACATTTCTGACCAGCAGCAAGATCCTCTCTATCAGCAGGTTATCCTCCTCCTGTCTCTGCTCCCAGTCCTGAAAGAGAAGGAGGTGAGTCAAAACAGACATGAAGAAACACGCAGATAAACAGAACCATGTGGAAAGCAGATGAGGTGAAGGTAACGGTTTTTTTTTCAGTGAAACACTCACCAGTTGTAGAAGCGTGTATAATGTCTCACTTAACATGCCAAACACCGCTTCGCTGGCAAATGCCTGGAAATAAAAGCAGAGGACACAAAAAGTACTTACTGTTATATACGGTACATTTTAAAAGTGAATTACAGTTGTTATTGGAGTAATGGCATAATGTATTATTGTTATACTGAGATCCTAATACCTCTTTACAGGCTTGTAAATGAGACGTCACTTGCAAAAAGTGATGTCTAAACACTGGGTCATCAGGGACTTTACCAAAGCAAAGCATCGCAGGCTGAGTAAGGTTGACCATGAGCCTGAGGAAAAAACAGAGAAGAGTCAGTAAATCTAATGACATGTTTAATACATGTTTAATAAAACAGTATGTGGTACCAGCATGGCAATAATGTATCACAATATTGGCATTGGTGTATCAATAATCCACTTTATAAGATCCTATGACCCTCATGTTATAAATATTCATGAGCATACATTTCAAGTTCAAGAGAGAAGATTCAAGTTAGTTGTTTATACCTGATGCAGGCATCAAATAAGGCTTTGTCTTGTCCATGTTGGATGATAATAGGCAGAAGGTCATTCTGTACAATCTGGCCTGCACCCAGCTGCTGGCGGACGTCCCGAGTGTCATCTTCATGGCGTAAATACCTGATCAAGTCTTTCACACTCTCTGCACACAGAGACAGAACAGTTAGAGAAGGACAGGAGCTTTGCTGTTCTTAATTCATAACATCAATATATTCCCCTTCCCTCTGATGATGCAGAAAAAAAGTATAGGAATATGTATAAAAAAAACTCTTTTTTTTTTAAAACTCACCCAAGCAATCAGCTTCTTTGTGATAGGTGTCTCCCTCCAGATAGCCGAGAGCAGTGCACGTTGCCAAGAGCTCGCAATTCATCCTGAATAAGTCCACACACCATCAGACTGCCTGAAGGTGAAGGTTTAGTCTAATCAGCCACACAGTAGGATACAGACAGACCAACACATCAAGATCAACAGAGCATCTCAAAAAGCTGATTACTATGAACTTCAGATTTTGTGTTAATTAATTAAACTTTATTTATTCCAGTGTGTGTGTGTGTGTGTGTGTGTGTGTGTGTGTGTGTGTGTGTGTAAAAATAAAACATAACCAATAATAACGGTGAATATGCAGAACACAAATCAACAACTCGTTTAAACAATACTGCCCTACAAAGCAAAAAGGCAGTGTGCAGAACTGAGAAAAATGACTTTAAAGTTATCCTGTCATCCAGCTATGTAGTTGTAGGTAGATTATTGGACATGTGGCTGTTTTTGTTACTTCATATTAGCTTATTCTTTGTACATATCAATCCTCATATTTAATTTGATATTTTACCCCTATTTTGCAGTTACTGTATTCTTGCTTTGTTTCACTAGGGCTTTTTGCAGTTACTGTACAAACGACTACCATTTTTCTCCAAAACGACACACATTTGAGATAAGATGTTTTGTCACATAACAAAGGATGCCTTGAATGTCATGAAAATGATAACTCATTTTTGACCAAAAATGCAGTTTCTGCCTTTTTGTTTTGTAGGGCAGAATAGTAGGAAGAAGAACCATGCTTATCTAGTCCTACTCTTTTTTCTAAATTAATCTGATCCAATTACATTAACCACCTCTCCGCCTCAGCATCCATTATTCTGTTGGACTAGATCAATCTAATCAAAATTTGCTAATGGTCGTGAACCTGCACATAATAATAAACTTTATTTACACAGCACGTTACTGCACATGACATGTTACATTTAGAAGCAGTTAAAACTTTTCGAGCTGGCTCATCGGTCACTTGCAGAGAGGACATCAAACTTTTTTTCAGGTTTGCTTATTAACTGATTGAGTGAATACTAGTGGGTTCTAGGTATAGTTATCTAACGTTAGAGCTTACCAACATTTGTTTCGGCATTACAATGTTCACAGTAACCCTGGGAACCAACCAGGAGGTCCACTGGTTGGATAATATAACTCAACGCAAGGTAACGTTAACATTATCACATTCACCAGTAATGACTGTTATAATAAAGTAGCTAGTACACTATTCAGGGGTTTATATTAGCCACGGTATCTAGCTAATCCACAACGGACGGTTCTTAATGTTAATATTATCGGTTAGCTGCAGTTCACAGCAGTCTAACGTTAACGTTAGTCGACCAGAGACTTTTTGAATCTTGGTTCAGAGAAAGAACAACAACACGGATTAATTTACCAGATAGTTTAAACGCTGTTCCTCGACAGGTTCCGTATTCAGAAGCCGGTGGAGTATAACATTAAGAGCTTTCCATCCAATAATAGTGTTGGTTTTTAGTCTGATATCTCACAAATCTGAGAGTCTGACAAGTCTCGCGCCAAGACAGCGAGCGAAAACCCAGAAATCGGATGTAGAATGTCGTCATTGCGGATACATATTTTGGCCTGAGTTCAGAATTACAGGCAGCCCCTTTCCAGGTTTACCTACCAAACAAACTCCAAAACTAATTTAAATCAATGAATTGCCGGTGCCAGGTTGAGGTAAGAATATATGATTACGACCTGATCCATGGTTGACGTTTAGGTGTGCCAAACTTTGAGAATGTAGTGGAATATACTTGCAGTCTGAGCTAAACGGTCGCCTGAGAGCTTGTACGTCGGGCAAAAGAATGCCAGAAAGAAGGAGTTCCTGTTTACAAAGCTCCTTGTATGTTAACAGCATGAAGGGTACGTTAGTTAGTTAGTTACCTAATAAATATACAGTCTATGCCATAGACTGTATATTTGATAGTAGTTGTACCTAAAAACCTTCTTTGTTTAATTTAAAGTGTATCCTTGTTATGTCACCATACTGGAGCCACCAAGCACCGTCATTTACACTGAAAGAAAAAACATCAAACACATTGTTAAAGGTGAAGAACTTTGGACAACCTGCTGGACAACCAGATTTAATAACAAGTCAGGCCTACGAGAACTGAAACAACGTGAAGGTAGCCTACTGTACATTTTCTAACCAAGCACAGTTTTCCTAATTAACCATGTGATGTTTTTACAAACCTGTCTGCAGACAAATTTATTATAAGGTTCTTGTGGTTTTGATCAGGCAAGTACAGCTTTAAATACCTGCTTTAAACACATTTGAGAAATTGTATGTTTGGTAAAGGTGTTTACCCTTGAGTTTAAAGTGCCCATATTATGAAAAAAATCACTTTTTCTGGGATTTGGGGTGTTATGTTGTGTCTCTGGTGCTTCCACACACATACAAACTTTGAAAAAAATCCATCCATGCTGTTTAGAGTGAGATACGGTTTCTGAATGTGTCCTGCCTTCAGTCTCTGGGTGAGCTGTTCAAAATCGGCACGGCTTGTGACGTCACAAGCCGAAACGAGCAGGCTAACCGCAACCATTAGCTCGTAGCGTTAGCATGCTAACGCTAATGCTAACGCTAGCATGCTAACGCTAGCATGCTACCTCGTTCTCAGTAGCAAAGCACTGCTACAACACACACAAGTTCACCATAATCTACAAAAGAACTACTTACATGAGAAGTCTCCCAGCTAATCCTGCCTTGTAACTGACCGAAGTCAGCCTTTCTTTTACTGTCTATGGAGCTAGCTAGCTGACATGATCTACATCTGAGCTACTGGGCATGTGCAGTGCAATCAAAGATAGTACAGAAGAAGAAGAAGAAAAGAGGTCTCACTCTGTAGCTAAAACAGAGACCAGCTGAAAAGAGGATCTGCAGCAGTGAGAGAGAGCGGTGCAGTACAACACAAATATGGTGTTTTTTGAAAATTAAACCATGTAAACCTATTCTGGTACAACCTTAAAATACAATTATGAACCTGAAAATGAGCATAATATGGCTGCTTTAAAGCTATAGTTTCTGCCGTCCCCATGAGAAATTCCAAGTAATGACAACAAAACTGTCGGCGTGTCCACATGATACAAGCCTTAATTGACAGTGCCGGAAATTAGTAGCCATATAAAAACTAGTACATTCATAATGAGTTATGTGGACAGACAAGACAGATTTGCGCCAATGAAGTTTATTTGCACTTATTTCGCACATAGTCACTCATCAATCGTGCCAGATACACACAGCATTGCAAAGCACATTCAGCAAAAGTCTTTTCAGTTGGTCATATTTTCACATATGTTAATAAAGTGGCTTTGCATAGCCCTACAGATGACAAGTGTTTAGCAAAAGTTGGGTGGTTTAAATAGCACCAAAGTGACACTGTCTAAAGGGATTCATTCAACATTGCACCTATACTGAGAGACGTTCTGCTAGACAATTTAACACAGCTAGTAGGAATGAGGACTATATAGATAAGAGTTTTTTTTTTATTATTTTTTTTTTTTTTTGGCGGTGAGGGGGTCCTCATTTATTTTATGTATTTTTTTCTCTCGTGGCTCTGGCCTTCACACTTTCTAATAGTTTTTTTCTACTCGTCGTCCTTGTCGTCCTTGTCGTCCTTGTCATCCTTGTCGTCCTTGTCGGTTCGGACTGACTCTCTCTCCTTCTCCCTCCTGGATTCCTTCACCACCTGATGGAAAAGAAACGGATTATATAGATTATTTATTACAATTATAAAAAACCAAAAATGTATCAATATATATATAGCTGGTTATTTTTGTATAAATCATTGTACCTCTCCATCTCTAGTCTCAACAGTCTTGATCACCACAGTCTTCTTGCTCATGCTGCCTGGAGTGTGTTCATAGTCTTTGAAAAGTCAGATTAAAACGCTGCTGAGATTTTTACATTCAGAAACATTTGCATTCACAAAATAGAAGTTTCGCTTTTTTGAATTACTTTTTTTTTTTTTTAAAGATTCACTTTGAAAGTGGAACTCAGGCACCCCTGGTTTCAAATTACAAAATAACTCCTGGCTGAATCGACAGTACAATGATCCACAACTGACTCCCAAGGTGCATTTTGAAAAATAACATTACAGAGCTTAAAATGAAATTACATCCGCTGCTAAGGGGCGGAAGTTAAAGATTATGCTTTTGTACAATTTTGACAATACAATTGGCAGCTTAAATCAATTTCTTTTGGGATTCTGGGTAAATGTTGATGAATTCAGCAACTGTGTCAACGTGTTTTGTTCCAAACTGCTGTGACAACTCTGATTCGCATTTCCGTCTTGCTTCTTCTCCATAGCAACGGCGGCTGCGGCTCATGACTATTTTCGAGCAATCCCCCATACCAAACATGATTTCTTAGCTGAAATAGTTAGAAATTAAGAATTTTACCTAAACCTACAGGTCTGTTACATTATCCAAGGTTTACTGCATTTTTATGAAATTATAAATATATAAATATTTTTATTTTATTAAAGTGGCTATATATGTAACTTTCAGTTTGTGTTGATTCTAGCGGCCGCTTTGGACAAAAGCGGTAGTGTTTTTACCACACCTGCTGTCGTAAAGGTCCTTTCTTTACGGTGCTGTATTGCCCACTGTAGATTACTGAGTTAGCGGTTCGGCGAGGTCTATTTAGTTGCGAATAATGTTTTGCTCAGACAGAAAATCATTAATTTACAATACAATAATTTACAGATGCAGAAGTTACAGATGCATCGTTGCATTTCAAGTGTTGCATACGGTCACTTAGCCTACTTTGGATGTATCGTGAGCTAAACTGGGTAACACTGTCACTGTGTCACGAGCCAAAGCATTAAGAGTTTGTTGAAGCAACCAACATAATAATAACTTAGATTAATATAGCACATTATATGAAACCCACGGACACTTTACACAAGCAACGTTACGAAAAGAAAATAGTAAGCGAACACAAACACGGACTAAAAAGAAAACGTCGGCGCTAAATGGAAGGGGGACGTAATTTAATGTCGGCTACTGACGTACAACCACATCGCGGACTGTAAAGTTATTTCATGAATGAAATAGACATATCACATACCTGAGGGCCAATTAGGGGGCGGTTTTGAATCATTTACAATCCTGTAATTGTCTCCATCTGTTAATAGCCTGACAGAGTGTGACTCGCGTTATCGCCCGTTGTCTTTTCCTTTTAGCTTTTAGTTGTTCTTCATTTAATTTCCTTCTTTTTTGTGATGGTCCTGCCCCAGGATCAGCCATAACTACAACAGATAACTTCTAAAATAACATTAAAATACAATTAGGCCTATATAAAGAAATCTCCTGCTTCCTTTTACGTGGCTCCGCTGGCATACGGTAACACTGGCTGTTCCGGTGTTACAAAGAAATCTGTGACCCGTCAGAATGTGTTACTGTAGCACCATCTAAATGCTAAAAATCTAACCCGGGCAGATGCCTTACCAAAAACTATATAAAAATAGCGTTCTTTTCACTGTTAGTCTCGTTTGCTGTTACAGGTCATTTAAGGCCATTGTATGAAAAATGACACAGCTTTAGAAACATTAAAAAGTTACATATAGTCACTTTAAGTAGGCTAATATTAGGAAAACATTTGAAATGGGAATAGGCCTACACAATGGGGGGAAACGTATCAGTGAATCAGAATCGGTGGCTCCTCACATGTTTCGATGCTATAAGGTAAAAAGGATTTTAATCATGTTATATTTTGGAGAAAGAGAACTATAGCTTACCTCGCTCGCTTTGGTAACTGCTCATGCCAATATTGAGCATGGGAAGAGTAATCCTGAACAGGGGATATGAAAGCTGGGTGTGAAAACTTGCTCTACTTGAGGTTAGACTTGCATATCAATTACTCTGAGGTTTGTAATTGACTAAAAACTAGACAAGAAACAAAACAATAACATTTTTGGCTGTCAGAAAGAAAATCACAATAGGTATTTTATTGGTTTATTTAGTACAGCTGCATTCTAGATACTGCCCATCTTGTCTTTAATCAGGAGAGAAAAGTGATAAAAGATAAAAAAAAAAAAATCATGTAAAAACAGCAGAAAATTGAACCTGAGACACATTTTGCTCTCACCTGCTCTCCTCCCCCTCCAGCAGTTTACGGTAAGTTGCAATCTCAATGTCCAAAGCCATTTTGACATTGAGGAGGTCCTGGTACTCCCGAAGGTGGCGAGCCATCTCGTCCTTCAGGTGGCGGATCTCATCCTCCAGCCTTCCTACATTGTCCTGGTAGTTGCCGATCTCATTGCCAAATTGGTCCTCCATTTCACGCATCTGCCTCAGCAGAGCTTCATTCTGAGAAACACAGTAGCAGATATGGTGCAATAAGAGGGTGTAATGTGTATAATCATAGATTATAGATTATTATGCACAAAGGACAGGTGTTTTTTTGGTCTCACCGTGTTCTTCAGTGCATCAATTTCACAGCTAAGAGACTGAATCTGCCTCCTGGACTCATTGGCCTCCTGCTTGGCCTGCCTCAGATTATCAGTGTTGCGCTTTGCAGACTCAGTCAGATCATTAAACTGCAGGAACAAAAGATGCAGCACACGATAATGAATATGTGCTTATATGTTCATGTGTTACTGTCAGTTTGTCTCTCTGCCTACCTTTGACTTATACCAGTCCTCAGATTCCTGCATGTTCTTCAAGGCAATGGTCTCATACTGGGCCCGGATATCCCTCAGAGCACCAGTTAGGTCGGGCCTGGCGGTGCTGCTGTCCACCTCCATCTTCAGCTGCTGGGTCTGGACACTCACTTGTACGTCCTGGATTTCCTGATAATACCAAGATATGGACAAAATATTGTCAGAAAAACAATTGCACTGTTCTTCCATTGCTTTGCGTTGCTTGGTTGTCAAAAGTGCCAGTGCAGTGGTATCCACCCACTCATTTGTTTAACCTAAAAAAAAGAGAATAAAATCATATTTCACAAAGTGACACTTTCTGAAGACAGTGTCTCGCATTGCCACACCTTCCTCCACAGCGCTGCGGAGGAGGGTCGAAAAAGAGTTTCTAGACTCAACTTTCTAGACTTTATCAAGAGGTGAGGAAACCAGTTATAATAACAATAGTCTTGCACTGCCAGACCTTCTTTTACAGTGCTGCGGAGGAGGGTCTG
Organism: Sander lucioperca; assembly: GCF_008315115.2. NCBI lineage: Eukaryota > Metazoa > Chordata > Actinopteri > Perciformes > Percidae > Sander > Sander lucioperca. The sequence goes on from NC_050178.1 coordinate 31,731,742, forward strand.
GCTAGTCCATACAGCATTCCAGGATGGGAGAGAAACGTGCTCTGGTTTATTGGCATTTCTTTAAACCAATCACAATCATCTTGGCCGGCGCTAAGCACTGAGCGGAGCCACGGTGCCTTGGCAAAATAGCCTCGGGAAGAAACTTGTTTTGGTGGAATACGTGTACATTCAAAAGTTATTTTAGTCATGCAACAGAAAACTCAGATTGGACAGATAGTCTAGCTAGCTGTCAGGATTTACCCTGCAGAGATCTGAGGAGCAGTTAACTATAGTCCACCGGAGTTTAAAACAAAGCAACACAAAGAAAGCGGAAGGTGACGAACATCCAGCCGAAATGATTGGCACCCGGCGGAATTTCTGGCGGCACCTGAACAATCCCGGAAATGAAACGTTGTCGATATAGACTAGTTGAGCGCATAAAATTACTCTGCAGCGTCTCTGGCGCTTGTGTGTGTGTGTGTGTGTGTGTGTGTGTGTGTGTGTGTGTGTGTGTGTGTGTGTCACTTACTTCATCATGGAGCTTCTTGAGGAATTCAATCTCATCCATCAGAGACTCGATCTTCCTCTCCAGCTCCAGACGGGACAATGTGGCATCATCCACATCCTAATTTTTATATGAGACAAACACTGTTAAATAAATAAATAAAAAGTAATTAAACTAAAGACAAAAAAATGCCAATACACCATTTGATTTGTGAGCATTTGCAGCCATGGGGGAAAAGTATTTCAATAAAAAAAGTGCCTAGTCTCTTTCCTGTGCAGCAGTCTATATCAATGACATTTATAAATCTGCCCCGTCATATTACATTGTCACTATTGTGGAAGTGTTGAAGATGGGGAGCAAAGCTGTCCATTTTGACCTGTTATCAGAGCCTGAGGACACTGCAATCAATAAGGTAATCATGGTCCAGTGAGCTGAGCGTTTACCTTGCGGAAAGCAACCAGGTTATGCTCAGCATCTGCCCTCTTCTGGGCCTCTTCCTCCAACCTTGAGGACAAAGGAGCGAGACAAAATATATCAAACAATGTGCAGGTTTCCTTCAGGTTCCAAGAATGTCCTATTTACAAAAATGGGAGAGAGAACATGTCGAATTTGTCCAAGAACTCCCTTTCTGTCTAAGGTTGCGCAGAGGCATCAGCTGGCAAAAAGCACTCTGGATCAATTTGTTAATTCACTGTCCTGTAAAAAGGGTTTGGGAGTGCGCCAAGTGGGATCAGCAGCTGCTCCTTTTAGCTAATGTGGTTTCACTACAGTTCAATAAGGTCATCTGCACACACTCAATACTGTTATGTACACACAGTTCCCATCTTTTAAAAAAAATGTAAATGGTCATTTTAGTATTGAACTAAAATTGCTGGTAGGTGTGAATGGTTGTTTGTCTCTCTATGTCAGCCCTGTGATAGTCTGACAACCTGTCCAGGGTGTACTCTGCCTCTAACCCAATTGGCTGTTCCTGCAAGAATTAAATGAAAAAAAGATATTTCATAATGTTCTAGCAAACTTAATTACAATCCATGAGTCACCGTGATGACTCATCTCAAATGATATCACAATGCACAGTAGGCACTTTTGCTCATTCTCTGACTGATTGGCTCCATCTGTCCTGTCAGACAGAAGTCATGTCCAGACTGGACATAAAGTAGATTAGTGGGAAAAGGGTCACATAGTGGGCCCTGCTTCCTCATCTTTAATTCATGTTGTGTTATAGGGGTCCTTTTGTCCTAATGGGGTCTCTGGCACCATCCCATCAGCACAGAGGGACACTGAAAACACACCTAATGGAGTCACTTAGTCACATTGATTTTTCCTGACGCTATTCTTACCACGCCTGAAACTCTCTTCCTCTGGTCCCATTTCCTCTCTCTCTCCCTTCCCCACACCTCAGCCTGCCCCACCCTCTGTCTAGTCCATTCATCCATCCTCCACTTAGTATCATCTCAGAGTGTGAATACATAATTGTGTGTGTTTCCAGAAGTCCATATGTTTGCATTATTTTAAGGTAATCACTAAACACTTCCTTATCTAATTTGGCATCAAGTACTCTCATGTGCTGTCATGTACTGAGGCTTTCCTCCTTGTTTTCATTGAATCATGCCAGTGCACAAAATATTCAGTAAACATATAAACTCAAATACATAGAAACAGTCTCATGTGCAAGATGCAGTGCACTGTCCTGTATCATGCTGCCGCTCTGTGGTGTCCGGTCCGCACATGTGCCACGCCCTACATCACCATCACTACCACACCCCCGGCTAAACCTGTACAAAACAGTTACGAAATATTGGAAGAAAGAGAATTTGACCTTTGACTTTGTTGGGACAATATGGTTTGGAACATGATGCAACTTTCTGAAGCTATATGTTCTGTATTGGTTCTATTTGCTTGAGACAAGGATCTATCTATCTATCTATCTATCTATCTATCTATCTATCTATCTATCTATCTATCTATCTATCTATATCTCATTTCTTCATGCATCATACTTTTCTTTCTCATCATGTTGGTACCAACCTCTGCTTGAGCAGGACCACGTCTTCAGCCAGGTTGTCCCTCTCCACTTGGTAATGGTCCCTCTCCTTTCCGGTGGCGTCCAGTTGGCGGCGCAGGTCCCTCACCTCCTCCTGGAAGATCTCAGAGGCACGGCTGGGCTGACCATGCTGCTGCTGGCCCTTGAACTGGTTGAGCTCCTGCTGCAGTGCACCATTCTGCTGCTCCAGGTAGCGCACCTTCTCGATGAAGCTGGCAAAGCGGTCGTTGAGCTCCTGCAGCTCGGCCTTCTCGTTGCTGCGGGTGGTTAGGAACTCCTGGTTGATGGCTTCAGACAGGGTGAAGTCCACCTTGTCGTAGGAGAGGCGAGGGGGTTGGGCGCTGGAGCGAGAACGCTGTTGTTGGTAGGTGGTGGAGCGGGATGCAACCACGGGTGACATTGAACGCATATAGCGACCCCCAGAAATGGGCATACGGGAGGATACAGGGGAGTAAGAGGACATGGAGATGGGGTGTGGGCTTCCAAAGGTGCGCCTGTAGGAAGTTGAGGTATGCATTGAAGAGTGGCTCATGGTTGTTCTCGTTCTGTTCTGAGAAGAGAGAGCTGGAGGCTTGGAGATGCTCGTGATGCAACAGTACATCAGACTGAAGAGTGCTGTGGGTTTTTATGCACACAGGCTGGCTATCCCATCATCCTGACACATCCCCCTCCCTCATTTCTCCTCACCCCACCCACATGAATCCTTCCTTTCTCAATCACTCATACAATCTTTGGCCACTCCCTACCCTTCAGAGATAGACCCTGCCTCTCTCTGTCTCGCAGCTCCACCCTTTTTATCAGAGCACTTGGCAGGAGGCCAGACTGGCTTCCACATTTCTGCTTTGATATCTAAAGATGTCTCCTCACTCCCTCCCCTCCTCGCCTTCTCTAATGCATGCCCTCGTTGACACTTGTTCACTGGTTACTCAGTCAGTCAGTTTTGATTCTTGTTTCTCCACATGATTCATATATACTGTATATATACAGTATATGACGTATATACATATATTATTTCTTTTCTGTCAAGCAATTCTAATTCTATTAGGTTTACATTCTTGTCTTTTCATAGTCATAGTTAATATTTAATAATAAGCTATTGCACTGATCAATCCCTACACTGTTCTCTTTTGTACTACCACCATTGCACACAGTCTGCCCTGCACCTTAACTCTTAAAATTTCTGTGAGTGATTTTTATGTATGTGAGATATATGTGTGTTTGTTGTGTTATGGTTGTCTAAGCTACTGGATGCCTAAAATTTCCCTCGGGATGAATAAAGTATCTATCTATCTATCTATCTATGATTTCACTCTTACTTGCACATGTAATGTTCTTAACTTTACTATCAAATGTGTGTGTCAAGGATTCTGTTACCTGGTTCTAAATAAGAAACTGTGAAATTGTAGCCTAAATTGAATCACTTGGATACATTGATTTAATTCTTCTCCCCCCTCCATCTGTCTCCCTTCCTTTCTCCTCTCAGTCTCTTTGTCTCTCTCTCCTTTTACAGTAATGGAACACTTTATTGATATTCTGGGCGTCTGGTGCAGAGCCATGACTCTGCAGTTATTCTATCCTTTTCAAATGCATTAGATCCAGTTGTCCCTGTTAGTAGAGTAGCTGTCAAAACCCTGTCATTATTTCTGGTGAACAGGTTTTTGGCAATGTCGTATGAAGTCTGAATCAGGACTTAATAATGACAGAGGTCAAAGAATAGTGACTGGTGTTATAGCAACAGTCCCAGCTACCCAGCACAAATAATTAGCAGTTTAGGACAACATTATAAAAATGTTTAATTGTTTTGAGTTTAATATAACTTTGAAAGCATTCATTTAATTAGCCAACTGACCACACACAACGCTTGATAGTGATGCTGTTTTAGGTGGTCAGTATTCTCGATATCAAAGTTACAACTTTATAGCACCTTTAAATCAGAAAAGAAAGTATTTTGCTCTTGACATATGGTGTTATAATTTATCTTTATCATGGACAAAAAAGTGCTATAAAACCATAAATAGTGTATTAGTTTCTTTCTCTGCAGAGATATGTGAGTCCTATTTGCAAGGTTGAACAACGAAGTGCATGGACTAGAAGCTTTACTGTAAAGTTATGATATGGGGTTAAACATTTTATGTAACATTACTAAATCAACCACTGAGGCAGGGCATAAGTCTTAACTTGAAATGAAATGGCAAGCTTGCAGCAAGATTCATAAACACTATTTAATACTGGTATGTACAAAAGCTTCAAATATTCTGTGAGGCAGCACCTTCAAATCATTGTGCAGTGTGTGTGTGTGTGTGTGTGTGTGTGTGTGTGTGTGTGTGCGTGTGTCTGTGTGTGTGTGTGTGTGTGTGTGTGTGTGTGTGTGTGTGTGTGTGTGTGTGAGGTCCATGGTCATTTTAATGCAGACAGGCTACCTCTCTAATATAAAGTTGACGTAATTCTGAGCATGCTCTGTTGCGACTGGGTGTGGTATTGTCTTCCCTTTGTGTCCCCAGTGATGCTTGGCACCTTGAATCCTGTCCATTTATGCTCTTTTGTATCTAATATAATACACAACCAAATATATCATATTATAAATATAACATATTGATTCTCTTTTAAACATACACACTGTTACATATCAAACAGCAGCCTTTATTTTGACCTGTACTCAGCGCTTTTTCTAATTAAATGTAACTTTGGGTTTCCTCTTCCTGATGGAGCATCTGGAGCACACTGAAATAAAAGTATAGTTATCTCTTCTTCTGTCTGTCATTCACAAACACGCACTTACACACTTGATTTTCCTCCCCCTGGGTTTGCAAGGCTGCTACTGCCAATGTCTGGCTCTCTGTGCAATAAATGGCCCATGTTAGTCTTAGCTCTGTAATCTAATCAACCTGCTTTATGGTCAGTAACTCTCTCCGCTCTCTCTCTCCCTCTCTGTCTCACCAGCTGTCTCACGCTCTCTGCTCAGAGCACATGTTACTTTCCATTCTTTCCCCAGATCAAATCTGTCTACAGTATATGTCAAGGTTTCTTATCAGTGTTAGGACTAAATCTGCATTTCTACACTTTAATTAATCACATGTATGTCAGACACACACACACACACACACACACACACACACACACACACACACACACACACACACACACACATTCAATGATTCAGTTATTCTAACCATCAGCCAGATGTTACCATAAGAAATTGATCCTTCTGGTTCTCAGAGAATTCCCGAAGGGGCCATAAATTCAATCATGCTTCTTCAACAGTGTCGTGCTGGAATATCTGTTCCACATATTGAACTCACAATATGTGTGTCATGTTTCATACCTAAGCCGGCATTTAGATATCTTAGTCATATGGGATAAAAGGGAATACACATATTGTGTTGTGATTTCATTTTAGGGGGTGGGTTAGATTTACCCTATGTTCATATATGAGGTCTTGGGTGTGGTCTCTGATAAGAAATCTTATCAAACTTGTGTTGTGAACAGCAGTCAGTAATGACAACGGCACAGAGCACTGCTTCATTGAAAACTGAGCTTACAGCATCATTTTCAGCTGTCATTTTGTTTTTGTCATTCTGACTTTGATGACTTATAGTGGTATTAATCCCAACCCTGTTGCTAGGCAAGAAAATCCCTATTAAACTATTTTGCAATTCACTGGATTACATTCAATGCTTGTCAACAATGCCTACATGTCAACTATGGTTTAGATTATGAAAAGATTGTGGTTACGGCAAATAAACTATGGTTACTGTATGGATATGAATGAACTTGGGCTGAGTATTCATTTAAAAATATATACAGTTATCTGTGAGTGCAAGTTGCATATTGCAGCCTATAAACCATGTTTACAAGACAACAGAGTTAAAGTATTTAGTTTTATATGTGTATAACATTTCCATCAAGTGGTTAATGTAATAATGTTTCACATGTTATAGATTTCTTTTTTAATAATTCATTAAGAAGAAAGAAATTAGTTGTTGAATGTTTCAAATCAAATGTGACTGACACTTTTAGGATGGTAATATGTGTAGAATTTAGTGGGGGTTGAGGCTGAGGTACACTTGAAACGAAGAACTTGATACATCATGTGACAAATGTTACCAATGTAGAAAATAAAAGTGTGTGTCAGAACTGGTTAATGTACTGTATATGCTGATTTTGTACTGCAGCAAGACTTATCGCTACATCCTTGACTGCTTCTGTGGTGTCAACCCACTGACTCATCTCCAGGTTCACTGTCCAGAGAGGATGGAGCTTGCTGATGATTCAGCCAGTTTGAATGAGACAAGTGGTGAGGATGCTGGGACCTATTAAAAGCTGCAGGCCCGGTAAGATCCGGGAGGGCTGTCAGGTCCAAGATAGAGATCATCATGTGAAAAATGATGGCCTTCCTGCAGAGCTGTGGGGTCTTGTCGTGGCTGCAGTGCACGTCCAGAGTGAACTGAGATGGCTGAACAACACTTGGTACATGTGACCTAGAGACATGTTAAGGGTGGAGGATGATTAACGACTGTGTTTGTGTAATTACTTTAATGGAGCACTGCAGTGTTACACAAGTTTGTTGGAAGGATATTCATTTGGAATATTTATGCATGTAGGTAAAGAGAGAGAGAAGTAAGAAAGGACATTGTGGTAAGAAGTAAGAAAGGACATGAGTTAAATAACATTCATATTAAAGCAGAAAAATATGTACTTAAAAACTACAGTACACCAGTTTCCTCCTGATATCCCAAATAGTTTTGTTGAGAAAAGTGCACAGTATGCTCCTGTTTTATCCCAAATGTAATGCCCCAAAACTTAGATTCCCACTCTAGTGCAATAATATAATAGACTAAATTTTAAATTCTGTAAATACATACATTAAGTAAACAGCCTTCACTTTCTTCACACATTTACTTGGATTCATGAATGCAAACAACAATTCCAAGATCCATCCTTTCTTTTACTTCTTCATCCTTCCATATGTTTGTTTCCACTGTGTAGGCCAGGCCATAGCATCTTCCATTAAAGATTTTGTTGCATTGACATCAGCTTTTTTCCTGCACTGCAGTGTTTCATATGATGTGCGTGTTACGACCAGCAGCTCGTTGTCAGCTCAATGCATGAAGGTATCCCGCAACATCGTAACAAATCATTTTTAATTAAGCAGAGAGCGGAACATGATGGTATTTTTTTAGCGCACTCAGCTGCAGTGATCCTGAGACCACACTACTTCCTGAACGCATCTCTGCGCCATCTAAATGTCTGCTGAGACCATGTGAAACGTTTATGACATGCCATATTTAATTAAGTGGTTTGCTACAATCCAAACAAGGCATATTTTGTTGTTTTAAGAATATTGTACTTTATATTTTTATTTTTGAGTGTTATGTGTTGGTGTTTTGTCTAAATGTTCTTTCCCTATCTAATCCATAAATTTAATCTAATCTGTGACTCAAATGTGTGATATATTCTGCCTATCCATTCAACTTCATCCGGGGTCAGGTCGTGGGGGCAGCAGCTCCAGCAGGGGACCCCAAACTTTCCCTTTCAACACATTAACCAGCCCTGACTCGGGGATCCCGAGGCGTTCCCAGGCCAGTGCGTGCCCATTTTACCATTATATTTATGCTTTTCTTTAAATGTAAAGTTGTTGTAGTAGATTAGGCCTTATGGGTGTTTAGCCTAATGATCTTTAGAGTTTTTATTTAAACCTGCATTCATTCTTTCTTCATCTCCAGAGTAAAGTCTGACTACACAGCTTATCATTCTGGGATACGGGAAAAACTCTGGCTTGTTTGCATTTTTTCAAACCAATCACAATTGTCTTGGGCAGCGCTAAGCCCCGGATGCAGCGACGGTGCCCTTGCAAAATAGGTATCCGAAGCGGAGGAAATGCCTTAAAGCTTTATCCCAGCACTGTACATCCAGTAAACCAGACTGGCAAACAGTTGCCATGATTTACACATCCAGCAGATATGGATCAACTATCACATTCATTTGGAGTTGCATTTCTGAATGTAAATTCAATATTACATTTTCTTTTAGCTCAGTTTTGGTCTCCACCAACTCTTGTGCTGGCTCTTTATATCTGTGATGGTAGTGACAGTTGGTTTATCGGTGCTTTTTTGTTGAAAACAGCTGCCTGCTGCATCTAAAAGCAACGCTTATGAGAGTGCTGAGAGTGAAATCACGAATATCACATGCAAATGCAAAGGAAATAAACACTTTATGGTGACAAAGTTCCACTTTATTCATTTCAGGGTAGCAAACATATTAATGTTCTGTGATATAAGTGATTTATAATTACATTATAAAGAAAGTGAACTGAATTGTGTTAACATTGATTTTCCAATTGGTTTAGTATAGGTAGGCCACAAATAACAGCACAAGTTATGGCTTCTATAACCTACCAGTGCCAATTAATACAAAATACCATAGGTCAAAATAAATAGCACTTTCCTCTACAAATATTTCAACATTCTTATGACACTTCTTTATTCCACACTTGACTCCTTTCTATTTCTACATGTTGTTGTACAGAGGGCTGGCTCACTTAACTTGGTTCACTTAATTGGTTCTGGTTAAATACATTGACTGGGAGTTAGAGTGTTAACAGTTAGATTATTATGTGTTTGAAGTCAATATTGTAGCGGATGTTGTAGATGTTGAGTGCCTAAGCTGATGATGATATTCACACAATCCTCCCCTGAAGCAGTGGACGACTCTCTCCAGGTGACTGTCTGCTCAACAAATTCCACAACATCAAAGGCACAGATGTTACCGCCGAGCTGCCTCCATTACTGTCACCATGGTCTTCTCTTAGTGGCTGATACTGCTTGAACCGCCTGTTAAAACATGAAACAGGTGAGGAAAGTTCACTAATGAAAAAGTTAAATGTATAAGTTTATATGGCATGAAATAAAGACCAACATGTCAAAAAGAAACAAAATCCTAAAAATTAAACAAGAAATGCAAACTGTAAAAAAAAAAAAGAAGCTATAATCGCTTTGGTGATTCCTTAACTTTTTTTAAATTTATAAATTAAATTAGTAAATTAGGTACTCACCTGTACATCAAACCAATACAACAGACAACACAGGCGAGAACCATAACCCCCAGGACTGTGGCTGCAGTTCCAGCTGGGGAACCACTGGAGGCTGAAATTGAAGCACATCATACAAATGAGAGAATAATCTATAGATTGAGTACTTTAGTGGTTATTAATTCATTTTTCTTCCACCCACCTAATGTTACGCTGACTCTAGCACTTGCCATAGCAAGACTGACATCATTGGTCAAAGAGACATTGATACAAAATACTCCAGAGTCATTGAAGAACTGACGAAGGACCATTTGACAGTCTGGAGAGGGTGTAGCTGCATTACAGATTGTTGCCACCGGTGTGATACAGTCAGCATCTGAAATGACTGTGCAGACCTCACTTGGCAGACTGAAGGAAGGATAGTGAAGATGCAAAGACATTTACAAGGAGAACAATCATAAGTGGATAAATTATTCTTATAAGCGTGTTTTTTTGTGCTAAACATAATACACAATAACAATTTACATATCAGCCTCGGTGTACGCTCACTAGAAGATCATTGTTATAAAGACCATTAGTCCAAATCAATACCCTTTTAATGTTTGGCTAAACAGCAGTAAGTGAACCTCTTGACTGTGTCTGTGTGCTCTCTATATTGAGTTGATGAATTTTACTGCTCACCTTCCCTGACAGGTAATGGTGACGTCCACAGCATTCTGATCCAACTCAGTCGCCATTGCTACAACGTTGGACATCTGTACAATCTCTACACTCTCAATACCCTCTGCAGGGTTGAAAAGGGCAAAAAGAGAGATTTTAACACTAATAAATCATACTGTTTCTATTTAAGCAAAAATCATCTGTTGAGGTTTGAACTGCCATGGTTACAAAAACTGTATTGCCTTACGGACAACATCTAGAGAGGTGGCGAGGGAGCCATAACGGTAGACCATGCAGTCAGCTGTCAGCTCTGGTGCTTGTCTTTTAGCCACAACGAGGGCAACCTGTGCTGGATCTGTTTCGACCTCTGCTTGAACTTCACCTTCAGCTGCAACGGCCTCTTCTGCTGGTTGCTCTGGAAAAATCACAGAATCTTTTGTCATAATACTTTTGTTGCAAGAGCCATCTTTTTATTTTGTGCATATTTATTTTAGTTTACAGAAAACACTCACCTGCAGGAGCTGCAGTAGCTGCAACTTCATTCTCAGTTGCCTGTACTTCGGCCTCGGTATCATCAGCTGGTGCTGCCTCTTCTACAGCTGTGGTCTCAGTGGCAGCAGGAGCTACAACGTTATCAGCAGGGGCTTCTGTTTCAGCTTGAACAACCTCTGCAGCAGCCTCAACAACAGCAGCATCGACAGCAACAGCATCGGCATCAGCAGCAGCAGCAACAACATCAGCAGCCACATCACCTTCTTGCTCTACAGCTACTTCTGCTGCAGGAGCAATAGTGACAGTGCCAGCAACCTCAACTACAGCTTCTTCTCCCTCTGCAACAGGTGCAACTGAAGCAGCAGCATCAATCACAGGCGCATTTTCTTCAGTTGCATCTGTAACCACTGCGGTTTCATCTGCAGCTGCTGTATCAGCATCTGCCGGCTCTTCAGCTGCAGGTACGACAGGGGCAACAATGGCCACCTCACCTGCAGCTAGATCTGTGTCCTCGGCAGCAACATCTGCTTCTGCAGCAGCAGCAGCAGTATCAGCGGGATCTTGTTCCTCTGGAACAACAGCTGCGTCGACTCCTGCAGGCGCTACTGAGGCGACCTCTACTGCCTCTGTGTCAACGACTGCTTCTCCATTTTCTGCTTCAGCTGGCTGCACAGAAGCAGCGAGTGGAGTGGTGTCTGAAGCAGGAACGTCCAAAGCAATTACATCTCCTCCCTCGGCTGGTGCTGCTGGGTCAGCTGCAGGGGTGGAGGCCATCACAACTACTGCTGTAGCAGCAGAGGCATCAATAGGAGCAACTGAAAGAAAAGTTTAAAACAACTGAGCAAAACTTAGTTCAGACTTCTTATAGGAAAGCATGTATGTCTAAAAGATAAAAGGGAATTGGTAGTTTAAAATCTCACCAGCAGTGGGGTTTCCGCAGCCATTGGAAATGCTTGCCATCAGGACAACCTGAGGTTTGAAGGTTCCGACAGTGAGGTATGTGTGTGTGACGGTGGTTTCTCTGGAGATCAGAGTACCAGTGCTGTCACCAAAGTCCCAGCTGAAGCTGATGTCGGCGCCGTTGAGATACTGGCTGGGATCATGGAGCTTGACGTTGAAAGCAATGGCTCGGTTCTGGATGAAGTTCTGGTCGTCCTGGTTTACATCGTTGACTTGGGCGAGTGACATAGTGAAGGGAATCTGGTCTGATAACGTAGTAAAAGACGAAGAGCTGTTATGATGAGGCTTGTTAAAGAAAAAACAATATTGTAGAATAATTTTCCTCAAGTTAGGTTAGATAGGTAACCTGTGATGGCGAAGACCGTGGAGGCGTAGCCGAGAGGGATAAATGTGTCTTTGCCACGGCTGTGATAGATGACAACCTCCATATTGTAGGAGCCGAGGGGGACGTTGTCTGTTCCTATAGTAAGGGAGGAGGACGGTCCGTCTGCCACCTGCCAGTAGCGCCCTTGAATAGAGCAACATTGTGTTTATTTAGAGTGGTCTGGTAATCACAGCAAAATGAATTGAAGTCACACATTTTGGAGACACTCCAGGTGTCACTTTCATTATATAGTACATGAGATGGAATTGTAATGGTAATCAAGTAATAAAAAAGGTCTGTCTTTCATTTGTTGTGAAAGACAAACAGCAACAGAATTTAAAAAAAAAACTGAATTGTGCTAAAGAACAGACTCTTTCTTTTTTTTTTAAACAAAAAATGTCTCCAAAGTTTGTGAAATTTAGCACACGATGGCTTCTTCTTAGATGGTTGTGTGCTTTGCGATTGATTGACTGAATAGTGTTAGACTTAATGACTTGTTTACCAAAACAGGTCAGCCTGATGATATAAAATAAAAATGGCAAACTGAGACTACTGTGTCTTGCAGATAATATTAACTATTAACAGAATAAGTTAATAGGATCATGTTATTGAGAACAGCACAATTAATACAGGTGTTTTCTGCTGCAGTGTGTCTTTAGATGGAACAGGTGATGACAAATATAATTGTCAGAGATTAGCACAGATAAGATGTAAGATAAGACTAAAAAGGATTTGTTTGTGATACGGCCTGGGGCAAATGCCTGGAGGAGAAACCTACCCTATATTCTTTCACACTCCCCTTTATGGTCTGTTCTTTGTCTCTATGGCAATTTTACGTAATAATGTAATGTAGTCAAAGCTGCATTTGGAAGATTTGTGTGTCCTACTGCAGCATTAATTACAGCTAAGGAGCAGCCTAAGTTTTTAACAGACTAAATATTATAAAAATGTAATATCTTTACCCCATGTCTTCCACACAAACACGTAGCTGGGTTTCTTGTTCTGGCTCCTGGAGAACGGTGTACCATCAGGGAAAACTCCATTCGACTGGGTGCCCTGGTCAGGATACACAGCCTGACCCTCCTGGTACTGTTGTCCTGAAAAAAGACGACCGCCATAGATCATACATCAGTAGCAATAACAGATGTGATGATTCAAACTATAACACTACATGTCAATATGAGACAACAAAGGTAACAAATAAAATAAGAGTAAATTTGTCCTAGAATAATGAAACTAGCACAATTTCAAAATCACATTGGTTAAATTATGATAGTCAGTGGTTTAACTGGTAATTCACACAATAATGTGTTCTTTTTTTATAATCATTTATACATTATTTAATTAAATACTATTATACTATTTTTTAAACCAATTTTTATATAAAAAGTCTAAAAAGCAATTGCATTTCTTTAGAAAAGAACATGTCAAACACTTTTCATGACATGAAGATCATTTTGTAGTCAAATCAGTTGCTTTACTGGAAAGCTATTCTTACCATTGATGGTGCAGTTTTGCGCCCAGACCACCTGGCCATCAGGGAGTGCTGTCTGGTTTGGTGGGAAGTTAAGATTAATATTGAAGGTTGCTCTTGCTCCAGTCAGTGTGGGTGCATCGTTTTTCAGATCAAAAGTTACTTCACCACCTGGGGGGGAAAAAAATTACTCATGATTTAACATCTTTAGATTGACTGGCAGACAGAATTTTGTAAAAAGAAATTCTGTTTTGAGAAATAGAGGAATATGGCCTCACCAAACCAACAGTTCCTGAATCTCTGGTCTCCATCTTTCCACACCGGATACATCCGTGAGTTCCATGAGCGATAACGTGTGAACTGACTTCTAGGCCCTGGAAGAAACATCTTTCAGGAAAAGAAGCTACATCTTGCAACTCATGCTATTATTCCAAGTATCATCAATAACCAACACATTATTTAAAAAAAATCCTTCCTCAGCTGCAAAAATGTATTTCAGCTTTCTTTGTGTAGATCATATATTTATATTTTGTTTGGCAGATACCATTAACTACTAATTACAGTAGAATTTGAGTTGTGTTAAAAGAGGCACAACTTCTTTGTTATCTTGGACTTTTTGTATTGCAACTGTTATAATCAAGCAGGTTTTGAACTTAATACAGATGCTTATGTAAACGAGAGCAGGTCCATGTTTTTGGTGTTGAGGAGGGGTAAGAAGTGTGAGGGTTCTTAACGGTGGGAGTCACACGACCTGCAATCCCCCTCAATCCCTTTCATGTGACTATCATCTGAGCAGCAGCATCAGTAATCCCAGTGAGAGGAATGAGGGATCCCAGTCAACTGGCTCACTGAGGTTTTTTTCTCAGCTTATGGTGTGTGTGTGTGTGTGTGTGTGTGTGTGTGTGTGTGTGTGTGCGTGTGCGTGTGCGTGTGTGTGTTTGTGTATGTGTATGTATGTGTGTGTGTGTGTGTGTGTGTGTGTGTGTGTGTGTGTGTGTGTTTGATTTGCATGAAATACCCTCACAATAACACGACAAATGGTCTTCAAATTTCCAAGTGAGAAAACAACATTATGAATTACAGTACAGTATCACACACCTTAGAACGTATTTGAGGCTATAGTCATGCATGCAAATTGGCATAACAAACAGCATAAAATTGGCATGTAAAAGTTTGTCCATCTTCCCTCTCTTTAACAGAGTGTGGCGTGTGTGAGCATGAAATAAGTGTGAAAAGACAGACCAATCTATTTGCTGGTCAATTTGTAGTCCAAACAAAGGAATACTAAAATGTTACCATGTAATTGACGGGAAAGCAGAAATATGTTAATTTACATTAGTCACAGAAAAAGAAAATGAATTACTTTCCCTGTTGTTAAACTGTGTCGGTATAAAGGTCTGACATCACACGCAGCAAAAACTCTTATCTTAACAAATAATTTTGTTTTTTTTATTGAACAAATTAGAAGAATTGTGCTAATAGGATAATTTCACTTTATCCCTGTGCAGTTTCACTTGCTTTAGATATTTTGTAAGTGTCAAAGTAGATAGAAAAGTTCAATGTAGTTGGACTGAGAAAAACTTTTTGAAACAAGTTGTTTTCTGATGGGGAAAAAAGTACTCACGTATCGCAGTGGCAAATGTAAAAGCCAAAACCAGCAGCACCAGTTCCAGAGTCCTCATCCTGTCTTTGGTTGTGTGTCTCCTCTCTCTGAGTCCCGATCCTTACCCTGCAGTCCTGAACCCCAACACGACAGAGAGACTTAAGAAATGTCCTCTCACTCTCTTTAAGAGGGTTTCGGACCTGAATTACCATAACGTTTCTTCTCACCTCTGACATCATTGATAGTCTCAAACTGGCACCACCCCCTTTGGTAAGAAAATATGATGTTTTGTTAGCTATTGTTGTGTTTCACAAGCATTGTAGTGTTTACTTACTTACTAGTTTTTGACATTATTATAAGTCATTATTAAATTTGATATTCTCTTCTGAGCTAACATTGTTTTTACTTCATGTGTACTGTGTGTTTTTACTTGGGAACCACATTTAAGCCAAATTTCAATTGTACTACATATCATCAATGCAATATCTACAATAAAACTCAGGAACTTGTACAGTTAATGGAAAAAAGGCTCCAAAAGATGGATATAGTGCATGTACTGTAAATAATTCAAATGGACACAAAGTAACAGACATCCCTCAAGCAGGACAATATTTTCCAAGTGCATTATTGGAAAATCAATGGATGCTTTCTGCACAGTGTAAATGAAAATGTTGTACGTGATGCCTGCTTTAGGACGAAGAGTGTGGTGAGAACTGTGAGCAAAGCTCGAGTCATGTTTTAGACGTATGACATTAGAGCTATGCGTGCACTGCCGTCACAAGAGGAGTGTGTGGATGGCAAGTCAATGGCATCCTTTTATTTCCTCAGCCGTTCCTCTGTATCCTGGTGTCCACCTCAGGCTGCTGCAGCTCTAAGAATCTGTGCTTGCAGCAACACAGACACACCCTGCCTCAGTTTATGAGACATAATCCAAAGCCACTTAGACAAGGACAAATATACATTTAGAGAAATGAGCCGATTGATTCTGAAAGGAATTAAAAAACTAAAAATCCATTTTCACTCATAAACTTTCACATTCTTGAAAATAAATGCATTGTATCAAACTCCACGACTTTTCTCTCTCGCTTGTTTAGATTACAAATAGGAGTCACATCTAGCCTAATGAAGCATCTTCAAGGCAAATTACATCAATAAATCCTGGAAGAAGATTAATTCATACATCACAATTAATTATTCATGTTAGTCTGATTGCATGGGTTTATGTTCTATGAAGCTGGAAATAAGAAAAGCAACATTTAAATGTAAAAAAACAGTACCCAACTTTCAATTATTGAATTAATACTATAATACAACAGGATGATGTTGTTGTCGACTTGTATGTTTGCCATAAAATGGACATGTTTATACTTCATTAAAGTAGCGTAGTAAAGCTTTTTTTTTTTACAAGAGGCTGGCTTGTGCTTTGTTGGTCAGGATGTTCCCTCTATACATACCAGTAGGTTAATATCCAGATTTTAAAATGTTGATTATAAAAATGACTATGAAAATAATGAAATATGTATATATATATATATATATATATTTTTTTTTATTTTTTTTTTTCTTGAATTATATAATAATACAAAGTTAATAAAAGATGAGGATTTGTTTTTTTAAAGTGGATGGGTTCATAATAGCTTTTATCATTTAATCACTTTTTATTTATTTTTTTATATTTTTTGTTTTCCTTTGAACTTGTTGTATTCTTGTAATTATATGTGTGCACTAATCTTAATAATCGTATTAAATAAAATAGAGAATAGATTATTATGTAATGATATTTTACTGAGAAAAGGGCCATATACGTGTCTATATAACAAAGAAAGAGTCATGAGCCCTGGTGGTTTTCCCACTGATGTTGTCTCATGCCTGAGAGTCTACTCATGCTTCACTACATGTGACCCCTCATGTGCTAACAGCAGAGTTCAGGAGGAAATAAAGCCTTCCCACAGAGCACCTGACTTAACATACCACAAATAGTCAACTGTTAGCTTCTTTGCTCATTAGTCTCCATTGTATAGTACTGTATCTTAATTAGCAGCCTGAAAAATAGTTAAAATATAGCTTTAATTGGACATTTTCAAAAATCCTACATCAGAATGCTCTGATATCACCCGATTGACAGTCTGGGGAGGTATACGATCACTCTGAAGTGAAATGAGTCTGGCTAAACAGGATGTTTTGTTTTTAGAGCAGCCTGAAAAAGAGTTAAAATATAGCTTTAAGTGGACATTTTCAAAGCCTTTAATAACAGTGTGCCTGAGGTTCAGGGAATTTCTGGAATGATCAGATAATGTAGAGACTTCAGACAGTGGAAGTCAAGCAATAAAGATTCTGAGAGCTTGCTTTTTAGGAATATTCCTGCTTGTATCTAACAATGTGTTGCACAGACTGGTTGCTTTAGATTGCAATCTTTTAGTAGTTTTCTTTACAGCAAGCAAAAATAATTATAATAATTATAATTTGCCATTATAAAAAATAAGGGAATAATCACAATTAGCAATTGCCTAAACGTAAAGTGACAAGTTGTTATGTCTCGTCAAATATGTTAGTTTAGTCACTCATGTCGAGTCTCGTTGTGCACTTCCTGTTTTATTTTGTATTCACATTTTCCCTCTCGTTTCAGACCCTGACTTCCTCCCTTTGTGTGAATTTCCCGCCATTGTGATTGTCTACCCCGCCCCTTATTGGTTTCACCTGTTTTCCCCTACCTCATGTATAAATAGTCCTTGTCTCCCTTTGTCTTGTGCCAGTTTGTCTTGTCCAACGTTCCAACCAGGTTTCCATGTTATCAGGTTTTGTTTGTAATTTTGTGATCCTCCAAGTGAGCGATTTTCTTTCTTTGAACTTTGATCCTCATTGTGAGTGTTGTTTTGTTTGAACTCTACCCAGTAAACTACTTTTGTTATACCTACTATTGTTTGAGAGTCATGCATTTGAGTCCCCCAGTCTCATGTCTGAGGTCGTTACACAAGTAATGGAAGGTCATAGAATTGAACATAAGGGCAACAGAGCCCATCCTCCGCCTGCAGTCACACACAATTGACAAGCTTTCCGTTTTCAAACACTTAACTCACAGAAAATCAGGATAGTGTTTAAATATTGGCCAAAAGTCCGATCAATAAGGCCATCTGGTTTGTGAAATGCCAGTATGAGATCAGACCAGACAGGCAAATGAGTTCATGAATACAGCGAGCTTGGCAGTCATTCAGTGCATTAACAAGGCTTAAACTTAATAAACTAACTTCCCTCATTTTTTTGAGTGATCCTAATTCCTTCTTGTTCATTTGATTTCATCATTGCCACGCACACCAGCACTCAAAAAATGGGACAAAAGGAGTCGCCTAAATAAAACACACACTTGTGTAAACACAAAACAAAGCTTTCAGTTGTACGTGACTTTCATCAGGATACATTTCTGGTGTTATAAATCCTCTAAAGGGGTACCTGTTGCCAGATTTAAAATGTCCACACAGATTATTCAAAATCTGTGAGTAACCAAAAAGTTGGATATGTGTACTAGCAGCTAGAAAGAATAGTGATGTGCATCACTTTCAGAAACAGTGAATCTCTGTAAATGTAACAAAATGAGACAAAACTGTTAGAAGAACCCAACATATCTAGCCAGCAGCATTGTATGACTTTACCTCACATATAATAATCAAATGAGAAATAGCTGTCACTTCACATATAAATCTGCTGGGTGGATGCACGTCAAGCCTCTGGGCTTTGATCATGTGCAGTGCTGGTATGAGTGTTTCTAACAGAGGCTTTTCCCTCATGCAGTAACAGGTGACATGAAGAATGCCTCATGACCAATCCTGCTCCGATTAATAAAGGCTTTTTTCACAGCAGACATTTTGACAAGTGAATTTCCCCATTGTGGGATGAATAAAGTATTATCTAATCTAATCTAATTTTGACTTAAAAGCACATTAGCGATGGCTCCGTTCTGTTCAAGTGTCCCAGTAAGTCATGGCAGTGTGACAGTGAGCCAGGACACTGAAACTGAATCTGCTAAATAGAATTCAGCCACCATTCATTTTATTATTTGCACCTTTACTTTTCCTACTGTCACATGTCAGCTTGATTCTGCATGTTGCCCAGCCCAGGGGGTTTCGTAGGGCCCAGCAGCTCCAGGGTCCCGTAACTAATCCGCCCCCTGGAGGCACACAAGCCATTGAAAGAAGGCATGATCAGAGGGAAACATGTGAAACTAAAGCTGAAAACTTTTTACAGGGATTATTTAAATTGCCAAACACAGGTGTGACTATTAACAGTGTTAATTGTTGCAACATGTTGTAATAATAGGTGGAACAGAGATATCTTGAATGATATTGGTTTCTTTAGTGCTTTACCTGCTATTACAAGTTAAAAAGGCTGCTGTAAAAAAAAAAGGTTTATGAATCTGGTTTGTTAAAGAATAATAAAGACAGATTTTCTTTTCAGCCTCTACGGCGTAGAGGAGTGGGCATGACAGAAATAGCTCTAAACCAGTGAGGGAGTGCAGCGCACAACTAGACTTACTGACACTAGAGGGAGCAACTGTAATTCTCCTTCATTCTGTCCTGTTCAGTATACTGTGAAACATAGGACCATTTATTAAATTATTTGGCATTTACCAACATACCAGACCAAATGATTTCTGTGCAAAATTTACAGAACATAAACAAAGCTGCCTGTCTATATATTTTGGAAAACAACTTGGCTATAAAAGTGTCCAAAACTGTGACCAAATGATGTATGAAGCTGAATAATCCCACTTTTATGTCGTTGTTTCTTGTGTTGTAGCATATTTTGTGTCAACAAATAAAAAGCATTGTTTTATTAACTAATTTCTTTTTCTATACACCCAAAAGCTGTGACTATTATGTAATGAATTTTCATGACATGCAACTACCCCCTCACCTAAAACTGTTAAATATATTTAAAATATATACTTTTTATTTGTAGTATGCTACAAGAAGTTTGCACTTGTTTTTGTTGTTTTTTAATAAAAAAACCTACAGACAAAAAAACTTTAGCTTCTTTGTTATTTTGGTTTGCTACCACCATCGATATAAAACAAATTGTTCTATACGGTTCTTTTTTTTTAATTTAATTTTTTTATTCAGAATACAATTTACAAATATTCAGTCAACACAGTTCGTAATCAAATAAAACTATACATACATAAGTGCAAATAATATAATATGAAAGTAATAAACTAAACAGAAACAAAAAAGATACAAAGGTTCAAAAGTGACAGACTTCAAAACATTATTAATGATATAGACAGCAGGAGCTCTTAATCAAACAACCTTGAGTAGACTTTCTTATTGGATATCTATTATTATATACGGTTCTATACATAGACACATATATATATATATATATATATATATATATATATATATATATATATATATATATATATACATACATCATGGATGTATTAAGAGAACGATATATATATATATATATATATATGTCTATGGTTCTATACATGGACTGTATATAAGAATAATAATAATAAAGTTCTATATCTATGGCTACAACTTCCTTCTCCGACGTTGATAACGTAAAACGTCATCGTTGTGTCACCATGTGACCTGTGAGGCTAGTTTGTTGGATGTTCGTTTCTTTTGTCGGTAAAATACGACTCAATTTCTCGACTTGCACCAACTGACAATAAAACCAAGATTTTAAACTCAACTCACAGTATTTGGAGAAAACAAATCATTTTACGTACTTGTCTGCACCAGTGTTCCCTTCACAACGAGTCAAACGGAAGACGCTTTTGAGGAGTCTCTGAAATACCACCCGGCTACATGAGTCGGTGTGCTTTGAACACAAAAACGAACGCTCCCGAGGTAACGCGGGAAACGCTACTGTGTTGGTTCAGTGTTTTCCAGAGAAGAGCAACCGCCACGCTAATCCACATGTTTACGGATATTATCATTATCAGTGCCAACAAATGACCTGACCCCGACAGTCTTTAGCTGTTTCGCTCCGATCTGAGAAAGTGGAACCTCGACAACACCGCTGCCCTCGGCAGGCTGTGGTGTATCCGGACCGTTTGAACTAACGAGGAGCAGTTAATTATATGTCGGTCCCCGCGCTGCTCGTTAACGTTTGTCTCTGTAGCCACCGAGCACTTGTTAGCTCACACACAAAGAGTGGAATCTCGCTAACTAGCTAGCTAAACAACCAACAAACCTCCAGTTCTGTTGATTTGAAAAATGGATACGTTTCAGAAGGTGGAAAAGATAGGAGAAGGGACGTATGGAGTGGTTTACAAAGCCAAGAACAAAGTCACCGGAGAAACTGTTGCGCTGAAAAAAATCCGACTAGACACGTAAGTTTACTCATGACGAGTGTTGTTGGTTATCATCTGAGGCCAAGCTAACGTTACTGGAGATAACTGTTGCTTTTACTTAGCTTCAAATGTGATGAAACCGTTTTACTCACCCATCAGGGTGTGACCGGCAGACGACATTTGCAAAGAGCTATTTTGCAGAGCTTCCTCCCATCACTCTTTAGTGTTAGACGTATAAAACAAAACCTATTAAGTTAACGTTACAGTGACAGTGTTTCTCAACCACCAGCCTTTACACTGCAACTACATTTAGACACTGCTCATGTTTTTCCCTACACATAAAAGCACTTATATTTTAAATTCGACACATTTTACCGCAGCCGTTTATGTTAGTATAACACCAAAATATGATACACAATAAGAAAGAACCTATAATCCATGGTTGGTGTTTTGCAGTGGTACCCAACCTGCTCCCATCCAAATCTGGGGGATTACATGATAATTAAGGATATAACATGTTGTTGTTTTTTGTGAACGTTTATCTTTTAAGAAAAAAGGAAATATTACTTTTGGATTGGACTGCACAGAATATGTCCACACTAAGGCATTAGTCTGTGATGAGGGGTCACAAGTCGACATTGCTTCATTATAAGGGGCCAGGAGCCAGAAAGGCTGAGAACCTCTCTCTCTCTCTCTCTCTCTCTCTCTCTCTCTCTCTCTCTCTCTCTCTCTCTCTCTCTCTCTCTCTCTCTCTCTCTATATATATCTATATATATATATATATATATATATATCTATATATATATATATATATATATATATATATATATAAAATATGCATATTTAAATGTGGGTCTGATTGTTGCCTGAGTGCACTGTGCAATAGAAACATGCATACGGTACATTGTGTAGGCTTACTTAAGAAAATCAAAATGTAAATTTTTTTTGTAATATTCATGTGCTCCCATGCTGTGCCAAGGAACATCATTTCCCAGGCTTTAGCAGGTGGCATTACTGACTCACTTTATCCAGTGTTTCCTGACCTTTGTGTCAGAATACAGAAATCAGGAGCATTGCTGTGCTCATCTTTTGCTGGCTGATATGTAAGCTTAAGTTGTGTTGACTGTTTGCCCTATGAAACAAGCAGATATTGTAAAATCATTAACCAAGCTGAAGTAAATAACATAAGTTTAAATGTCAACGTTATTATAACCTGAGATTAGTGAATGAGCCTAAGAAACTTAACCAGTTAATTTACCGTGTATTGCATGCAGGGAAACAGAGGGTGTACCAAGCACTGCCATCCGAGAGATTTCACTTCTCAAAGAACTCAGTCACCCAAATATAGTCAAGTAAGTGCCTACATGTTGCAGCTTTTAGCTAAATCCTGCTTGCAAGAGTCTTGTGTTACTTGTTTCCGTCCGATTTTAAGCTAACCTGTCTGTTAACATGTTTTAGATTGCGGGATGTTATCCACACCGAGAACAAGCTCTACCTTGTTTTTGAGTTCCTTCATCAGGATCTAAAAAAATTTATGGACTCCTTCACAGTCGCTGGTATCCCACTGCCTTTGGTTAAGGTAAACATCAGCTAGATTTGCAAAACATATGTCTTGATCTTTTCAAGAAATGAAGAGTAAATGGATTTCTGTGTTGACTTACCTGTGTGTGTGTGTGTGTGTGTGTGTATATATATATATATATATATATATATATATATATATATATATATATTTCTGTTTTGTAGAGTTATCTTTTCCAGCTGTTGCAAGGCCTGGCCTTCTGCCACTCTCACAGGGTTCTTCATCGAGACCTGAAGCCCCAGAACCTCCTCATCAACGCCCAGGGGGAGATCAAGCTCGCTGACTTTGGCCTGGCAAGAGCCTTCGGGGTGCCCGTCCGCACATACACACATGAGGTAACGTGTACAGCTACTCTGTTCATGTCAACAGGCTTCTTCTAAAAAATGTAGTCATATGGTTTGAAGTACATATTCATTACTAGCCCAGCAGCAAAGTACACTCTACCATGTTTCCTCTGAGTGAATTGAGCCTTCTGGTATAGTCAGAAAACATCTCACAATAGGGCTAGGCTTTGTGTTACTAAACAAAGCTGTTTCAGGATTTTTCTTATTTTTCAGTGCATTTTTTTTTTTTATATTTATATACATTTATTTTGGTTCATTTCTTCCTGAGAAATTGTTTTCCTGAATATAAACTTGCTTCTGTGATGTTTTTTAGGTGGTAACACTTTGGTACAGAGCACCAGAAATCCTCCTGGGCTGTAAATACTACTCCACAGCTGTCGACATCTGGAGTCTGGGTTGCATCTTTGCTGAAATGGTAATTTGCACTGTCATGTTATGTTTTACAATAGGCTTCACTGTGATTGAATTAAGCCTCAGGGTTCATATGTTTTGAAAAAACCTGGAAAAGTTATGGAATTTAAAAAATACAAATTCCAGGCCTGGAAAGGTTTTGGAAACCATAAAAAGACCCAGAAAGTTTTGGAAAAGTCATGGAATTTTTTTTTTAACACAGCATAATAATATGTGATTAATAAATGTATTTCACGTCGTCCTAACCTCAGCGTTCTATTCGTGGAGCGATATTACGACTCCCACTATGAACCACATAAATTGTCATTCATTTTATTGTTAAACCTCTGAGGGTAAACTTTAACACAGATTTTTATTCTAATTGTATAATGTCGACTGACATTTTCAGGAATACATAGTCATGGAAATTTGCCGAAAAGGTCATGGAAAAGTATTGGTTAAAATGCGTATGAACCCTGAAGCCTGCACACTATGGATCAAACGTACCATCTAACCAGCAGACTCCCCTCACTGTCCACTGTTGTACAGCTCACCAAGAGGGCCTTGTTCCCCGGCGACTCTGAGATCGATCAGTTATTCCGAATCTTCCGCACCTTGGGCACACCTGATGAGACTGTCTGGCCTGGAGTCACATCAATGCCCGACTACAAACCATCTTTCCCCAAGTGGGCCCGGCAGGAATTATCTAAAGTGGTGCCGATTCTTGATGAGGATGGAAGAGAACTGCTTGGAGTGAGAACATTTGTCATTCATTCACAGATTAAGTTAGCATTCATTACCTTCGCGGAGGAAGGCGTTCTCTTGTGCTTGTTTGTGTGTAAGTCAGCGAGACCAAAAAAGGATGATACGATATATGTACAGCTGGAGAAAAAGGTAAAATAAAACATAAACTACTGCACTTAAATGCAACAATCAGGGTAGTCTCTATTAATTTTAATGACGATCCAGATGCAGATTACAAGTTAAGTCATTTTTGCAGAAGTGTGCACTCTAAGTGCTTTATTTTATTACCTTTTATAGTAGAGCTGCGACAATTAGTTGATTAATCGATTAGTCCATTAACAGAATATCAGCATCAATTTCAATAATCGATTGGTCATTTCCGTAATCTTTCAAGCAGAAATGCAGCTTCTTCAGTGTGAGGATTCAATGTTTTTCTTTGCCATATATGATAGTAAACTGATTACATATACATTTCGGACTGTTGTTTGAATAAAACAAGCAATCTGGATACATGATTTTGGGCTGTGGAAAATTATAACCGGCAACATTTTTTCACTATTTCCCGACTTTTTATAGACTAAAAGGATAAATCGATCAAGAAAATAATTGGTTGTTTAATTAAAATTATCGTTCGTTGCAGCCCTACTTTATAGACCCATTGTTTGACTATGTATTTTTTTCCATTTCTGTTGTTGTTCTTGCAGGAAATGCTGAATTATGATCCAAACAAAAGGTTATCTGCCAAAAACGCCCTCGCACATCGATACTTCCGCGACGTCACCATGCCAGTTCCTCATCTGAGACTCTGAGTCAAGCAAAATATCAGTCCATTATTAACGCCAACAATGTCTAAGCAATAAGGACCTGCTCGCTTCATAGCCACGGCTGGAATGGACAGAAAATGTGGACACTACAGGATATGTTGGATCCTTCAAAGGATATTTGTTAATACCTAAAACCAGCTTTCTAGATGACAGACATCCCGAGAGGTTTGCTGTTTTTTCAGCCATGATGTTATAATAGTTATAAATGCTAAACTGTAATTTTCAATATCAATATCATTTTGCATATTTGTGTACAACTGCCATTTTTGATGCTAATGTTATTTGTGATTGGGATGGTCCTGTGACTGAGTGCAGGTCAGGTAGACTCATTCTAGTTATCTGCCATTACCCAATCTGCCAATACAGCCTTTTCCTAATTTAAATGGTATGTTGGCTTTAGGAAGTCCAAATTCAAATAGTCAGTTAGTTAGAATTAAATATGATTGAATAAGTGTGTGGGATAGTGCCAATAACAAATGTCATGCTTTGTTGACTGAGCAGCAGCTGAATGAAAGAGGTAGGGGACAGTTGTCACACAACGAACGTCAGCTAACAACAGTTTGTGCTAAAAGAACATGAGACTACGGTTGTGTTCTTTTAGGTTGATTTTCTTGCACTTAAATTCTATTTTTGGGTTTAAAGTATCTTGAAGTGGTTTTATAACGGCACCTTTAGTTTAACACACAAACATGTTTATTGGTCGTTCAGATTTGTTGGCAGGATTACTCCCCCAGACTGAAGTTCTCAGAGCTTTGTACATACAGTTGTGAAATACAAATTATCCCTGTTGTAATTCAGATTTTACGGAATTTAAAGTGCTGTTGCATCTTTCTTACTCTAGATTTTATTCAAACGTTATGAACCGTTTTTATGGATATTGTTTATTTACAGTTTGAAAAAAATAAACTTGTTTAAACAACTGTTACCGTTTGTCGATGTGAGGAACATTTTTGGATGATGTCTTTTTCAGTTCTGCAGCCAAGTGAAACAAGTATGCCAAATAGTTTGAGACTCAAATACCAGAGCCAAATGCTGTCTCGCATTGTTAAATCAAATTGCTGTTACGCTTCATTGATCTTTGCTGGACAAATACACAGGTCCACTTCTGCAGTTGGCATCTCGTCAGAATGGCTTTGTTAACCTGTTAATATTTCTTAAAGTGTAATTTTCTCTAGAAAAAAAATACATGACAGTTTAAGAATTAAAATGATACGGAAAGGACAAAGGCAATGTTTTGTTTTCAAGACAAAGAAGTATCAATTAAAGTTAGATGAACTGGTGGTGTGAGGATAAAGTAAATTACCCTGAAAAACAGTTTCACAAAGACCCCAAACAACTGATTGTGTTCTCCAATGAAATATACTCAGCAAAAAAAGAAACGTCCGGTCACTTTCAACTGCTTTTATATTTTAAGCAAACTTAACATATGCAAATATTTGTATGAACATTAAAATATTTAACAACTAAGACTTAAACAGAACAATTTTCACAGATGTGACTAACAGAAATGGAATAATCAAAATCAAAAGTAGCCCTCAGTATCTGGTGTGGCCACCGGCTGCATTAAGTACTGCAGTGCATCTCCTCATGTACTGCGCCAGACTGGCCAGTTCTTACGGTTGTTGGTGCCATCCTGCACCCAGGGGCGTCGGACTGGGGGGAAAAAGGGGACTGAGTACCCAGGGCCCTCATGTGAGGAGGGCCCAAAAAGATGCTAGAATGAATAGCTGTGGTTGCGGGCAGGGGCCCATAGAAAATGCCTTTTTACAGGGCCCAGAATTTTGTGCTATGCCCCATCCTGTACCTGTCCTGCAGGTGTGATATTCGGATGTACTGATCCTATGCAGTTGTTGTTACACATGGTCTGCCACTGCAAGGACAATCAACTGTGCTTCCTGTCTCCCTGTAGCGCTGTCCTAGGCATCCCACAGTAGGGACATTGCAATGTATTGCCCAGGCCACATCTGCTGTCCTCATGCCTCCTTGCACCATGCCTAAGGCACGTTTACGCAGATTAGCAGGCGTCTTTCTTTTGGTGTTTTTCAGAGTCAGTAGAAAGGTCTCTTTACTTTCCTAATTTTCTTATAACTGTGACCTTAATTGCCTACTGCCTGCAAGCTGTTATTGTCTTTTCAACCATTCAACAGGTGCATGTTCATTAATTGTTTGTTTCATTGAATAAGCATGGAAAACATTGTTTAAACTCTTTACAATGAAGATATCTAAAGTTATTTTGAATTTTACAAAAGTATCTTTAAAATACAGTGTCCTGAAAAAGGGGCGTTTCTTTTTTTTTTGCTGCGTTTACAACCAATCAATTAAATACGTTTTTATTAGTCAGCGCCATACTTAGACATCATGTCAGTCAATGCATTTCACCTTTAAGGAGCAAGGTTGAAATCGAGAAAAGATGTACAGTAACCGAGAAAGTAATGCATTGCTATCTGCCACAGTGTCTTTTTGATGATGCCACAAGGGGACGTTAAAGTCTAAAATGTTTAAATCTTACACATAGTGACTTTAATATGTTTGTGCCTGCACATCCTGCACATTAAGGAAGACAGACTCCTTGTGATAACAGTTTGCCATTTATTTTCACAATGAACAATAATTAAAAGCAGAAATAGGAATAGATGATAGTGGGAAAAAATAGCATATTATAAGCACACAGTAAGAAATAGATGTTATATTCAATTATAAATAATAAACAAGTGCATTATATGAGAGGCATAATTCAAATAGTGGTGCTCTGTCAATCTTGGTGATTTCATTTAGTAAAAAGTTGACACCACAAAATACATATGTGCTCGACTTACGAGAAAAGTTCACATGATGCATAAACATAGAAATATAACAGCACTAGCCAGCTAGCTTTTTTTTGCACGTATCCTAATATCCCAGGTTTATTTATTGCAGTTCTGAGATTGCCCCCCATAGTGACAACATTGCTGTAGTTGCACTATACGTGGCAACATCATATAATTGGATTATAGCCGTTGTTGAAATTTATAAAGCTGCAAAATGAACTTTGAGCCATAACTCAAGAAAATGTTTATTTTCTTCTATCTTTTAAACTAAGCATTGCTTTTTAATATAATATGACAAATGTTATATAGTTCAGCAACATTAAAGCCTGTGTTTTGACTGAATTATTATAGCTGCTAGTACACACACTTGTCTTTGTCTTTGATTCCCCATAAAGCAATGGGATGAATTATTGCAGGAAACGAGTTTGCTTTCATTTATGCACTCAGCAATGCTACCAAGATATATGTTATCAAAATGTATTCAGACAGCAAAATGACATGTCAAGTAGAAAAAGATTGGACATATTTTGACAGTGAGGTTAAAGCGAGTGGTCCGGTAAATTATACTAATTTAAAAGTATGATGTGTCCTATATTTGCAGCATGAACAATAAGAAACAAGTGCTTGGCTCACATCTGAAAGTGTGAAAGTATACAGATACAGTTTTACAATCCAGCCCTTTTGAACCTTTTTGGGCTTTTAGACTTAAAGGGCCAGTGTGTAGGATTTAGGGGGATCTATTGGCAGAAATGGAATATAGGCTAATATTTATAATTACATTTTTATTAGTGTATATTCACCTGAAACTAAGAATTGTTGTAGAATGAACCCTTCATATCTACAGATACAGGAGCTCTCTTCCCTGTTTCTACCAGGGGTTAATGCGTTTCATGCATAGACTGCATAAGTGAAGCCAAAACATCTCGATCGCCCCCTGGTGGCTGGCTGCAATAAAGGTAATAAATCACGCCCCCACAATGTTAGCGGATGGGACACGGGCCAAACTTAAAAATCAAAGTACACGTCAAATACTTTTTTCCCAAACATGGTTTCTGTCATTTTAGGTAGCAGAGGTTTGTTTAAGTGTTAATTTTTCTGATAAGTTTGGTTTTTATTAGTTATTTCATGCTATAAAAACAGGGCGAAACGTCATGATTGACAGCTGTGATTGACATCTGAATAGTCAGGCTGGTGTATGGGCGGGACTTCGATACCGCGGCTCCACCTCCAGATCACTACCAGACTCTGGCTCCAAAATTACAAGATGGCAGTGCCTGTACCTGGGATATTTTGGCTTCACTTTTGTACAGTGGGAGGAAGTGGAGACGCGTCGTCCATCTTTATATACAGTCTATGGTTTCTACAGCAGCCCAGAACGGACAAACCAAACACCTTCTCTAGAGGGGGCCTTTTGCGTTACGTAAAGGCTACCAAAGATTCCACTACAGGCTTAGAAAGGGAGGGGTGAGCGGGGGGGATTTACTACACATCAAGAATACTTCACGTCACTGCTGACCATTTTGCATACCATGCTGGAGTGTTGGCAACTTTTGAATTTATTTCTCCTACCCTCTGTTGTTGTCCATTCATTTCCGAATGGTATAAAAAAAAAAGTTGCAGACTCTTGAAACTTGCTTGACTTGTAACAGTGCACTCATTTTTAGAAAATGTTCTGTAATTTTTTAGACTTTTCAACAACTGTTATTATTATATCACGTCATAATAATGAAACTGAAAAAAAACCTGCACACTTGATGGTCACTCGATTACACAGTTAAAGTATGTTTCAACATTGATTTTTATAAAATTAAAGCTTTATTGCATAACTTTTTAAATATTAATGAACGTCCGTTATGACAGCCATTGTCAAATGAGTTGATACAAAGCTAATTAAGACTATCAGCTCCACAAAACTCTCTCTGTATTTCTCAGTATGGCTATGTTCAGCAAATGGTGTTGTCCGGCGACTTTCGCGCACAGAAACTTGAGTGAAGATAATTACCTCTTCTAAAGGGTCCATCATGTTTTTTTTAATCCTCCGTGTCCTCCTTGGCTACAAACAAACTGCGTGGAGGAGGTGTGGGGGTGGTGTGCGATCACTGAAGGCAGTGATGTTGTCATTACTTTGAATTCCTCATCATTGGGGAGACAGAAACTATGCACTATAGCTTTAAAAATGGTCAGCAGTAATATAAAGTACACATGATTTGTAGTTAGGGAGCTTAAAATTGTAAAAACAATGGAGTGGTACTTTAAGATGGTTTGGGTTTGGTGCCGTGTATTATTTAGCTCAAATTTCTAGTTTCTTTTTCATGATTAGCTTGTACAGGATCTGGTAGCCATCATCCCATGCATAGAGCAGCTGCTCCTGCGGGTTGTACTTTAGACTTGAGTGGGTTCCGTAACGCTTTGGAAAGTAAACCAGGGGTGCTTCTTCATTGGTCACCATATCATTGACGTCAAACACACACTGGACACGTGAGCGACCGGGCTGCTTGGTGTTGTACACCACATACAAAGTGCCACAGATGACAAAAGCCCCCTCCGCATTCTCTCTCGGACAGTTTGTGTCCCACATTTGCTCGTTGTCCAGCGAGTTGGCGTCCATTTTAGCCAGAGAAATGTACCTCTCGTTCTGCCGTGAGGCATAAATGACCCACAGGCCTTCCTCGTCCACAGCCAGGTCCATCACTGTCTCGGGGGTCAGGCCGTACGGTGGGACATGGTCCTGCACTGGGAACACTGCGCTGTCTGTCACAGAGCTGTTGTTCATGTCATATTTAACCACCATTATCTCGTCAGCCTGATTTATATAATACGCGTGATTGTTGAGGACAACGTGTCCTGTTCCCTTCCAGGCAGACGGAAGCTTCAGGTTTTTGGACAGAGACATGCCCAGCGAGCGGGAGAAGTCTTGCACAGAGGCAAACTCATGGATGGTGTCTTCATCCGTCCCGTTAAAAATGTAGACCTTCCCAGAGCCGCTGCTGGTGTCTTTGGTCCACATGCCCTTTGGCCCTCCGACTCGCTTCAAGATCTTCATGGCTTTTATGGTGGAGATCATGTCGCTGCAGTCTGAAAATGTTCACATTTTGTTATCATTTAAATATATCAGGACTGTTTTTAAAGGAATAGCTCGACATTTTAGGAAGTATGTTTACCGCTATTTGCTTTCTTGTAAAGAGTTATACAAGAAGATTATTACGACTCCCATATTTGCCTGCTCATTGTCAGCAGGAGACAGTTAGCTTGTTGTCATTGTGAGGTTGCCAAACAACCAGCAGAGACTCCAGGAGGTCATTGCAACCAGCCAGCAAATAGTCCAGTACCTAGAACCACAACTGTTGTTTTTACACTGGGCTTTTTGTACAGATTTAACTGAAGAAATGTGATGTGTTAATTAGTGAGCTTTAGAGGTGCTGGTATGGAACTTTAGTTAGCTTTGGACAGAGCCAGGCTAGCTGTTTTCCCGTGTTTCCACTCTTTATGCTAAGCTAAGCTAACTGGCTACTGATTCCAGCTTCATATTTAACGGGCAGATATGAGAGTTGTATCAATCTTCTCATCCAACTCTCGGCAAGAAAGACGTTAAGCGTATTTCCCCAAATGTTAAATAATTCATTTAAGTCATTTGGGACATGGTCAAGTCAAGTCCTTGAGGGTATATCCAAGTTAAATCCTCATGTTTGTACTTTAAGTGTGAAGTCTGAAGACTACAGCTTTGAGACTGTATTATGTGTTTTCACCCAAGACGGAGAATAAAGCCTGTCTTTGCCTTATTTGTTTATGTTGTATAAATATGGGTGACAAATTAAAGAGAAGGCCAGCATAAAGTGTCTTTGTAAGGTTTTGGACCACCATCCCAAATCCCATGGCTTAAGGAAGGCAGTGCCACAGACAGGGAAGGAAGTCGGAAAGTATTAAGAAAAGGACTGACACATTGTTGGTTTTTGTATTTTCATTGGATTTGGTGATTTGGGATAGAACAACAGAATAATACCATCCTTTTTCTTTGTGTGAACAAATCTCAATAATGGAATGTTTTTAAATTTCTACAAAACTAAGAGTAGAGGGATGACTGAAGGGTGTGTTGCCTCACACAGGTGATGGAAAACTCTTTTGGTGACTTTTGATAACTGATGAGCGATCTGCCCAATCTGAGTTTTCTGTTGCACGACTAAAACAACTTTTGAACGTACACATGTTCAACCAAAACAAGTTCCTTCCCGAGGCTATTTTGCAGCGGCACCGTGGCTCCGTCCGGCGCTTAGCACCTGTGCTGTGGAGGAAGGTCTGGAAAAACGAGACTAGTCTAAATATGAATAAGCCAAAGGCTTTTGTGAAGTCTTTGACCTGCCAGTGGAGTGTTTGTGTGAAAATGTAAGACCAATTAATTCACTTTAAGTAGTTGATAAGTGATCTATCATTACTATATACCTGTTCTGTTCTGTAAATGATTAATTTAATGGGTACAGCATTACATACTTGAGGATTTGCTTGCTTTTCTCCATTTCAAATTATTGTAATTTTAGTTGTTGATCAGTTTAAGGTAGAACTAAGTAAGTATTTTCATATTCATACACAATAAAATACAGAACGCTTATTCTGATGAACAGAATAAATGTACTGTCCAAGTGCAGTTTAAACACATTATATCCCACCTGATAGTTTTGAGTACTTGGCCTTCTGCTTCTCCTTCACCAGTGTCACCTGCTGTTCTATCAGCTTGTCGTCCACGTCCACACACGGCTGAGCTCCGTTCTGAGTCTCCAAGTAGTCCAGCTCACGCTCCACCCGGTCCACCCTCGTCCCTACGCCATCCAGATTCATTCTCAGTGTCTCTTTCTCTTTATCCAGGTTCTCCAGCTGGGAAAGCATTTGTTGCTTCAGCTCCCGCAGCTCGGAGGCGTAGCGGGCGGTCTGTTCATGCCACAGAGAGATCCGGTCCTGTTTCAAAACAAGGTGACAAAGATCAGTCTAAATTTTTACACAAGCTGAGATGGTCACACTTGTTTCCATCTTACCTGTTTGTACTTCAGTAATGTGAGCAATACATGCTGTTTGTTTTACAGGAACTGCAAATGTACTTCTAGTAAGCTCTAAGAAGGCCATAATTTTATGTTCTTTAAGGCTCAGTAAATAGTCTGGGACAGAAAGGCATAATAAGTAGGAAGCTCATCCTTCAAACAACCAGGTTCAGCCCACACGTGGCAAGTTTCCACCCGGCTCAAATGTCTTTTAGCAAAACACTAAATCCTACCAACTCGCTCTGTAGCAGACTCTGACCTCTGAGGTGATCAGTGAAGTCTGAGACTACATTACAGAGAAATACAGACACTGAGGGATGTGGATGAATAATATTTTGAGGGAGTTTGGTTTAATGAACTCTAGTTAGTTTCAAACTCTGACTTTAGACCTAATATGAAAGTAATGTAATGAATGTAATATTACATGTTTTATATTTGATCTTTTCATACTAACAAAACCATAATATTAAAATAGAACAACTGACAAGATCCCTGTGGAGAGCTATTACTGGCTATACTATGAGGTTGGAACACCAAGAGAGCTATATTTGTATCCATCACAAAAATAAGGTTCCACACAGGTATGACATTCTCTGAAAGATGTTTAATCTGAAATGTGTTGTTGGTGAAATAATAACTGTTACTTCATCATCATGATACATGTCATTTTGGAATACCAATATAGCATAACTATTCATATATGCAAATCTGTACTAATCTTTTAAACTACATTTTCATCTCAGTCTCTGAACCCAGACAAGAAGCTCATACTCCCTATACATATCCGAGAGCTGTATTTTCCAGCATTTTCCTCAGGATTTTCCCACATCTGCATTCCATTGCCTGTCCTTGGAAGTTTCCTTTCACAGGGACTCTGGAGCACAGGGCTCGGCAGGGAGGTAAAATGAGTCTTACCTCAATAGCGAGCAGCCTCCGCTCCAAGTAGTCAATCAGTGTTTGGTGCTGAGCGGTGGCAAAGCAGGCCAAAGTAACCAAGACAACAAGTTCCCTCATTTTGTGTCAGCTCAGTCTCTTTGCCTCCTGGAGTGGAGTGAGAGTGTGGAGGAGCCAGCAGATTCCCAGAGGTGGGCTGGAATGTTTTAGTAAGCTGTCTGGGAGGAGCCAAAAACATCTGGTGAAGACACACAGGCACACAGTCTCTAAGAGAGACAATACACTGGTGTTCAGCTTTTACCTGATTGACAAACTGAACAAAAAAACAATATATAGTCTGATGTTTAAATGTATGTATGGCTTTACTCAAAACACAGGCCAGTAGTGTGGCGCCGGACCACGTTATGTAGAGTAGGAGCAGGAAGCATAATGTGAGTGGGAGTCAGGAGTCAGTGAGGCGCTGTACTCCTGTGTAAAGGGGAAGAACATGGACTGTGGATTTTAATCAACTAGCCTACATTACAATGCATTAATGAAAAATTCTGTGTAACACATTATGAACTATTCTAACAGATGAATTTCTCAGATGTTGTCCTGAGCTCTAATCCAAACAGTTATCTTTATTTTGGCAGGACATGAAAAAATGATGCAGACAGATCCAGGGGTTTAGATTAGATTAGATAACTTTATTAATCCTAAAAAGGAAACTGGTTTAATCACCATGAGTCACAAGAGACACAAGTCAGAAAGGTCACATGTGTCAACATATAAAAGACTGTTGCCATAACAACAATCGTATGCCAACACACAAGCTAACACATATTCCATCAAGATATCAGTGTTGCTCAGGAGACTAAAAAAACAATGTATTTGATACAATCCATCATTTAATAACTAAAAGTCCAACCATATGTCGAACACGACCCATATCTCAAGAAACAGTGGTATCACTGTCATTCAAAAGTTTTGCAGCTGTGGACCTTCTAAAATCCTTCTAAATCATTCTGTGGAGCATCTTAGCATCGTTAGTCACTCAACACACTTTTTAGACATTAAAAAACACTAAACAGGGGACGACTTTCAAATTGAAGTATGGTCTGAGCAGTCCTGTAAGCCTAGACTGTCATGGACCGAGTGGCCGACTGGAAAATAATAACATAGAATAGTGCTGGAAAAAATTCTATTAATTAAAATATATGTGAAACATAAGTAAGAAGTTTCATTCCTCAGTGAAGTCATGTTACAGCAGTGTCTGTTGTGTTTTCCAGCTGTCCCTGTGCACAGGAACAGTTGCAATACTGGACTGATGTCTGTAGCATGACAAAAACAGTAGTTAGTTTAGCGAGTGGTGAATTACTGGGGAAATAGGAAATAGTGTCTCCGGCCTCACTTGTCATTATATAACCACCTTGCTGCACAAAAGTCTGCACGCCTCTTTGTCAACACAGCTTGCTTATGGGTTTTAGTTAAAACTCACTCTGGGCCCAACTGTGTTCAAGCTATCATTAATAGCATAATACTATTCCTGTACTTTTAAGTTTTACGGGTTTGTGATTCATTTCATTTTGGCTGTTTTTGAACTACATGACCTAATATCCTGTACACGTTTGAGGAGGACAAACATGAAGTTTTGGTATGATTTTATGTGTTTTTTATGTGTTTATGTGTTTTATGTATTTTAAGTGCACAGTGTGCATCTGAAGTGGTAAATCTATTTTGCAAATCAAACCAGTATTATTTTTATTACATACAAACCACGGTATGTGATTGTAGATGATGCAATCAAACTGTGAAAGATGGCATCTGCTCTGTACTACTCAGGTATGCCCTGAACACTCATCTGCCCAAGACACATTCCTCCAGCAGATACATGAATATAAAGGCCTTTTTATGCTTCTGCGTAGAATCGATGGTGTAGCCCCGCAGACCCCTCTGCGTCTACGCCGGACCCTATGCCGTAGCCTGACGTGCACCTCTCGAAAAATGTAACTACACGCAGCGACGCACGTTGCTCGGCCATGGCTTGGTAGCGTTACATTTCCCCTGACTCATTTCCTGGTTCTCCTTCTCCATAAACAACATGAAATCAAGGAGAGGGTTAACTTTTCCTGCTAAAGATTTCCCACGTGGTCAGAAAGAACAGGGGAGACACATTGTTTCTCTCACTATGACTCTAGAGTCGGTACTTGCTCCAAAGCTAGTCGCCGTCACTCTCTCACTTCTCCCTCGCTCTAACACACTCCCCACACACACACACACATGCCGGCTCGACGCACACACCAGTGCACAAGTATAAACATCAGACCACTTACGTAGGCTAAGGTGAAAGCTCAGCGTGGAGCCTGCGCAGAACCATAAAACGGCCTTTAAAGTAAGCTTTAAAAAGTTAGTTGTAAAGCTTTAATGTTACAGTTATAGAACTATAGTTACTTATTTAAAAGAACAACTGTGTAGCCCTCTGATAGACTTAGGTGTGTCCTCATGCTTGGACAGGCTCCACTACTCTAAGCCCAGAAAGATGCATGTGTATGGTTTAACTTAAAATAGAGCAACAAATATAAATGCCCTCAACTCCATTAAGCTCAGGTGACAACTTTTTAAAATCTAAGCTTTTTTTGTCATCCTACCCATACAACAGTTGTGCACAGTTGTAACTCTTTTGTAAATCCACCAATGGACTCTCATCTTCATGCACACAAATTACACCACTAATGATGGTGTTGTGTAATGCTGCTACAACTAAAGGTCTATTGTATTGGGTATTATTTACAATATAGTCACCTATTTATGGTAGTGCGTGATGCCAAATTTGTACCATCATTGCTTCAGGCTTGTTTGTATAAGGATGTGCTTATTTGAATATGCGTTTTTTTACGCATTTCATTTTCAAGTGTGTATATGCAGGCAGACAAGTCACTACAACAACCTGGATAGAAAAAAACAGGATAAGATTATTATTAAATGCCATCGTTAAAAGGTGGTTATGTTGGTATGTAACACAAACCAGTATGTGCAAGTGTGTGTAGGTGTTCATGTGCTGTGTATGAAAATATTTCTATGTGCTAAATGATAACAGACCAAACATTTGTTATCTATCAATTAAAACGGTGTTGTGTTTTTACATGCATGCGATAACTGACAGATAATTAGATATTACATAATTTACAGAGAATAGTAAAAATAGATTTCTAATTTTTGGCAAATCACTCAGTGGTCAGTCTCTGTTTTATTTTTAAAAGAGTATACCACAGATTTAGCATTGTGCTTCTATAACATTGTCGGACTCATGGACAATTAAAAAAAAAAAGTAAAACAGCAGAACCAGAGATATCGTGCTTTTTTCAAAGTATTCCTCTTCTTTGTTAAAACCTGGCGCCTACATTCCCCACAGTGCAACTCGGCCACCGACAGTTCAACCTAAGATGAGGAGTGAGCTACAGAGGTCTGATAAGCTCACTTCTCTCCACACCCTGAGTTTGGTTTATTTTTTCAAATGTATAGTCTTCAGGCCCAATGGCTGCGGACTCAAGTGACATCACTTGAGGCAATTTTTTTATCAGATTTCACGCAGCTCCCTCTGGGCTCTGGAGCGCAAATGTTTTATACAAAATTTCTCACATATACAGTAGTACTCCCAAAAACCTGTAAACAGATGTTTGATGTGTGAAGTTCTCCTTAAAAAGACAATTTATGTAATTCTGTATTTATTCTTTATTTTATGAGAAATGTCCTAATGTAAGCACTCTGCAGATGTGCTCACTGTTGTTTTGTCTCCTACGTGTCCCCAAACAAACCCATCTCCAAGCTGTGCCAGCAGCACAACTAGGCCTGACCTCATCTGCCTCAGTGTGTATGTGTTAGTGTGTGTGAATATGTAAAACTTCACATTATCATTATCATATTCATAGCATGGACACTGGCTATATAAGGTACATAATACTACTAAAAATAATGCTATTACTACTCCTGTCACTACTGCTAATACTACTACTACTATAATGTAAACAAATAATCATTGTAATATTTATGCTTATAACTAACTATAACAATTCATGTTATAATATACCATTCTTGTGAAGCTCATTAACACTAAGTTATCATTTATAAAAAGTCTTTCTACCCACAGCTGTGCATATATCCATATATGGTGCGAATGTGGAGGTACAGGGCTGAGTAGGCTGTGAAATGAATGGACAAAATGACAGTGATCAGTGTTACTGTGTGTGCTTGTGCATTTGAATATGCGTCAATCCTTTTTTTCAGCACATTTGCCTACATGATTTTGTGTCTTCCTCAGTGATTGGGCAGAAGAATGTGAGAGGTTCAGAAGCATGCAAACACAGGCAAATATGTTAGGGGCAGTGAGGGGAAGAGGACTGAAGACCTTTGGTTACCAGATAGAAAATCAGCTGTTGCAAGGGTAGTCTTCAAACAAGAATACCAGGTACGTTCTGTTGGATAATATATAAATTATGAGATTTGATCAAATATCATTGCTGTAGGTTTGCTATAAATCTCTTCTGCATTTTATCAAGAGAAAATAGAGTAAAGAGCAAAACCTTTTAAAAAAATGTCAACATTTGTGTTGTTGTAGGTTCGTGCTGTAGGGAAATGTATTTAATGTACCAACAAATTTGTGATTTCATAATGATCCCCTCTTTCAGAAAAAGAAAACAAAGCAACAAAAGTGTACAAGTGCCACTGAAGCTGATTGCATCCGAGCAACATGGAGTACACATTTAGAGCAGTAACTAAAAACGCTGGGATTATAATCTGGAGAATTGAGGTAATTTGATTTTACAGTAGATGCTGCAATAGTGACTGTGGACTGAAGTTTTCCCAAATCAGTTTGGTCTCATGATAAAAGAAGAAAAAAAGTAAAAAACTAAAACAGCAGCGATGATGTGGCGGGAAAAGGGATTGAGCAATATGGGTTATTTTAAGACCTGAAATGTTTTTCTCTCTCTCTTTGCAACAGAAAATGGAGCTGGTACAAATCCCTGAGAATTCTTATGGAAACTTTTATGAGGGTGACTGCTACGTACTTCTGTATGTAAGTCTGAGAAGGTGACTAATTGGGGTTTTGGGTGCCATGGCTGCTTGTTTGTTTAGTAAAACCTACAGTTGTATTTGTAGACTTTGTAATAATGAAGCAGTGACAAGATGTTTTTGTCTTTTAGTATATCAGATAGCATCCTGGTTTATACACCACCCCGCACACACTCTTTCTCCACTCCCCACAGACTCAGAAGGTGAGCAGCTCTCTGCGTTATGATATCCACTACTGGATCGGCTCGGAGTCCACTCAGGATGAACAGGGTGCAGCTGCTGTTTACACCATACAGCTTGATGAGTTTTTGGGTTCCACTCCAGTCCAGCACCGTGAAGTTCAGGGCCACGAGTCTGATGCCTTTAGAGGCTACTTCAAACAAGGAGTAATGTGAGTGAAAATGTCTTTTACAGAAGGCCATCATTTTATAGGCAGTGAAATAAACCATGAAAAAATAATCATCTCCCTTGTTTAGCTATAAGAAAGGTGGAGTTGCATCAGGCATGAGGCACACTGAAACCAACACCTATGACATTAAGAGACTGCTTCATGTCAAAGGGAAGAAAAGGGTGATTGCAAAAGAGGTAGGCCATGCTTCACAATGGTTGTTAATCTTAATGGCACAGAGGATGTCATGTAGAAAGAGTGATTTATGTTCAATTTGTTTCAGGTGGAGATGAGCTGGAAGAGCTTCAACCTTGGAGATGTGTTTTTGTTGGACATTGGCAAGACCATCGTTCAGTGGAATGGACCGAAGTGTAACAAACAGGAAAAGCTTAAAGTAAGATTTTTGTGTGGGGGTCTGTCTAAATTGTTGGTTGCAGAATTCATAGGGAAACACATAAACATACATGAGTAGAAAACTCCACAATTTTTCACTCTTAACTAGTTTTCTTTTTCAATAATACAAGATATTAAAAATAAAATCAGTTCATCCATTTGCAACTATATTTCCCAGTGTACAATAATAACATAACAATAACTATATATTGTTCACTATATATATTTTCTGATATAAAGATGTTTTATGATCATGTGAATTGAAAAGTGACATATTTACCATGCTCTATCAGGTCTAATGTTCTATTTGCAGCATTTTATCTGGATGTACATGGTACACGTTAGAGGTGCAGACTCTGAAACCAGTCTACTTTCCGTGTTGCCCTCTCCAAATCTAAATATCATCATTAAACCTTTATGGAAAGCTGCGGGAGCATGCAAACGGAGCTCATGTCCTACTTCCCGCAAAATAGGCCGGAGGCTCTGAATGATTCATTATCCCACCACACACAGTTCAAAACTATATAACAGTAATGCAGTGATGACTGAAACTTTCAGGTCCTTGATATTCATATTCTAGGTGTTTACATCACTTTTTCTACCCCACATTTAAGTTAGTTCAGATTTAGCCATTAGTAAGGATACATGTCCTATCATAATAATGGGATTTCTAAGAAACCAACATTGAAAGTCCACAATGAAAAGTAGATACAATTAGTATTTGGTCAACTTAAATATAATTTATACATTCACGCCTATTAAAAAATGACCTATTAAATAAATGGGTTATGGGTATTGCACTAAACTTAAAAGGGACAGTTAACCCCAAAATCCTTACCTGCAGTGTTATTTATCAATCTAGATTGTTTTAGTGTGAGTTGCCCAGTGTTGGAGATATCGGCCATAGAGATGTCTGCCTTCCCTTCACGCTGTCACAAGCATGAGCCTCTTGTCCGTGAGTAGCCTACACTTCCTGCTGCGCGGGTATACAGTTGATGGGTGTAGTTTGGTAGAAAGAATGGTCATGGTCATGATTTCTGGAAGAAAAAAAATGTTGAGTTTTTCAAAAGTATTTTTTTTGGCGCTTTTAGCACCACAGGTTGAGTGCCATCTAGTTCCACCATATTGGTGAGATGGCAGACATCTTGATAAATAGCACTATAGGTAAAAGAAAAATACATGTTTTTGATTTTGGGGTGAACTGTCCCTTTAAACTCACCTTTACTATCTGCTACTAGATGACTAGATGCTGCTAATAAATCTTACTGAACGAGTAAAAACTGCACATATACAGTATGCTTGTTTAAAGTTTATTAGGGTATACTGATCAGCAATGAGATTGTCAGTACATTTATGACATCTCACTTTTAAAATAGACTTTA
This sequence comes from Sander lucioperca, assembly GCF_008315115.2. Classification (NCBI taxonomy): domain Eukaryota; kingdom Metazoa; phylum Chordata; class Actinopteri; order Perciformes; family Percidae; genus Sander; species Sander lucioperca. The sequence continues at coordinate 31,772,972 of NC_050178.1, forward strand.
AATGTAGTTTTACATTTGTTTAATATCTGGTAGTGAATTCAGTGTGCACACTCCAAGTTTAAAATCTGAGATTTCTGGAGTGTGTAGTTGGTCTGTGTTGTGCTTCTGCTTCTCAGGGCATGGAGTTGGCCAAAGACATCCGAGACCGAGAGAGAGGAGGTCGGGCAGAGGTCCGAGTGATCGAGGGTGACGAAGAGAGCAACTCTCCTCAGAACATGGAGATCCTGAATGGTATTCTTGGAGAAAGAAGCTCGGCGCTGACGGACGGACCTCCAGATGAAATTGCTGACCAGGAACAGAAGGCAAAACTCACACTTTACCAGTGAGCTGCTCACTAGTCCATGATATCCAGTGTTTCATGTAGTCCATGTCCAGTTAAAATGTTGTTTGCTTCTTCTAATTTGTCTTTTTTTCAGTGTGACAGATGCTGATGGTCAGATGAAGGTCACAGAAGTCGCTACCAGACCACTGGTTCAGGATCTCCTCAACCATGATGTGAGTTGGTGCAATATTGACCACTAAAGGATGTATATGCCACATCAAGATGGATGCTAATGCCACTTCAAAACTTGGTACGGTTGTCCATCTAGTGTGACATTTCACCATTCCTGTACAGCTAAAGGCTTTAAACTCTTGATACTGCTGTTTGGACTCATACAACTTGAACACATTTTATTTTCTAATGGTAAGAAATGCTTAAGTCATATATATTTAATATTATTATCTGTTTAGGACTGCTACTTCCTGGATCAGGGAGGGGCGAAGATCTTTGTATGGAAGGGGAAGAAAGCAAACAAAGCTGAGAGACAGGCTGCTATGACCAGAGCTTTGGTGAGTGACTCTACATCAGACCTTTACATGTATCCACAGCTTGTGTTTGATTGCTTTTGCATGCCATATTAGGTACACCCAGCTAAAACTAATGCAGTGTAATACAATAGTCCTGCAATAAATGTATGAGTGTATTTGCTATCTTTTTGTCTGATTGGCTGTTACAGGAGTTCATCAAAGCGAAAAACTACCCGATCACTACAAATGTGGAGACGGTGAATGATGGCGCAGAGTCAGCTCTCTTCAAGCAGCTGTTCCAGAGGTGGACTGTTAAGAACCAGACTCAAGGTCTGGGCAACGTGCATACAAGAGGGAAAGTGGGTAGGTGTGTTCTTAAATTTACAAAAACACAACAAGCACAGACTAATAGTACATATATTGGTTCTGATTTAAATAAATAAATAAATAAAAATAAAAATTCAATTGGTTTTGTTTTGTGACCATATTTTGCTTTAGCCCATATCACACAGGAAAAGTTTGATGCCTCTCGGATGCACGTGATGCCAGAGGTCGCTGCACAGGAGCGAATGGTGGACAATGGCTCAGGTCAAGTGGAGGTATCTGTGACTATTTCATCTGAATGTGCTTTGAGGAGGATCAGTCTATCATCTAACAGGTCCAAAACCCAATGACTGAATACGTGCAGCTTCAGCACTAGCCTATATTAAAATCAATGCTAACACAGTGTGCTAATATACTAATGTCAGCTTGCTAGCATGTTAAAGTTAAGAATGTTGCAATACTATGTTAAATGTGATTATGCATGTTAGCATGTTAATATACTGTATGTCAAACATCCAGTAGTATAGTGTTGTCAACATGCTAACTGTTGATATGTTAACATGTTAATGCTAGCATGTATGTATGTTACCATTGGCATTTAGTCTAAAGTGCAGCTAAGCATAGAAACAGAGATGACAAACGGCAGTCCCGGGGCCCAGACCCCCGGGGGCCCCAAAGGCCCCTGGCTGTCTGTGTGGCAATTACTTTGTAGTATTTTGATTAATTAAAACTTTGTTTGGCAATATGTAGCACTCAAGATGCCTTTTTCACAGCAGACATTTTGACTTGTCATAACAGGAAAAGCAGCAGGTGTTGCTAATAATATTAACGATGGCTCTGTTCTGTTCAATTAAGCCATGACAGTAGAATGAAGGACTGAGCTACTGCCGCAAAGAAGAAATAAGTAAATAAAAAAATTGGAAATATAAAGAGAAATCAATAAAATAATAAATACATGTGGAAATATTTATGTTATATGTTTCATTTATTTTTACATGTATTTGTCCATTTAGTTCTGTATGTATTTATTTGTTTTAAAATATTTACTTATTTATTGAATTATTTATTTGCATATAAATTACTTTATATTTTGTTTCTGTGGGCATATATTTTATTTGTATTATTTGTATATGTATATTTATTTTATTTGAAATGTATATCTTTTTATATAATGCAATGTATTTATTTGCTTGGCCCTTCAAGGAATAGCAAAAGCAATAGAGAAAAGAATGAAGAATTCAGTACCTTTGTGATGTGCCCAGGTGTGGAGAATTGAGAATCTGGAGCTTGTCCCCGTGGACCCTCAATGGTACGGATACTTCTATGGGGGAGACTGCTACCTGATCCTCTACACTTACTTGGTTAACAACAAGAAGTGTTACCTGCTCTATATATGGCAGGTAAGGATTTGCCCATTGTCTTACATACACACGCATAGTATACACTGAAATATTACGTTTCTTAATAAGTTGCTTACAAGAAAGTCTATCCTTCACTGTCCCTGTTTTGGAATTTTCTGATTATCACTGTATTATATGATGGAGCTAATTTACCACTTATTATTTCAGGGGCGTCATGCATCACAGGATGAAGTTGCAGCCTCAGCATTTCAGGCTGTGTACTTGGATCAGAAGTATGGTGATGAGCCAGTCCAAGTGAGAACAACAATGGGCAAAGAACCAAGACACTTTATGGCGATGTTCAAGGGTAAAATGGTCATCTTTGAGGTACGACTGCATTAATAATCATTAATTTGGAAAAATGTATGTGTGTATACAGTTTGTATAAGAGTACAGAATATTTCTCTTTTTTTCTGTTAGGGGGGAACATCTAGAAAAGGGTCCTCTGAACCAGAACCACCGATAAGGTTATTCCAGATCCATGGTTCTGACCCATCCAACACAAAAGCCATTGAGGTTCCTGCCCTGGCTACCTCTTTGAACTCCAATGATGTGTTTTTACTAAAGAGCCAATCAGGAATGTATCTTTGGTGTGGAAAGGTAAGAAAGGTGGTGTTAAAATCAGATCAAGAAACTGATAATTCACTGAACAAGGTGACAATACAATACAACACAATATGATACTTTTTGTAGCATTTTGTTGTATGGTTTCTTGTATTTTATGTACTTTTGTATGCATTTGTGTGTCTGCGGTTACATAAAGGTAAAATATATGTAAAGATATATGGCTAAAATGTATAGAAACCACGTCCAGAAACGTTTATACATTTATATTTACATGTTTTGGATTAAGCCCCTTACTGTATTGAAATCTTAATGCTACATAGTACAATGGTACTTTAGTCAACAGTGTGCTTCCAACATTGTGGCAACAGTTTGGAGAAGGCCCTTGAGTACAAAGCCAGGTCAGGAACTGGAACGTGAGCCAGACCTTATCACCCAACATCAGCGCCCGACCTCACTAACGCTCTTGTGGCTGAATGGGAGTAAATACTGGAAAGTCTTCCCTGGAATAACAGAGACTGTTATAGCAGTGAATTGTAGTGTTTGGGTGTCCACATACCTTTGGCCATTTAGTGTACTATATCAAAGTAACTGACTTTTTGTTACCAGGGATCAAGTGGAGACGAGAGAGCCATGGCAAAGGAGGTGAGCTCTGTGATTGGCCAGAACTCACAGAAAGGTTCTGAGGAGATTGTGGCAGAGGGTCAGGAGCCCATTGCATTCTGGGAGTTGCTTGGAGGGAAAGCTCCCTATGCTAGTGACAAGAGGTGATGATGACACATACAATACTATTATCTGCAAACAAGCTTCATGAGAGTTGAAGCAAAGGTAACACGCTTGTTTCCCACTATTTTGCGTGTTGCATGATGTTGATTACAGATTACAGCAGACGGTTTTAGATCACCAGCCGCGCCTGTTTGAATGCTCCAATAAGACGGGCCGTTTCATTGTGACCGAGGTGACTCAGTTCATGCAGGATGACCTCAACGAGGATGATGTCATGCTGCTGGACACATGGGACCAGGTATGAGGTGATGCTGTTTGTAACGAAGAAAACTGACCTTTTTAATGAAAACTATACATTTCAAAGCTAAATGCAATCACACCCCTAACATACCTGAATTTTTGTGTCGCCTTTTTTGTGCCATGTTACTTCTTTTTTTTATCGTTGGCCTCAGGTGTTTCTCTGGATTGGTAAAGACGCCAATGAGGTAGAGCGCAAAGAAGCAGTGGCCACCAGCCAAGAGTACCTGCGTACCCACCCGGGCGCCAGAGACCCAGACACCCCCATTGTCTTGATCAAGCAGGGATTTGAGCCGCCCACCTTCACTGGGTGGTTTACAGCCTGGGACCCCTCCAAATGGAGTGTGAGTGGTTGGGAACTGAAATAGCGCATCGACATGTACACTGATGAGTACAAAAAAAAACATATGCTGACAAACATTTCTTTCTTTTAGGGAGGAAAGAGCTACGAGGAGTTGAAGAAGGAGTTGGGAGATGAAGCAACATCTTTTAATGTTCCAGTTGTACGTAAAGTCGTATTCATTTCTTCAAGCTTTTTAGCAACATAAATAGTTATTTGTATAATACAATGGTTACCAAAATGTTACCCATTATTTCTCATGCATGTTACATTTAGGATAACGTTTCTTTGTTAAAGAACTTATTAGATTTCACACAGATATACAGAGGGACATTCAGGAATGGTTACTGTAGGGCTGCAAAGGTTTACTCTAACCTCGAGCATGACCAGGTTAGCAATTCTTACTAGGGAGTACTAGGGACATTCTAATTGTCTTCTCTCTACTATGTTGTGGGTTTTTTGTCTTCTTGTTTTTATTTACCCAAATGTTGTCTTGCTATTGTTTGGCCCCACTGTTTAGCTCTCTGTTGTTATATTGACATCTAGATATCCTGCTTTTACCTTGCTTTGTCTGTCAAAGCACTTTGTAAACTCTGTTCTTAAAGGTGCTATATAAATAAAGCTATTATTATTATTATTATTATTATTATTATTATTATTATTATTATTAGTAGTAGTAGTAGTAGTAGTAGTAATAATTACATGGAAGAATTGAAGAAGAGTTTTTAACATATCAATTTTTAGCAACCTTGAATAAGAGTTATGACAAAACGTCAGAGACAGGGGTCAAAAACTTGAACTTACAAAGTACTCTATCTATCCGATTCAATGCCACAACAGGCAGTGATATATTAATGATGATACAAAGATTAATAATCTTAACCTGAACCTTGATGTGACTTTCTAGGAGCAGAACTGTGTCAAAAGTAAGAAAAGCTTTCAGTCTTTTCCACCTGACAAATTGGTCAACAAACTCGCCAGTGAGCTGCCTGAAGGTGTTGACCCAACCCAGAAAGAGGTAGATTAAATTACCCGGAGTGGAAATAATCAACTTGGCAACACCTTTTTTATATTCTAGGGGAAAAAGGGATTTCCTTTTCTTGGGTTTAAAGCACAATTTAAACCCAAGGAAATATTAGCTTATTCTTCCTTTATTATATCTCCATATATGTTGAATTGTAAGGTGTCTGTAGACACATTTTACATTTTTATCTGCTGTCTCTTTGTGTGTATAATTAGTACGAAATCAAATATTGTTTTCTAAGAAACTTCCTAGGAAATAATTAGGAAATGACTGACCCATAAAACAAGTTACTGTCATGTTCCATGTTTGATTATTATTATTCAGGAGCTACTCATTAATTAGCAGTTAGTCCCTGATTTGTTCCCTGTTCAATCATTATTGAATCACTCAACATTTTGTGCACTTTATTGTGAGGTGTAACCATGATGCTTTGCTGCCAAATAGTATCAGTGATGCATTGTTAGTCATTTGTTTTCACTAACTAACATTTGGGAACTGCTTTTCAGAAATACCTGTCTGACTCTGACTTCAACAACATATTTGGGATCACCAAAGACAACTTTGCCAGCATGCCGCAGTGGAAACAACTAAAAATGAAGAAAGAAAAAGGGCTGTTTTAATCAGATTATTGTCTATATTTGAAATAAGCTATTACTGTTAAAGACTTTGTGTCAGCTCCCCCTCCCCTACAATTACTGACTTTCCACTTTAGCTCAATCTGATTTTGGAGTAAATTATATGTGTCTTTTCATCCCGATTTTATTGTTATTCATACATTTGTTCCAAATCACTATGATACAGGTCTTGAATACTTGATTCTTGTTTTAACCTGTTCGGATGTTATACAACTGACACTGTTTAATTCATTGTTTGTGATATTATTTGAACTCTCAGTAGGAAACAATATAAACTCGAATGCTTACAATGCTGTGTATGTCTTTGTGGCATGGCTAACCTCTACTGAAATAACACATTTTAGCCATATAACGAGACATCACATTAATCCTGTGAGGAAGAACTTCAGTCTTGAAGAAAAGGCTTCATATGAGAAAAGACCAATTACTGTAGACATAACAACTATACATTAAAAACATTTTTTAGAAAGAACATGTGTAAAATATGTATAATTTATCAAACATATTACAGTAACAAACACTTATGTAACTTTTATTAACTCTGAGCTCACTCCTGAACACCAAACCAAGCTCTGATTTCCCCTTTAAATAGAAGTCTACTTTGCCATCTGTTGGACAAATAATGTTACAACATGTCAGGCCAAGAGAAAATGAAATACTTCAGACAAAAAAGATTAAGCAATTTAAACCAGTTTAAAAGTTAATTTACATATCTGCAGGAGTACAGAGTTCAGTGCTATTTCTGGTGGATTCACCAATCCAATTTATCAATTGGAGGTGGGGTATATTCTAATGAGCCTGCATGTGACATAGAAAAGGGAGCCAAATCTGAAAGGCTTGCTGAATCCCATGTTTTCTGATGTAGGCAGCCTTCAAAAAACTGGCTGTCTTTCCTTTTTTCAGTTTGTGGCACTCCAGATATCCAAATGTATGTGCACAAAAACTGAAAGAGTTTTTCATAATATGTCCCCTTTAAGTTTACATAAAGCATGCTATGGCATTTATCTGTAGTAAATTAGACCCTGACATCTGCCAAAGTTTTTTCACCAATGGATGGTTACAGGGGTTTAGTTTTAAAGCTGCTGGTGATGGTGATTTCTTTATCATCCATCCATCCATCCATCCATCCATCCATCCATTTTTGTCTGCTTATCCGGGGTTGGGTCACGGGGGAAGTCAAACATGTCATGAATATTTTAAATATAGGTCAAAATAAATGACTTAATCAGCATTAGCATTATTCACTCTTTTTATTTTGATATGTCTGGAAGTCTGGTTACAAGTATAAATGTACGTAATTAATACATCTGAACATTTAATACAAAGCTCAGGACAAGAAAAAAAGATCTAGACCCATAAAACATCAAATTACAGTAAGAACATATTGTTTGCATTGTTGAGGAAAATAAACACAATCCAATTTGATTACTTGATAAATTGTCAAAGTCACTGCTGTGTGCTCAAAATGCTTACAGCACCAGTGATGGAAGTTTAAAATGAGGAACATTTGAAGTCAGAGTAACGTTACTTTACTGGTTCATTACAACAAACCAAATCCTTTGACCTGAAAGGAAATCAATAGGAACCTAAAATGAATTGATGACAGCATAAACAACCAATGACTGGATGTAGAAACGTCTGACTAGTGTTGGTTGCAAATGACCTTTGCTTAAGAACTGACCACTGTGGCACCACTCAGCACTACAGTAGCTCATTTTGTGGAAAAAATAAGGACTCTGTGTGATAAAGGTAATACAAAAGTCAAATGGGTCAATACAAACATTAACACACTGCCTTAAACACATAAAATAAGCAGCTAAATGTAGCACTGCAAACATTCTACCTTAGTTTCAAATTTCCACAAATGTATTAATATTGTTCCGCTTTTGTTTTTTGTGCAACAGAATCAGATATCAAATTGTGATTTTCATTTAGTGTCATATATGTTCCATTAAAACTGAAGGTATTTGGTAACTTTGCTAAAGAACCACCTTTAAGACCAGGAAATGACAGAACGATACATTATTTGCAAACAAAATTAAAATCCCTTCAAAACACCAATTATCGCAGTAAATACCTTAGATCATTATTCATATAGGTGTACTGCGTGCAAAAGTACTAATAAATGACACTGATCAATTCATGTGCAGTTTGGAAATCAATGTACATTCTTAGGTGCTCATGCAAACTATCACAAATGAGGTGAAAAGGGTCTGTTCTAGCATCAAACATGAAAGAAATGTAACATTGTAAAAAACAACGTAAAAAAATCGCAATTAAATACAAAATGTTTACAGCAATCAGAGACATCTAAAGAGACTTGTTTCAGCAAGTTTCACTGCAAATGTGCAAACATACAGCATTACCATGCAGGCAGAGAACACAGCTTGCAGCAGGATAGCTGATTACTTCTCGCTGACGTGTTTGGTCGTTAAGGGAATGTGGTTTCTGATAGAATCGGACACATTTATGCCACAATACAAGAACTTTAGAAAGTGCAAATGCAGCCAAATCAATTCCCCTAAATTTAACATAACAGGAAAAAGGGACGTATATGAAAGATAAAAAAATAAAATCTTTTAAAGATCAGCAAGGCCGCAAGTAGATGGCATTTTCCCTTCATTGAAAAATCTGTATCTTACAAACTTTTAAAACTGCTTTGGATTACGTGTTACGTATTACGAGCTCTACAGCTGAGGACAGCCACGTCAAATATGCACTTTAAATGCAGTTAACAACTGTGATCGACTGCCTCTCTAAATTCCCAACCTTCTACTGTGACTGGAGCCTAAACATCAACAGTCCCTGTCCATATACTTAAAGAGCTCACTGTGTTTCCTGGCAGCTGTTAGTATCCAGATAAACCTTATTAAAAGGAGGTAAATGGTCAACGCAGCACAGACTATTTTCCATGTCTATCGACGAGTTACAAAAAAAAGTTAAGACAGATATTAAAAAGAAATTAATGGCAAATAATATTAAGTAGTCATTAGTGGAATTCCAGCTAGTCAACAGCCTGGATCCTGAGTTTCTTTGTTCTGAATTTAAAACTGAAACTTAAAATTCTGCTACAGTGTTATACAAATAGGGCTGCAATTAACCATTATTTTCATTATCAATCAAGCTGAAGATTAATTGATTAATCATAGTTATAAAATGTCAAAAACTAGTGAAAACGTATTACAATTTCCCAGTGTCTTCAAATTCCCACCAACAGTCCAAATCCCAAAGATTATTTGACAATATATGTGTGTGTGTGTGTGTGTGTATATGTGTGTGTGTGTGTGTGTGTGTGTGTGTGTGTGTGTGTGTGTATGTATGTGTGTGTGTGTGTGTGTGTGTGTGTGTGTGTGTCAAAGAAAAGCAGCAAATCCTCACATTTGAGAAGCTGAAACCAATGAATGCAACGGTTGATTGATTGTCAAAATAGTTGCAGATCAATTTTCTTTCAATCCACTACTCATTGGAGCACTAATTACAACTCTGAATGTTTTCTAAGAACACAAATATCAGATGTGGGTACACTGCTAATCAAAGAGCTCTTGAATTACCACCAAATGATCAATAATCATTGACCTTTTGCCCAGTAGAAGATAAAACAGATTAAGACACAAGACAAGCGTCAGGGTTTTTGGGGTTTTGGGTGTCCCCGTCATTGACCAGGCAGTTGTTAGTAGAGCCTTTCTCTGAATCATCAGGTAGCTCACAAGTGTTTGCGTCACCCGGAAACAGCCGGTCCTGCTCTGGAGTCTCAGCAGACGCATCCTCGTAGGCACTGATGCTGTCCGAGTCGGTCCTGTCCGAAGAAGGATTTTGTCCGTCATCGACGCCGTTTTCATAAGGCCTCTGCAGGACCCCGTCTACAGAAAATGGGTTGTCCACTGCAAGAGAGGGCATGTGGCCCAGGGGCTTATTAGCCAACTTCCGCAGCTTCATCAGCTCTGTGCCTTCACTCTGTTCCTCTTCTTCCAACGCTCTACCTCTGCTTTCACTGCTGTGAGGTTCACACAACGAGGAGTCTTTCATCAATTCCTTTGCATCATTATTCATTTGGTGTCCTTGTCTCGTTTCCTCGTCAACACTTTCATGCGCGTTCACTGGAGCAGATGATTCGTTATTCCTCTCCTGCCAAGAGAAATTTAATTGTCCGTAAGTAAATTAAGTGCCCTTTCAGATGTAGTTGCATTTGCTATTTTAGTATTAATTTATTTAAATTTGCTTGTCAATTTAATGCCATCCCGACCAATATGAAAGCAAAGAAAAGCTATAAAAAAAAATGTGAAATGTAATCGCTACTGAATACTTAATGTTGAATAACAAACATCAGTGAATTTATATTTATATATTTGTTTAGTTCCTTTCATCGGAACTTCCAGAAGGTCAGATGTTTTTGACTTGACATCATTTTTAGATTTAACTTCAAGTGACCAGTTCAATTTGAGCAACCTGAATGCAGTTCTTTTTTTATATTGGATACTTGCTTTTTAAAATCTAAAAAAGAAAATAGCACTACTTGAAATCACCTTCTGGAATTTTCCACGAACCATATAAATTCAGGTGGATGGTACAATTTCAATGCTATAAATGCAGTGGTATTTCAATTTTATTTTCATTTTTGAACATTTTGAAACATTTCGTTTTCTGCATTCTGATAAATTTAAATGTATTTATGGTGGAAACGTCTTTATTTATGTGAAGGAAAACCAAATTCCAAAATATAAAAATATAATGGAATATAACGCAGTAAGGGGGCTTTCACATCAGGGACCTGGGCCCAGATCAGAGTTCACTCGACCTCAAAGTCCAGTTCATTTGATTAGCGTGAACACTGCGTACCGTACCCCGGCGCTGTTGGTCCATCTGTGCCCAGGTCCACTTGAAAAGGTGGTCTCGAGTAGGCTACAGTTCATGCATACTCCATTATGGTTCGCGTCAGGTGTGAAAAACAACTATACCAAAACACAAAAGTGGACTGCTATTTAACACAACTGCAAGGAGTTTTTAACCGGTTATGAAACCGTCTCAATTTAATATGCCTGTACATCAGACGGCCGTCAGACCCAGATCCAGCTTCGCTGCCACCTTCGACCTGCAGTCAGAGTTTTGGCGGAAGGGCTGAGAGCTCCGTGCACCTCAGCAGCAGCTCCTCCTTCGGCCAGGAGCAGAGCTTCACCTCGCTGCGCCACCGCCCCCCGCAGCAGCAGGGTCAACGGGAGAGTCTGGTACAGCCTGACTGGACCACGTGTGTAAAATATAGCAGCTGTGGGTGCGAGGGAAGTTGACTGCTGGAACTCAAAAGACGGCTTGGCGCTGTCGAATTACCTTTGACGCTGGCTAAAACCTCTTTTTGGGGGGAGCCAAAAATTCCTCTATGCAGGAAATACCCTGTGTATGACTTTTTTCCCCGCAGTGAACAGACACCACAAGGGATTGAGTTGAATAAGAAGAGATCACAATCCTGACAAACTGTTATGTAACAGGTTCCATAAGACTTTAGACTTTAATTCAAAAACCCCGTGCCTCTCTAATGTCTGTAATGTTAATTGTCACATTACCTCTTTTAATCTCTCCACCTCTTGCATCAGAGAGCAGACCATGCTCTCCAGTTTCCTCTTGGCCTCTCTCTCTTGTTCCAACTCCTACAAATACAGAAAAAAATTGTTAGTGTCATACTTTATTACAACAAGGAACACAAACAAACTTCTCATTAGAGAGGAAAAAGACATCTATATATTGCTGGAGTAAAATAAGTAACTAAAGTTATTTATATCATCACACACACACACACACACACACACACACACAAAAGTATAAACACAAAGTTAAAATATATTACAATAAAAACACGGCACAATTAGGCCTGTAACAATTAATTAATAGTTGTCTAATCGCAATATTATTTTAAGTAATCGCCATTTCTTTATTTAACCTCAACCGCTAACGTTAGCTAAGGTGCTAAAAGGTAATTTTATGTTCATTTAAGAAAAAAATACAATGTTTTATGATAAAAAAGAGGCGTGGTTTACTTCATAGGCTGTCTACTTGTGTTATTACATCATCTGGGTCACATAACAGTGACATAACCAAAAGATGTATCCTGGGAGTCAATCAAAACTTTGTTTGAAAGTAAATGCATAAATAAATATTTTTTAATTTGACCGAAAGAGACAATTACATCGTTAATAGCAATTATTTCCGAGACAATTAATTGTACAGCAAAATTTGGAATTGTTACAGCTCTAAGCACGAGAGACGCAAAACTAGGTTTTCAGTGTGGGTGAGGCCTCGACATACCAATCTAGCGTGTCCAGCCTCCCTCTGGGCCTCAGCCAGCACCTCCTCCACGCCCTCCAGAGTGTCCTGCAGGAAGTCCACCTGGAACAACAGAGTCTCTCGCTCAACCTCCAGCCCACGCAGCTCCTGCACCACCTCGTCATAGTTGGCCTGCAGCTCCAGCTTCACCACAAACACAGTGACAAATCAGTGTGGGCAACTTAAGAGGAGAGCATGCCAGTCAGTGGGAGGACAAGTGTTTAGTAAGCTCTCAGAGGCATCAGTGGGAGGCCTCCTCTGGAAGCACAACAACCCCTCCATATGTAAAGGAATATGCATCACTGCAGTGATCTAGTAGACCTGAGAGAACGGTGAACAAGTCTTTAAATAGTGATAATCATCTTAATTATGATAACAGTAAGAAATACTCACCATTTCTGGGAGTCCCATTAAGATGTCCTGGTCAGAATGCTGAAAAGAACAAAAACAGACAAGCATGTTCTAAAAGGCCATATAGGATTTTTTTTACGCTTTGCTCCTCTCGTCTACACAAAATAACTACAACATGACTTGTAGAACAAATTACAAGCAAATTATAGCATTAAAAAGGACCAAAAAAATGAATTCACAAATTAAATTATTGTAGTAGTAAGTACCATGTGTTGCAGGACTGTGGTATTGGCTTGTGTAAAGCTAAAAAATGTTTTTATGGTTCTGCGGAGGCTCCACACAGAGCTTTCGCCGTAGCCTACGTAAGTGGCCTGATGTTTATACTTGTGCGTTGGTGTGTGCGTCTAGCCGGCATGTGTGTGTGTGTGTGGGGAGTGTGTTAGAGCGAGGGAGAAGTGAGAGAGTGACGGCGATTAGCTTCGGAGTGAGTACCGACTCTAGAGTCATAGTGAGAGAAACAATGTGTCTCCCCTGTTCTTTCTGACCACGGTGGGAAATCTTTAGCAGGAATAGTTAACCCTCTCCTTGATTTCATGTTGTTTATGGAGAAGGAGAACCAGGAAATGAGTCGGGGGAAATGCAACGCTACCAAGCCACGGCCGAGCGACGCGCGTCGCTGCGTGTAGTTAAATTTTTCGAGAGGTGCACGTCAGGCTACGGCGTAGACGCAGAGGGGTCTGCGGGGGTACGCTGTCGATTCTACACAGAAGCAGAAAACAGCCTTAAGAGTCGTGATCATAGGCGGCGCCAGGGAGGGGCTTGGGGGTGCTGTAGCTACCCCTTGGATTCCCACAGCACCCCTAAGAAATTGCTGTGGTTTATTTATCAAAAATGATTTTCGTTAATGTGTTAATACTATAATTTATATAACAAAATGAATAAATACATTAATAAAACAAACTTATTTTTGGAAAACACAGGTGATACTATTCGGCCAATGGGTGCAGCACACATTAAACTTTTGACCTTACTTCCGCAGTAACGTATTCACACAGAAGAAGAAGAGCGCAATATTTGGAAGCATTAGGATTAGCGAAGTGAATGGAACGTTAGCAATGGATCGTTTTTTTACAACCTAAACGTCGATGTGTGCAGACTGTCAAAAAACCTGTAAATGAGACAGAGATATGGTGAACCTGTCACTAACAGGGAAGAAGAAAAGCGGCCGGAGGAAGATGACCTGACCGCGGCCGCGATTGCTGCTCAGGATGCCTAACGTTACCCTGCTGTCAAAACTTTAGACCACGGGATTGCACAGCGAGGCCACAGTGGGTGAGGAGTCATCTAATAGGGGTCTATGCAACAACTTCACTCTTATCCCTGTCTCGTAGTAGAACATTACAGTGAAAATGTGTTTTACAGAACTGTGAATAAATGGATCATCGAATCCAAAGTTATACAGCGCACAGGACATTGGTTTAGTTATAGCTCTAAAAACGTGTTCGAAACAGGTTCAGCCGTTCGCCCTCAGTGGCTTATTTAGATGTATTAAGTAGAGCCCGACCGATATATCGGCCGGCCGATATCGTCGGCCGATATTATCAGCCTATGTTAAGTTTATATTTTTATACATTTTATTTATCAGAAATATATTTTGATGTTCCTCTGTTCTGTTGTGACAATAAAATGTTTTAAACTGCATTATCATATTATTTTAGTGAGCACTCATAAATAACTACAAATAACAAATATCTGTTTATGTTTTGTTACGCATTTCTGGATATTTTTCTTTTAATATATATCGGCCGATATGTCGGAATATCAGATTTTTAAATCACCAAATATTTGTATCGATATTGGCCTTAAAAATCCTTTATCAGTCGGGCCCTAGTATTAAGTCACTACAGATATGAAAAACGTTACATCATTGTTGTGCAAGTATGAATACTGCGTGAGGATGCATGCGTGTATGTTTTAAGCCCCTGACGCACCAACCCAGGCAGTCTGACTGATCAGTCGGCTCCCCGAGTTCCAAAAAGTGCGTCAGAACACACCGAAACGACGCCAACTTGAACGTACGTTCTGCACGTGCGCGAGACGTAATACGTCTCCATAACAGCAGGCGGCGCTAATCTGTATTGTCGCCCAAAAAATGAAAACAGGCAGCTGATTGGACGAACGCATCACGTGGGTCTGGCTGCTCCCGGATTTTTCATCCGGGCATAATGGCGGCTTGTTCAGAATACGATCTCATATTTTACGAAAATAGTTCACCGAAATGCGTTTCTGAAAACATTTTAAGCAAGAAATAGGCCATGCAGTTGCTGAATCTGTCTTCATTTCAGATCGTCAAAGGTCAGTTTAAAAGATTTTCGTCAGATTTTGAGAGGCTTAGTCACACTCATCACGCTCGTCATTTCCGGGTTAGCACGCCACCAATCAGATTGGTCATTGAGTCCGACTGCCCGCCCTCCGACCCAGCAAGTCAGGTCGGCCAAAATGAAGGCCGACAGCTCCTCCAACGGACGACGGCACGGAACACACCGAACAGACTTGAGTCACTGACCTCGCCAGACTGTCCGACAGCCGATTATCGGGTTGGTGTGTCAGGGCCATTTGTGTTTATGTGTGTAGTTGGCTGTGTGTGGTGTACTTGGCCTGCTGCATTACTCTTCTGCAAATATAAGCTACTATATGGAAGCTGCAGTAATTGATTGTGTAAACCCGGCTTGTTGGCTGGTATTTGAAATATGTTCGGTGGGCTAATCAGTTCTATGGTGCTGTGTATTGGCAACTTTAGTGCCTGAAAAACATCAATCTCTCTCTCCCTCTCGTTCACTTGCTTAGTAAACCGCTGCGGAGGTGGGTGTGTATCTGCGCGCGTGTGTGTAGGCTACGTGTGTCAAGGCAAACTCTAAATTTCAGAGCACTCTCACTGAAATGTCGAGCAACCCCATACATAGCACCAGCAAAATAACATCTCTGGTGCCGCCACTGGTCGTAATAAGAAAAGCAATGTTCAGATGTGTTGAAATTCTTTACTATTGTAAATATTTGAAATGTTGTGTAAATAAGGAATATTGAATATTTTTTGCTGCTTTAATTAATTTTAGTAGTTTGTTTCTGTTAGCTTCTTCACTACTATTGATGACGCCATGGAGAATAGCTCCTAGTTTAAGTTATTAGGCCTTTTTCCACTGAAGACATTTTGACATGTCACAGTAGGAAAAACAGGTGTAAATAATAAATGAATGATGGCTGAATACAGCTTCAGTTGTCACACTGTCATGACTTACTTGGACACAAATAACACCTGTGCTTTTCCCACTATGGCAAGTTAAATGTCTGCTGTGAAAAAGGCCTACTAGTTCTCAGAGATAGAAAAGAAAAGCTTTTTGACAGGAACCATAAGAGAATCATTAATCATACCTAATCACATACTTTGTTTTGATAGCAGCTGTTACCGAAAATGGTGCCTCCATGGTATTTAGATAGGGTTAAACTTTTAATAGCCATGGTAGCAGAAACTGTAGTGTATCAGTCTATCTAAAGAGCACCAACACTTGTCGACTGTAACTGGTCAACCCTTTGTTTTTATTTTATTCTCCTGTAGTTCATTCTCTATCGCTACAGTGTCTGACAAGTCACAGACGTTGGTACACTGAAATAGTAGCTATCAAAATGTGTGATCTCATCTAAATACTGTACTGCACCATGCTTGATAACAGCTCTCAAAACACAGCATGTAATTAATAAGTATAATAACAAAAAACATTTGCAGTGGCAATTATATTTATACAAGGATAAGAAATCAATTTT